>NW_004444129.1:3056294-3088955 GCF_000243295.1 Trichechus manatus latirostris | reverse complement strand
AAGACACCAGACACCACTCACCCAAGTAGAATGCAGAACATTTTCTTAATAAACTTTGTTATGCCAGTTGACCTAGATGTCCCCTGAAAGCATGGTCCCCAGACCTCTACCCCTGCTACTCTGTCTCTCAAAGTGTTTGACTGTATTCAGGAAACTTCTTAGCTTTGGTTTAGTCCAGTTGTGCTGACTTCGCCTGTAGAGTGTGCTGTCCTTCCCTTCACCTAAGATAATTCTTATCTACTATCTCTACACTAGGTTTCTCAATGAATATTTTCACAAAACATGATTATTGGCTGTATTTCTTGATTGATGTACTTTGCTTGTTGTTAGGTACTGTCCAGTCGGTTCTAACTCATAGCAACCCTATAAGACAAATTAGAACTGCCCCATAGGGTTTCCGAGGAGCTACTGGTGGATTTGAACTGCTGACCTTTTGGTTAGCAGCTGAGCTCTTAACCAGTATGCCACCAGGGCTCTTGTGCCTTGGATAGAAGAGATATTTTATTTAAAGCTTCATTAGAAAGTTGCATGAGACAACTTCTGGGCAACCTGGCAGTATAGTCAGAAGCACAACGCCATCCCTCCACAGCAAAGATCTGAAAAACTAAGTCAGATAGAGTCACAACGTCATTCCTGAAACCCTAAGAATCAAATGAAGAGGTAAAGAACTCAGCCAAGCACCAAATGGGATGAGAAACTGACCGAGAACAGAGAGCAAGGACAGATAGATGCAGAGGTCCCCTATCAGCTACCACAGCACGGATCCGCCATCTTTTGTTTGGACTCCTGTTGGGGATTGGCAAACAGGGGATACGAGACAGCAGCTTCACAGAGCTTCCAGCAGGAGACAGAACAACCAGTGACCAACGATATACACTTTCACACCCACTACCCTTCTTTCACCCCTGCTTGGCCTCCTCTGCTTCCTGCGGCCACAGTCTCTTGGCTGGGAAGCACCAGCTTCACCCCAGTGTCGCTTGGATTCCAACTGACCATACTGGCCGGCTCCAAGTGCCATTTGTTGGCTGCTGGTGTTGCTTTTTTCCACTTCACCTTACCTCTCACCACCTTCCCCGCCTTTCTCTCAAATACCTGGCTCTGTGGCCATCTTTGCTTTTTCTGAGGGGCTGCGAGGCACCACTTGATCGTGGAACTGCTTCCCGACTTGTGCCACCACGTTGGTGGGACCCCCAGGGACTTTTTGTTTATTTGCTCTGATTTGTTTGTTTTCTTTTTCTTTTCTCGGCTTGGGAGCTCCTTCTAGCCGGGCAGTACCGCGTGGCTTGGAAGCTACTCCCTTACTCTGCGCAGATGCACAGGGACACCCCTGGAGGCATTTCTTTTTTTTTTTTTTCTTTACTCTCTTATTCCCTTTTTGTCTTTCTTCATTTCAGTTTCTCAATTTACACATTTTTTTTCTTTTATCCTTTTTCTTTTTTTTTTCATTATTGTTTTTCCCTGTTTCTCAGTCTGTCATCTCTCCACTCCAATAGCAAGCTCCCTTAGCACTCTTTTTTGTTTGTTTGTTTTTGGCTCCTGTTCTCTCCTCCCTCTCCTCTTTCCCATACCCATCTTAGCTCCACACATCACAGTCTCCCCCCTCCTTCCTGCCTACCTGCACTGTACTCTGAACATCACACCCCCAGGCAGCACAGGAACGGCCTACTGGAACCTGCCCTGCACTGATTCCCGGCCTGCCCTGTCGACTCTAGTACATGCCACAAACAACCCATCCCAGCAACTCCCCTTCAGCTGGACCTGCTCTGCTGTACCATACCTGAATGAGTGACCCTGCCCATTGGAGAAGGAGGTGAAAATTATCGTGCCCACAGACGAGCAAACAACAAAGAACACACAGCCCACCTGTTCAGACATAACCAAATAAAACAAAAAAGCAGGACGAAACAAATCTAAATCAATAAACAAGGAAAATAACTACTGAATGCCACAAAGACAGCAGACAGTATCAAAACATTTACAAAAACAGGACAGGATGGTTCCAGTAGACGTCCAAAATAAAACACCAGATAACTTTCCAGTAGAAGAAAAGGCACTAGAACTACCTGATAGGGAATTCAAATCTCTTAATATTCAGAATTTTCCAAGAGTTGAAGCAAAAAACAGACAAAAATGAGGAAAAAATAGACAAATTCATGGAAAAGGCCGACAGATTCATGGAAAATACAGACAAAAAAATGAAAGAATTCGAGAAAATAATACAGGAAGAAAATGCTAAAATAAATTCACAACTAGAAATCATACAAAAACAACAGTTAGAAATCCAAAAGATAACAAGATTTCAGAAATGGACAGTGTCATAAAAGGGCTGAGGAATAGATTTGAAATGATGGAAGACAGGATCGGTGAAATTGAAGACAAATACATGGATACAACTGTGAGAAAAAATCAGGGAAAAAAAAGAAGAAAAATGAAGAAACCCTGAGAATTATGTGGGATACAATCAAAAGCAAAAATCTATGAGTGATCAGAGTTCCAGAAAGGGGGAGGGGGAATGGAAAACACAGAGAGGATCATTGAAGAATTGCTGACAGAAAACTTCCCCAATATCATGAAAGATGAAAAGCTGACCATCCAAGAAGCTCTACGAACCCCATATAGGATAGACCCCAAAAGAAAATCACCAAGATATATCATAATCACACTCACCAAAACCAAAGACAGACAAAGAATCCTGAGAGCAGCTTGAGAAAAACCACAAGTCACATTCAGAGGAGAAACAATAAGACTCAGCTGGGATTATTTGGCAGAAACCATGCAGGCAAGAAGGCAATGGGATGACATATATAAAATCTTGGGAAAAAAAATAGCCAGCTGAGAATTATATATCCCACAAAACTCTCGTTCAAATATAATGGTGAAATTAGATCATTTCCAAATAAATGGAAATTAAGGGACTATGTAAAAACCAAACCAAACTTATGAGACTTATTAAATTAGGGAGTCCTTTGATTTTAGAACAAACAACATCAGACCATAGGCTGAATATAGGACAGGGGATTGTACTAGCCAGATACCAACCTAGGAAATGAACTCTTAAGGACTATCCAAAACTGAAAGAATTACAACAGGGAACTGAGAGATTAATTTGTAAATGACAACAACATCAGAAAAATAAAAGAGGGAATAAACGGTGTAGATATAGAACCTTCTAATGGAGAGGAAGGCAAGGCAATACCAAGTAATAATAGACTGGTTCAAACCTAGGAAGATACGGGTAAATTTCAAGGTAACCATAAAGAAAGTTAACAAACCTAGTCATCAAAATAAGAAAAACATTAAGTCTCAGTAAAAGCAAAACCTGCAAAAACAAAAGAAATGGAAAAAAATCCACAAACAAAAGGAATTCACAGGTGAGCGAGAGGAACAAATAAAACGTCAGCACCACAAAAAGAAAAGCACTATAAAATGACAGCAATAAACTCACACCTATCAATAATTACACTGAATGTAAATGGCCTAAATGCACCCATGAAGATATGGAGAGTGACAGAATGGATAAAAAAAATAGGATCCATCAATATGCTGTCTACAAGAGACACACCTTAGAATCAAAGATGTAAATTTATTAAAAATCAAAGGATTGAAGAAAATTTATCAAGCAAACAGCTACGAAAAAAGAGCAGGAGTGGCAATACTAATCTCAGATAAAGTAGACTTTAGAACAAAATCTGCCATAAAAGACAAAGAAGGACACTATATAATGATTAAGGAAATGATCCATCATGTGGACATAACCTTAATAAACATCTATGCACCCAATGACAGGGCTCCCAAATACCTAAAACAAACTGTAACAGCATGGATGAAACTGGAGGACATTATGCTGAGTGAAATAAGTCAATCACAGAAAGACAAATATTATATAAAACCGCTAGTGTAAAAACTCATGTAAAAGTTTACACACAAAAAGAAACAATCTTTGTTGGTTACGAGGGATGGGGGGGAACTAAATAGATAAGCGGTAGCTTTGGTGAAGGGTGAGACAGTACACAGTACTGGGAAAGCCAGCACAATTTGTACAAGAAATGGTCATGGAAGCTCCATCGACACATCCCAACACCCTGAGGGACTGAATTA
This sequence comes from Trichechus manatus latirostris, assembly GCF_000243295.1. Lineage (NCBI taxonomy): Eukaryota > Metazoa > Chordata > Mammalia > Sirenia > Trichechidae > Trichechus > Trichechus manatus. The sequence goes on along the minus strand of NW_004444129.1, from coordinate 3,084,857 downwards.
CTGGGCAGAGGGCTGTGGGGACCATGGTCTTGGGGAACATCTAGCTCAATTGGCATAACACAGTTTATAAAGACAATGTTCTACATTCTACCTTGGTGAGTAGCATCTGGGGTCTTAAAAGCCTGTGAGCAGCCGTCTTAAGATACTCCACTGGTCTCACCCCTTCGGGAGCAAGGGAGAATGAAGAGAACAGGATACAAGGAGAAGATTAGTCTGAAGGATTAATGGACCACAGCTACCAAGGCCTCCACCAGACTGAGTCCAGCACAACTAGATGGTGCCTGGCTACCACCACTGACTGCTCTCACTGGGATCACAACAGAGGATCCTGGACAGAGCTGGAGAAGGATGTAGAACAAAATTCTAACTCACAAAGAATAAAGACCAGATTTTACTGGCCTGACAGACTGGAGAAACCCCAAGAGTATGGCCCCCAGACACCCTTTTAGCTCAGAGGTGAAGTCACTCCTGAGGTTCACCGTTCAGCTGGGAATTGGACAGCCCCATGAAGCAGAATGGGACTAATGAGGCACAGCAGTCCAGGGACAAGGACTAGAAGCCAGGAGGGGACAAGAAAGCTGGTGATAGGGAACCCAATGTTGAGAAGGGACATTGCTGACATGTTGTGGGGTTGTTAACCATTGTCATAAGGCAATATATGTACTAAGTGTTTAATGAGAAACTATTCTGTAAACCTTCATCTAAGATACAAAAAAAAAAAAAAAAAAAGGAATTTTCTATGTGAGATCAGATTGACAATAGCAACCCAAAAGGTTTGATGGGAAGCTTAGGGGCCAGTGAGTAAGATAATGGTGATGGAATAATTTGGAAAAGGATAGTGAGAATAGCAGCACAACTGGAAGAATGTAATTGATGTCACTGAATTGTACATGTAGGAATCTCTGAAATGCTGTATCTTTGACTATGTATATTTTCACCAAAAAAAAAAAAGATCCTCTAAGGTGGAGAATGGAGAGTGTTGACATGTCGTGGGGTTGTTAGCCAATGTCATAAAACAATATGTGTCCTGACTGTTTAATGAGAAACTATTTATTCTGTAAACCTTCACCTAAAGTACAATAAAAAAAAATTAAAAAGAAAGTTTCATGAATCCTTAAGTTTGTAGGATGGTGTATCTTGAGAGGCATATTACCATCATTGTAGAAGTGTTGCATATTATAAAAAAAAAAAAATGTTGAACTAGAAGTCAGAGAAGGCTTGGGTCTACTATCTAGATCTCACTGTGGGCAAATTACTTCTTTGAACTTATCCCAGTTTTCTTGTTTTAAAATGAATGTACTAATACCTACTCTGATTATGTCACAAGACTATCATAATTTAGGGAAAGGTGAGGATTAGAGGAAAAGCCGGAAGCTCAAAAATATTAGCTACGGAAACATTTAAGATTAGTGCTGTTAAGATCTTAGGTTTAAGTCTGAGATTAACCATGAATATATTGGTTATTTTTTCTTTACTGAGGGCTGGAAAAAGAGAGAATGGGGGAGAAAAAAGATTGTAATGGGGAAAACGGGGGAAACGGTTCTGTAATCTAGAGTGAATACAGCGTATATTTGCTTTGAACAATACATAAAGTATTACGTTTAAGCTAAAGGTGTTTAATTGAAACTAATGAATATACCATTTTCCTAGAAGGTGTAGGGATGGGTTGGAAGGGCTGACCAGGAAGGCATCAGAGTGTATATTTCAAATTCCAAGAATCTCAAGTGTTCTAGACAGTGTCTTGACATGATAAGAATTTGCCTTAGTGGTTGAGGAAAAAAAAAAATTCAGGCCCTCTACTATTTGAATTGGTGGAATGACTGCCTAATTATTGACTTTGATGGCTCCAAAAGGATCCTGTGTTAGAAGCAACGGTGGCGAGACTTCGTCTCGTATACGTTGGACATTTTATCAGGAGCGACCAGTTCCTGGAGAAGGACATCATGCTTGGTAAGGTAGAGCGTCAGTGGAAAAGGGGAAGATGTTCAGTAAGATGGATTGACACAGTGGTTGCAACAACGGGGTCAAACTTAACAATGATTGCGAGGATGGCGTGGGACTGTGTAGTGTTTCGTTCTGTTGTACATAGGGTCACTGTGAGTCAAAACCAACTTGATGGCACCTGATAACAACATTCTGAAAGTTAGATAAGCTGGTGATTTTTTTTTTTTTTTTTTGTAACTTGCTTTTTCTTGCTTCCTTTGGTTTTAATAACCCTGTTATGAGCCAGTTATTTTCTGCTCTGAATTTTTTGCTGATACTGTGTTTTCAGTAATGGAAGGCATGCCAAATCAAGGAGCCTTTCTGAATTTTTGTTATGAAATACAGATTTTGATACATACTATGCGGGGCACATATGCCCCTAGTCAACTCTGTTGGTAGGAAAGATTGGTGGGATCAGGCAAGGATAAATTTTTTTTATCTTAGCAATTTTATTTTATTTGGTGAAACTTTTCAAAACATGGGGTAATGCATAAAGGCACCTGGCAGTGGTTGCGCTTAATTGTCGTTCTGGTCTCCTCCTCCTTAGTGCTGCGTTCTCTGCATTGCGTTCTAGTGCCCTTGACACGTAAATGCTTTCCAGCCTGTTGGCAGAGTATATCATCTGGCACCCCGCTTACTCTTGGCTTGTTTCTCACCAGAAGTGAGGGTCTTCCTCTTTACCTTTTCTGGCCCACAGCAAGCTGCCTAATGAAAGCAAGACTGAAGGATTGTTGGTCACATCTGTCCTCGTAGTTACAGTTCCAAATTGTAAAATTGTCTACAGTGCCAAAGTCAATAAGAAAATACAGCAATCAGTGCCACCATTTGATAGAGTGGCTTCTGATGGCATATCTTTTACTCCTCTGGTCAAAGTGGTCCACTCCTCCCATAATTGTGTTGTATTGTGTAACTGCCTTGGGCAAGGGATTACTTAGGAGGGACCATCTCTGTTCTTTTGACTCTAGTGATATCCTTTGGATTGTGGAGCAATGACAAAACCATTACAGGTTTATTGTCCTACCACTTTACTGCTGACACACATCCTTTCATACAAAATCTAAATTGTCTGCTCTCTAATTTATCTTTCCTCTTCAGCATGTCTGGTAGCCCCTTCTATCTACTTGCACTGTTCCAACAGCATACAGTCCCCTTTCATTCATGCTTTTCATCAAGTGATAGGATGTAAGATAATTGTCGAAGGCAATGAGCCTATGAGAATGGTACCATGCATGACATAGTCTAAGTATAACACTCACTGAGGGAGAGAGATGATGGGTCATTGTCCACACCTTTTTTTCCACAGTAGATACCAAATTGTCTCACAAAGCCAGTTTGTGAGTCAGCCAAGCACCAAACTTAGTAACTGTGCTTGATGGGCTTTATGGCATGCATTCTTTTATTGAGGAATGGCCCTTGAATGGCGCCATGCTTTCATCAGCTGCCATGACATTTGATGGCACATACACTGCCTTTAGACAGCTGTTGAGAGCATCAATAATTGGGCACAATTTGTGAAGCCAGTCGTAGCCAGGTTCTCCTCTGGTCACGGCTTTTGAATTGTCATTGCAGTGTATATTCTTGTACGTTTCTTGAATCTGGCTTTAGTCGTAAGTTCTGGAACCGAAGCAACACCCAGGCTGGGGTCACCAAGTCAATGCCTCAGCTCCAGCAAGATGTGTGTCCCCGTCACTGTGTGCACAGTGATGAATGCCTTTATTCCTCTACAGTTGTAGGCTGCCAGTTTTCTGTTGACCTTCTAATCTCCTGCCCTCTATGTTGTCTGGTGTGCTCCTGGCTCACGTTAAGAGTCGTTTGGTCCTTTATAGTTTCCAAAATCTCTCCCGTAAATACAGACAAAAAATAATCTACTTCTGTGTCTTTATGGGCCAAGTCCGAGCAAACTTTGGCATGTTGCTGAAGCTAGGCTGTTAGATTGTCAAAGTAGGAGACATCCTGTCACCATTCCCCTTCATTTCCTTCCCTTTCATCATGGGCATCATCATCTGCTTCAGCCCTTTCCTCTGGAACATCAGCTGCTTCCTCGTTCTCTCTACCACATCAGTGTTGTTCCTACCTTCAAGACGTGCTGCAGATTCCAAAAGACAGTTTAGCTCCTCCAAGGCATCCTCGTCACACTCCTCTGAGTCCCCTTCATTGCCGTTTAGAGAAATAAATCTAGAATTTCATCATCTTTCTTAAGATTTCTCTGTTAATAGTTTGTGTATGTTTTGTTTTTGGGATTTTGGTAGTACATAGGATTTAAACTTGCTTTTTCCAGTAAACTTCGTATTTTTAGCAGTAATTCAGAAGTGATTATAAGCTTTGATGATGAGAATTTTAGAGTTCGGGCAATGAATTTTTCCAAAACATTTCTAAAATTCTATTTACATTTTTACTATTTTTGAAGTGTGTATTGTATAGAGTCGCTATGAGTCGGAATCGAATCGATGGCAACGAGTTTGGGATTTTTGTTTGTTTGTTTTTTTTGTTTTGGTATTTGGTGTTTGGAGTTTTACTGTTATCTGTCTGTACTTTTAACTTTTCATTATGAAGTCTAAACAGGACATTATCCTTAATTCCTTGTATGCTGGATTCAAAACCCTGTAGTGTACTTTGTTTCTCTTTTTTCTCTTAGGTTCTTTAAAACATTCGTATTTGGTGACATTAGCTGTTTTTATTGCTCCTACTGTATTTATTGTTGGGTAGCACACATAAACTTTTGAGACACATTAATTTATCTCTCTGATTTATTTATTTATTTTTTTGAATACTGATTGTTTTATGTCTTACAATGACTTTCCAAAAGTTTGTAGCAAAATTGGACTGAAGATGACACCACTCCATATTTACGCATCATTTGTTACAGAGGGCAGCTCTCTGTCTTCTGTATTTTCAGTACCTGCATTTTTCTGTATTTTGCCTTTCTTAAGCATGAAAAAGACACATTTTTTGGATTTTGTATATTGTCAATGCTATACTTTCTAGAAAGGCAAAATATAGGAAAATGCAGTGCATAGTGGTGAAGTGCTATGGCTGCTAATTAAAAGGTCAGCAGTTTGAATCCACCGGGTGCTTCTTGGAAACTATGAGGCAGTTCTGCTCTGTCCTTTAGGGTTGCTGTGAGTCGGAATTGACTTGACGGCAACGCCTTTGGTTTTTTTTTTTGGTTTATGCTATATAGATAATTTAGTCATTCCTGTTAAATATGTCCCTATGTCTGTCCAGAGAGTTGGCTATATAACACTTGTTTATTCATTCTTCGCATAGCTCCTCTGATTCTGCCTAATCTTTTGGTTTCTGTTTCTATTAGATTTTATTTTTCCTTATGTTTTCTTCTCTTTGAAAATTATGTGCTTAGCATCAAGAACTACCTCTATTGACTTTACCTCTAAGAGCTTGTGTGATCTTTGAGGTAATCTATTAAAGTGTTTTGGGTCTTGATTAAAGTTAGAGCTACCATGATTTGTACTTAAAAAGGAACAGAGAGAAGTACAAACCACAAGGGATAAAATAATCTGCAATTACTATTGGTCTTTTGCTCTTTATGGCACTGACTTGAATTTCGGCGAACCCTACTTAATATCAGATAGACTGTAATAAGGGAAATGAAGGCTTCAGACTTTTACATTAGCCATAAAGGAAGGAGTGATGGTATTCCTAAAAGAACCTGCTAAGCCTGTTTAGTCTCTTTAGACCAAGGTGTATGTTGACCGTGTTGATGGGCAAACAGCTTAAATTTTATGAAACAAAGGCTAGTTGGAATATAATATAACAGAAACCTGTTGTCAGAATTCTGGTTAAACTAGCTTTTAAGAGTTCCAGTTAAGATGGAATAAACACACTCCACACTGTCTCTCCCACTGAATACAACTGTAAAACCTGGACAGAATGCGTGGAGCAGCTATTTGAAAGAACTTTGAAAAGTAAATAGTGAACAGATTGGGAAAGAAGATTAGAATTTAAAATAACTACTAAGCCAGCCACTCTGCCCCTTCCTCTTTCCCCTCTCTACGGTTCCTCATGCTGCCTGGTCCTAGACACAGACACAGTTGCAGATTTGTGCAGCAAAGTGGAGTAACTAAACCCTCAGCTTTCTGGCTGGAGGACCAAAAAGGGGAGCCCCAGGGAATCAGAAATTATTAGCAAGATTGTGGAGAGAGAGAAACTCAGGAAAATAACCCCATATCATTGTTACAAACCTCTGGGCCCACCCTCAAGCTACATATATTATATGTGGATCTGATTCTAATCAGCATCCTAAAGACTTTAAGAACGGAAGTAACAGACTACTGTTAGTTTCCAGACTGGCCACTGGGTGGTGCACATGAGGACAGATCTGAATATCATTGCAAAGGCTTTGAAAAGTGAACTGATGTTAGAGCTACAGCCCACAGAAGTATTGTTGGAACCTGGGAACTGAATCCAACTGGGTTGATTGCATTCAGAAACAAAAACAGCATTCTCCAAAGGATATAAAACAAGACCCATAGTCTCATAACTTAATATTCAAATTGTTCAAGATAAAATCCAAAATTACTTGGTATCTGAAGTACTAGAAAAATCTCGACTTGTGTGGAAAAAAACAATAGATGCCAATCCTGACATGACACAGATGTTGGAGTTGTCTGAAAAACACATTAAAGTACCTACTGTAAATATGCTCCAAGAAGGGTGGCAAACTCTTGAAATGACTGGAAAAATATAAAGTCCCTAAGTAGAAGATATAAAATAATATTCTAAATTGTAAATTTTAGAAATGAAAATTACCATAACCAAAATAATAAACTCACTGGATGGACTCAATAGCAGAATAGAGATGATAGCAGGGTCAGTGAACATGAAGAGAGATCAAATAAAGTTTATCTACTCTGAATAACAGAGGAAAAAAAGACTCAACATCATTAGTCAATAGAGAGATGCAAATCAAAACCACAGTGAGATAATCACTTCACTCCCACCAGAGTGACTATGATCAAAAAAATGTAAACCAACAACTGTTGGTGAGGATATGGAGAAATTGGAACCCTCATCCATTGCTGGTGGGAAGGCAAAATGACATAGCCACTGTGGAGAACAGTTTAGCGGGTCCTCAAAGAGTTAAACAGAACTACCATATGACCCAGCGATCCCAATCCTAGGAATATACCCCAAAGAACTGAAAGCAGAAATGCAAACAGAAACCTGTACAGTAATGTTCATTGCAGCACTATTGACAATAGTCAAAATGTGGAAACAACCTAATTATCTATCAGTAGATGAGTGGGTAAACAAAATGTGGTATATACACACAAGGGAATATTACTCAACCACAGAGAAATGAAGTCCTGATATATGGCTGCAACATGGATGAACATTATGCTGAGTGATATAAGTCAGTTACGAAAGGACAAATGGTACATGATCTAACTTGTATGAAATAGGCAAGTATGTAGAGAACGAAACTTATTAGTGGTTACCAGGGGTGAGAGGGAGGGAGAAAAGTGGCGGGGGGTGAATCATTGCTTAGGGGACACTGAGTTTGTGTTTGATAAAATAATTTGGAAAAGGATAGTGGTAATGATTGCACAATATGATGACTTTAATCAATGTCACTGAGTTTTACATGTAAAAATTGTTTAATTCGCAAATGTTTTGGAATATATATTTTATCCCAATGGGGAGAAAAAAGCCTCAGGGACCTGTAAGACAGTTACAGAAGGCCTGGCATTTGTGTTATCAGAGTCCAAGGAAGTAAAAAAAAAAAAAAAAAACCTAGTAGCTAAAAACTCCCCAAATGGGGAGAAAAACACAAACCCAGAAATTCAAGTAGCTCAGTGAACCCTCAAACAGGATAAACAAAAGAAATCCAGGTTTAGTTATATCATAATCAATCTCTGAAAACTAAAGACATAAAAAAGAAATCTTGAAAATAGCGAAAGGGACCTATCTCTAAAGACCAAAAAACCAGTCTCATTGCAGTCGAGTTGATTCTGACTCATAGTGACCCTATAGGTCAGAGCAGAACTGCTCCATGGCGTTTCCAAGGCTGTGTGTAAATCTTTATGGAAGCACAGTCTCACATCTTTCTCCTGTGGAGTACCTGGTAGGTTCAAACTGCCGACCTTTTGTTTAGCAGCCAGGCACCTAACCGCTGTGCCACCAGGGCTTCTTATTTCCAATAGGGGAACAATAATTCAAATGACTGGATTTCTCATCAGATATGATGGACACCAAAAGAAGTGGCAAAACATTTTTTTAAGTTTTATTTTATTGTTATACTTTAAGTGACAGTTTACAATTCAAGTTAGTCTCTCATAAAAAAATTTATACATACATTGTTATGTGTCCTTAATTGTTCTCCCTATACTGTGACAGCACACTCCTCCTTTCCACTCTTGATTTTCCATGTCCATTCAACCAGCTCCTGACCCTCTCTGCCTTTTCATCTTACCTCCGGACAGGAGCTGCCCGTTTAATCTCATGTATCTACTTGAGCTAAGAAGCACATTCACGAGTATCATTTTATGTCCCATAGTCCAGTCTAATCTTTGTCTAAAGAGTTGGCCTGGGGAATGGTTTTAGTTGGGTTGACAGAGAGTCTGGGGGCCATGGTTTCTGGGGTTCTTCCAGGCTCAGTCAGACAATGAAGTCTGGCCTTTTCACTAGAATTTGAGTTCTGCACCCTACTTTTCCCCTGCTCTATTAGGGACTCTCTGTTGTGTTCCCTATCAGGGCGGTCATTGCTGGTAGCCGGGAACCATCTAGTTCTTCTGGTCTCAGGCTAATGCAGTCTCTGGTTTATGTGGCCCTTTCTGTCTCTTGGGCTAATACTTTCCTTATGACTTTGGTGTTCTTCATTTTCCTTTACTCCAGGTGGGTTGAGACCCATTGATGCATCTTAGATGGCCGCTTACAAGCTTCTAAGACCCCAGACACCATTCACCGAAGTAGAATGCAGAACATTTTCTTAATAAGCTTTGTTATGCCAGTTGAGCTAGATGTCCCCTGAAAGCATGATCCCCAGACCTCTGCCACTGCTACTCTGTCCCTCGAAGTATTTGGTTGTATTCAGGAAACTTCTTACCTTTGGTTTAGTCCGGTTGTGCTGACTTCCCCTGTGGTGTGTCCTGTCCTTCCCTTCACCTAAGATAATTCTTGTCTACTATCTAGTTAGTGAATAACCTTCTCCCTCTCTCCCCCCTCATAAACATCAGAGAATGTTTTCTTCTGTGTTTAAACCTTTTCTTGAGTTCTTATAATAGTGGTCTTATACGATATTTGTCCTTTTGTGACTGACTAAATTCACGTAGCAAAATGCCTTCCAGATTACCCCATGTTATAAGATGTTCCACAGATTCACTGTTGTTCTTTATTGTTGCGTAGTATTCCATTGTGTGATTATACCACAGTTTGTTTATCCATTCATCCATTGATGGGCACCTAGGTTGTTTCCATCTTTTTGCTGTTGTGAACAGTGCTGCAATGAATATGGATGTGCATATGTCTATTCGTGTGACAGCTCTTACTTCTCTAGGATATATTCCAAGGAGTGGGATTGCTCCTGGATCATATGGTACTTCTATTTCTAGCTTTTTAAGGAAGTGCCAAATCCACTCACAAAGTGGTTGTACCATTTTACATTGCCACCAAGAGTGTATAAGTGTTCCAGTCTCTCCACAACCTGTCCAGCATTGATTATTTTGTGGTTTTTTAGATGAATGCTAGCCTTGTTGGGGTGAGATGGTATCTCATTATAGTTTCAATTTGCATTTCTCTAATGGCTAGTGGTAGTGAGCATTTCCTCATGTGTCTGTTAGCCACCTGAATGTCTTCTCTGGTGAAGTGCCTGTTCATATCCTTTACCCGTTTTTTAATTGGGTTATTTGTCTTTTTGTTGTTGAGGATTTGCAGTTATCTTGTAGATTTTAGAGATTAGATGCTGATCAGATTTGTTGTAGCCAGAAATTTTTTCCCAGTCTGTAGGTTGTCTTTTTATTCTTTTGGTGAAGTCTTTTGATGAGCATAAGTGTTTGATTTCTTGGAGCTCCCAGTTATCTAGTTTTTCTTCTGATGTTTGTGCATTGTTACTTAACGGTTTGTGTTCTGTTTATGCCATGTATTAGGGCTCCTAGTGTTGTCTCTGTTTTTATTTCCATGATCTTTATAGTTTTAGATTTTGTATTTCGGTCTTTGATCCATTCTGACTTAGTTTTTGTGCATGGTGTGAGGTAGGAGTCTTGTTTCATTTTTTTTGCAGATGGAGAACTAGTTCTGCCAGCACCATTTGTTAAAGAGACTCTCTTTTCCCTAATTAACAGATTTTGGGCCTTTGTCAAATATCAGCTGCTCATAGGTGGATAAATTTACATCTGGATTCTCAATTCTGTTCCATTGGTCTATGTTATCTATTGTTGTACCAGTAGCAGGCCGTTTTGACTACCATGGTGGTATAATAGGTTCTAAAATCAGGTAGTGTGAGGCCTCCCACTTTGTTCTTCTTTAGTAATGCTTTACTTATCTGGGGCCTCTTCCCTTTCCATATAAAGTTGGTGATTTGTTTCTCCATCTCATTAAAAAATGCCGTTGGAATTTGGATTGGGATTGCATTGAATCTGTAGATCGCTTTGGGTAGAATTGATATTTTCACAATGTTGAGTCTTCCTACCCATGAGCAAGGTATGTTTTTCCACTTACACAAGTCTCTTTCGGTTTCTTGCAGTAGTGCCTTGTATTTTTCATTGTATGAGTCTTTTACGTCTCTGGTTAGATTTATTCCTAAGTACTTTATCTTCTTGGAGGTATTGTAAATGGCATTGATTTGGTGATTTCCTCTTCGAAGTTGTTTGTTGGTGTAGAGGAATTCAACTGATTTTTGTATGTTTAGCTTGTATCCTGATACTTTGCTGAAATCTATTCGTTCCAGTAGTTTTCTTGTGGGTTCTTTGGGGTTTTCTGTGTATAGGATCATATCATCTGCAGATACAGATACTTTGACTTCTTCTCTACCAATTTGGATGCCCTTTATTTCTTTTTCTAGCCTAATTGCTCTGGCTAGGACCTCCAGCACAATGTTGAATAAGATTGGTGATAAAGGGCATCTTTGTCTGGTTCCTGTTCTCAAGGGAAGTGCTTTCAGACTCTCTCCATTTAGGATGATGTTGGCTGTTGTCTTTGTAGAAATGCCCTGAATTATTTTGAGGAATTTCCCTCCTATTCCTATTTTGTTGAGAGGTTTTATCATGAATGGGTGTTGGACTTTGTCAAATGTCTTTTCTGCATTGATTGAGAAGATCATGTGGTTCTTGTCTATTGTTTCATTAATGTGATGGATTCTGTTGATTTTCTAATGTTGAACCATCCCTGTATACCTGGTATGAATCCTACTTGATCATGGTAAATTATTTTTTTGATATGTTGCTGAATTCTGTTGGCTAGAATTTTTTTGAGGATTCTTGCGTCTATGTTCATGAGGAATATTGGTCTGTAATTTTCTTTATTTTGTGGTGTCTTTACCTGGTTTTGGTATCAGGGTTATGCTGGCTTCATAGATTGAGTTTGGGAATATTCCATCCTTTTGTATGCTCTGAAATACCTTTAGTAGTAGTGGTGTTAAATCTTCTCTGAAAGTTTGGTAGAATTCTCCAGTGAAACCATCTGGGCCAGTGCTTTTTCTGTTGTGAGTTTTTTAATTACCTTTTGAATCTCTTCTTTTGTTTTAGGTTTATTTTGTTTTTCTACCTCTGTTTGTGTTAGTTTAGGTAGGTAGTCAGTTTCTAAAAATTTGTACGTTTCCTCTAGGTTTCAAATTTGTTAAAGTACAATTTTTCATAGTATTGTGTTATGATTCTTTTAATTTCAGTTGGGTCTGTTGTGATATCACCCATCTTATTTCTTATACGGGTTATTTGCTTCCTCTCCTGTTTTTGTCTTGTCAGTTTGGCCATTGGTTTATCGATTTTGTCGATCTTTTCAAAGAACCAACTTTTGGTCTTATTAACGCTTTCAATTCTTTTTCTATTCCCTATTTCATTTATTTCTGCTCTAATTCTTATTATTTCGTTTCTTCTGGTGCCCGAGGGCTTCTTCGCTGCTCTCTTTCTACTTGTTCGAATTGTAGGGTTAATGTTTTGATTTTGACCCTTTTTGAATGTGTGCATTTACTGCTATAAACTGACGTCTGAGCACTGCTTTTGCTGTGTCCCAAAGGTTCTCAGTAGGATGTGTTTTCATTCTCGTTTGATTCTATGAATTTCTTTATTCCATCTTTAATTTCTTCTGTAACCCAGTAGTTTTTGAGCAAGGTGTTGTTCAGTTTCCATATGTTTGATTTTTTTTTTCCTTGCTTTCTCTGTTATTGATTTCTACTGGTCAGAAAAGATGCTTTGTAATATTTCAATGCTTTGGATTCTGTTAAGAGTTCCTTTATGGCCTACTATGTGGTCCCTTCTGGAGAATGTTCCAGGTGCTTTGGAAAAAAAGTATACTTGGCTGCTGTTGGGTGGAGTATTCGGTATATGTCCATGCGATTAAGTTGGTTAATTGTAGCATTTAGCTTTTCCGTGTCTTTGTTGAGCTTCTTTCTGGATGTTCTGCCCTTCACCAAAAGTGGTGTGTTGAAGTCTCGTACTACGGTTGTGGAGCTGTCTATCTCTCTTTTCAGTGCTGTTAGAGTTTGTTTTATGTATTTTGGAGCTCTGTCGTTGGGTGGGTACATATTTATTATCGTTATGTCCTCCTGGCGTACTGACCCTTTAATCATTATATAGTGTCCTTCCTTATCCTTTGTGGTGGATTTTACTTTGAAGTCTGTTTTGTCAGAGATTAATATTGCCACTCCTGGCTCTTTTTGGTTGTTGTTTGCTTGGTATATTTTTTTCCATCCTTTGAGTTTTAGTTTGTGTCTTTAAGGTGTGTCTCTTGTAGGCAGCATATAGATGGATCATGGTATTTTGTTTTTTTTTTTTTTTATCCCTTCTGCCACTCTCTGTCTCTTTATTGGTGCATTTAGTCCATTTAAATTCAGCGTAATTATTGATGGGTATGAGTTTAGTGCTGTTATTTTGGTATATTTTTGTGTGTGTTGTTCATAGTTTCTTTGCTCCAATTAATTTTCTGTGCTGTTTCATTTTTTCTTATGTATTTTGTTTTCATCCTTTTCATTGCTGTTGATTTTGTGTTTGCTGGGTCTTTATATTTTTCTTTTGATGTGTAGGATTGTTAGTTTCCTTTGAGGTTACCATAATATTTACCCTTATTTTTCTAAATTTAAACCATTCTTTTATTTCTTGATATCACCTCGACTTCCTCTCCATATGAAACATCTATGACTACATTTTTTACGTCCCTCTTGTTTGTTTTAACGTTGTCATCTTTTACATATTGACGTCTCTGTTTCCCTATTTTCAGCATTTTAGCTTTGGTTTATTTTTGTGACTTCTCTGTATGGTTTGATATCTAGTTGCTGTGTCCTGTGTTCTAGTTTCGATTTTTATATGATGTTACTGATTTTCTAACCGGAGGACTCCCTTTAGTATTTCCTGTAATTTTGGTTTGACTTTTTTGAAATTTTCTAAACTTCTGTTTATCTGGAAATGCCCTAATTTTGCCATCGTATTTGGGAGACAATTTTCTGGATATATAATTTTTGGCTGGCAATTGTTTTCCTTCAAGGCTTTATATATGGCATCCCATTGCTTTCTTGCCTGCATGGTTTCTGCTGAGTAGTCCGAGCCTAGTCTTATTGACTTTCCTTTGTAGATGACTTTTTGTTTATCCCTAGCCACTCTTAAAATTCTGTTTATCTTAGGTTTTGGCAAGTTTGATTATAGTATGTCTTGGTGAGTTTCATTTGGAATCTACCCTGTCTCGGAATTGGTGAGCATCTTGGATAGATAATCTTCTCATCTTTTGCAATATCAGGGAAGTTTTCTGCCTGCAGATCTTCAACAATTCTTTCTGTATTTTCTGTTATCCCCCTCATTCTGGTACTCCAATCACTTGTAGGTTATTCTTCTTGATAGAGTCCCATATAATTCTTAGAGTTTCTTCATTTTTTAAAATTCATTAATCTGATTTTTCCTCAGATAAGTTGGTGTCAGGTATTTTATCTTCAGTCCCAGTAATTCTGACTTCCATTGCCTCAGTTCTGCTCCTGTGACTTTCTATTGAGTTGTCTAATTCTAAAATTTTATTGTTAATCTTTTGGGTTTCTGTTTACTGTCTCTCTGTGGATTTTTGCAGCCTGTTAAATTTTTTGTTATGTTCTTGTGTGACCTTCTTAAGTTGCTCTGTCTGTGTGTTGCTTGGCTTGTTCTGCGTTTTGCCTGATCTCCTCATATCTTGAGGAGCTCTGTATATTAGTCTTTTGAATTCTACCTCTGATAATTTCAAGAAATTCTCTTCCTCTGGAAGATTTCTTGATTCTTTGTTTTGGGAGCTTGCTGAAGCCATCATGGTCTGCCTCTTGATGTGATTTGATATTGACTGTTGTCCCCGAGTCATCAATAAGTTATTATATTTATTTATTTTATGTTTGCTTAATGTTTCCTAGCTTCTTGTTTTGTTTTGTTATGCCCAAATAGGCTGCTCGTGTGAGCTGTTTTGATTATTTACGTCTTTGAAGCTCTAACACCCTGTCACCACATGGTTAGGTCTGTTACTAGTTAAGTGAGCCTGTTTACTTTTTTTGTGTGGATTCAGCTCAGGTGTCCAGGTAGTCAGTCACCAAGTGTGTGGTACAGGCTCTCACACACAGTCTTAGACGGCCAGGGATGAGTGAAGTAGGCACAGGTATCTGGCTGCAGTAGGGGGTCATGCGCTGAGGAAAGCAGGTGGCTGATGGCTGTCGCCAAGTGTCTGAGTGGAATGTGTGTTCCTGTTCCCTAGAACACTTAGGTGCATGAGTTTTGCATCCGGACTTTGGGCACCCATTGCTGTTGGATGTGAGGACTGGGAAGCACCTCTTATTCTTTTACCCCTGTTGCATGTGACTGGGAGAGTGAGTAGAGCCACCAGTCCTCTGATGTGGGTAGGTAAGGACCCTGGTTAATGGGCAGGGCAGTGTCAAATGTCCTGAGTCTGCCAATCCCACTTAATAGCTGTTGCAGTTGAAAATAGGCTTCGGGTATATACCCTATTGTACTGTGCTAATGAGGGCCAACGTTGTTGAAGTGGACCCACAAATGTTTACGCAGGGGTGATAGACATTCAGTGTCTGTGGACCCCTTATGCCTGTGCCTAGGCAAAGGGGCTGTGCCTGCCCTGAGTTTCTGGCTTAGGGGAGCTGGCAGATTATTTTCTCCTGTTTGTTAATTTGTTCCCTCTCCTAAGCTGGGAGAATGGCTCAGGGCTTGCCATGGGAAGGACAGGTCGCTGAAGTTGGACCAGGACCCAGAGCAGAGTGGGAAGGGGGCAGATAAATGGGACAGAGGTACTTCCTAAAGGGGGAAAGGTTTTTTTTTTTTATCTGTGCGGTAGGTTAGACACTTTTACTTATCTTTCGCCCATTGAGCGCAGGTTTTCCCGGGCTCCAGAGGTTTGAGCAGGCTCTCCGCCATTCATTTTCTCCTGGTGTGGAAAACGCATCCCTAGCGCTACTGCTTGCCTCAGCCTGTTTGTGCCAGCTGATCCATCCTGTAGGTTGCTGGCCAGGTCCAGTCTGGCAAATACTTGCTGCTTCTGAACTGTCTCTTCTTCCCCTGCCACTCAGTCTGACTCCTTGACATTGTCTTTGATGTTCAGGGCCCCTAGATTGTCATATATAATTGATTCACTTGTTTTTTTTGGGTGTTTGTTTTAAGAGGGTTCACGTGAAGCGTCTGACTTCTCTGCCATCTTGGCCTCACCCTAGCTTATTCCTTTTCTTTCCACTAATATATTTTAAAAAAAAATTGAAGTGATCTTAAAGTGGAGTCTTTACTTTGTATCTCCTTGAGACTGTTTCACCACAAACTGTTTCCTGTTTTCAGTCTGCTCATGTGTTAAAAATTTGGTTAGTGCTCTTTTAAGAGAACATTCTAATATATTCTCAGTATAACCGGACAGGTTACTTTTACTTAACTGCCTTAAAGTCTGATCTTGTTTGAATATTTGACTAGCACCTGCCCCATTTTCTTTCTTCCATTTCCTCCATAACATTAAGATTTTGATGGAAATGAAACATTCTTCCTCTTCTGGAAAAGCTTAAGGACCTGTGTAGTGGTGTTTTGTTTTGACTTTCTCTCTTTTTTTTTTTTTTTTTAAATAAACTACCGCTTGACATGTGCCTTGATGAAATGATGCTATTATCATGCATTTACTTTACAGCTTTACTGTCTTATCCACGTGTGTTTTAATAGGACATATTTTATGACTACTCCTGGATAGTTTTGCCCTTGTACTTGATTATTAACTAAAAGTTTATACTTTGTAGATTTAGGCATTTTGGGTTAAGTATGATGAAAGCTGTACAACAAAATAGTACTAAATCACTTCACATTTTTGCCATGATGGTAAATCTAGAGTGCACTCTCTTATTTGCAAATCAGAAAGTGTAGTGTATTGAAAAAAGTTAAGAATACTTGGCTCTGAGTTCCATTTCTACCATTTACTGTTTGAATGACCTGAATGAAGTTTTCTTAACTGCTTACAGCCTCACTGTCTCCATTAAGAAAAAGAGGATGAAGTATATGGATGATTTTTATATGTTATTGTATCGTTAATATGTATCTTTCAATGTGGTTATGAGAGGTAAAAGTTGATTTTTGAGGAAGTGCTTTGTAAATCTGTAGTAGAGTTGTTTCCTATCATGTAGAAAAAAAGTTTTTTTAAAGTGATTTTCTTTTAATCTTAAAAAGTTGACCATAGTTTGCTCTCTCTCTCTCTCCAACTTGTTGTTCTGCTTACTCTTCAGGCATTTCTTACCTGTGCTCAACCTACAGAGAGATTAAGCATTAGATGCCTTTCTTTTCTTCTACCATACTATACTTACTCCCTCCCTAAGTTCTGCCTCTGCCGATAAGAGATTCAGGACTAAAGAGGATGTTGGAGTAAAGGAGTCAGGGAATGTGCCGTTGGCTGTTAAGGGAATCTGATATTTATTTTACACTGTAACCTTATTTATACAGAAATAGGCTTAGTGATCAGTTTCTTTATCCCTCTGAGCGTGACTGTGTATAAACATTGATTTTTTTTTCCATTTTCCAGTTACAACAGTTGGAGCTCGCACAGATACAACATAGAGATGCCAATCTTACAGCTCTTGCAGCTATTGGACCAAGGAAGAAGAGACCATTAGAATCTGGACATGAGGTATTGAAATAATGTTTGTTATTTTATTTTTCTTGTCAAGAAAGCAAGCCAAATATGAAGCAAAGACATAGAAGTAGTTTAGCCTACCTTGCACAGTATTGCTGCCAAACTCTTCTTCATAAAACTGTTCTTTACCTGTTTTATGAAATTTTAATTTTTGCCTGGTTTTTAAGAAGTATGCAGTCATGCGTCACTTAACGTCCATGATACATTCTGTGAAATAGAACATTATGTAATTTGAACATTGTTCAAACACTACGTTACATATAGGCAGTCCTCGGATGATGAATGAGTTCCATTCCTAAGTCTCTTTAAGTCGAATTTGTACGTTAAGTCAGAACAGTTAGGTACAGTTCATATCTAACGTCAGTCAAATGTTTGTCTTAGTATATTGTGTTTAGTGTACCTGTTTATGCATAAAAAACATTAAAGAAACACTTCCCAATACATTAAACATTTTTAACATAATAATACAGTTATAACAGTTCTGATGTTTTTGATGCACGTTGCAAAGTAGTGCCCATTTGTTATTACGAACCATTGTATGTACCTCGAATTTTTAATGTAAGATGTTGCCCGGATGTTATGTGGCGCATGACTGTATTACCTTGAACTTAATTCTGCTTACTACTTGTTTCAAACTTCTTCCTATCCTGCATCTCCGGTTATACTGTTTTCTCATTATTTCTGTTTTTGAAATTTCTGTGCATTCTTTCTAGTGATCTTTTCAAATCCTACTTATCTGCTGTCTTATTTTGTCCATGAACCCTGACTGTTTATTCCCATACTGACTTCTTTTCTGAGCACATAATGTGTTTGCATGGCATTAAGTGATCTTTGATTGTTCCTTGTATAGATATTTTTCCTTCTGTTAGATTATAAACTTCTTGAGCAGGAACTATGATCTTATTCCTTTGTGTTCCTCACAGAACTGAGCACATGAGTATTGTTAATTGCTTGATTAACACCAAGGAAGAATCTTTCTTACATCTTCAGATCAATTGTTTGTTATAATGTTGTATTTTAAGATCTATCAACAGAGCTTAGATAGAGGTATGGTAAGAGCTTTGGAATGGGGACAGTAATGAATGCACGAAGTCTCATCTCCTCTGCTTTATAAAATATAAATGTACTTTGAGGCAAGCTCCTCACCACTGTTGATGTTTCCTTTATTTAGGAAATGATAATCAACTCAATAGATGAAGGATTTAAGAATTTGAGTTTTCAGTATAAATGAAATGACTGTAATATGTTCACATGCTTAAAAAAAAATCAAACTTTACAGTTTACAGATGTATTAAAAAATATTTCCTCCTTCCAGATTTCCAGTCCCCTGTGCCTTGCCAACCAGATGTAACCACTGTTAGGTTTTTGAGTATCCTTCCAGAAAATTGTTTTGAATATGGGCACATATCTGGTGTGCATTCACAAATCCACGTTTGTTTTTACTTAAATGGAGTCAATCTGTACCTACTGTTCTGTCCTTGATATTTCTCCCTCTCTATAATCTACTTGATGTACATTTATCTCATTCTTTTTAAAGATATCTGACATTACAGTGTTTAGATAATGCATAATTTATTCAGACAGTCCTCTAATGGACATTTAGGTTGT
Source organism: Trichechus manatus latirostris (assembly GCF_000243295.1). Taxonomy (NCBI): domain Eukaryota; kingdom Metazoa; phylum Chordata; class Mammalia; order Sirenia; family Trichechidae; genus Trichechus; species Trichechus manatus. The sequence goes on along the minus strand of NW_004444129.1, from coordinate 3,065,993 downwards.
TTCCAGGTTTTTACTTTTATTAAGACTCAGAGAACATTGTTGTTCTTACATTGTTTTGTGTTTGTATAATCTAACTGTATGCTAAATTCCTAGAAATGGAATTCCTGGGTTAAAAGGTATGCATATTAGTAAAACCTTTCTGAGAAAATTCAAACATATACAAAAGTAAAGAAAATCATATAACGAACCCCCATATGCCTACCACCCAGTTGGAACCACTATTAATTTATATCTAATCTCGTTTCATTTATATCCCTACCAGCTTTCCCAGGAAAGTCCCCCTTCCCACGCCCACAGCATTTTAATGTCAGTCCCAGACTCAGTATTGTTTTATCCATAAATATTATTTGTTACTTTTTTATTTTTGATAAATATTTAAACATCACCCTCTGAATATGTTGTATGAGTTTTTTTACATCCACCCGTAGTACATAAGAGTGCCTGTTTCCCCACACACTCATTAACACTAGGTATTATCTTTACCATCTTACAGTTGAAAAATGGCAGTTTTTTTAATAGAGTGATTAAGTTATGAGTAAAGTTGAATAATTTTTCATGTGTATATTGGCATTTTCAATTTTCCTTTTTCCTGCTGAGTTGAAAACTTTCCCCTCTTCTTTTCTGTCTGTTTGGGCTTTATTCATCTAAAAGTTTTGGGACCCTGGTGGCACAGTGGTTAAGAGCTTGCCTGCTAACCAAAAGGTCCACAGTTCAAATCCACGAGCCTGTCCTTGGAAACCCTATAGGGTAGTTCTGCTCTGTCCTGTAGGGTCACTATGAGTCAGAATCAACTCGACAGCAATAGGTAAAAATAAAAGTCAGTCTTCCTTTTTGCCTTCTGGACTTAAGTGCTATTTAGAAGGCCCTTTTTTAATTAAACATTTGTGTTAATATTTTTATCATTTTACCCTTAAAGTATAAATGTTTGATTCATCCAGAATTTCTTTTGAATAGAGTTGAGATATGAATTTAGCTTTATTCCCTCAGTCCTCTGTCCTTCATTCTCCTCCTCTCTTTCTAGAAAATTGTCCAAATACCACTTTCTCAGTAATTCTTTCCCCAGTGATTTGAAATAACATCTTTATCACACACAATTCTATATCGAATACAAATTCCCATATGTACTGGAGTCTGTTTCTGTACACTTTGGACCAGCATTGTCTAACAGATGATGAAAGTGTTCTGTATCTGCCCCGTCCTCAGTAGCCACAAATGGCTGTTAAGCTATTGAAACGTGACCAGTGTGACTGAGGAAATGAAGTTTTAATTTTTAAAAATTAAATTTAAATAACTCAGTGTTGCTGGATGGTAGTCATTCTATTGGACAGTACAGCAGGACTATACTACTGATGTATGTCTAATTATGTATCAGTTCAAATCCTTAATTATTATTAAAAAATCCTAACACGTTGCTATTGAGTCGATTCCTACTCATAGCGACCCTTTATCTGAAAACGTAAAACTAGACCAGTAAAGAGATTTGTTGTTGTTGTTGTTTTTTCAGTTGTGCTTTAAGTGAAAGTTTACAGTTCAAGTTAGTTTCTCATACAAAAATTTATACACACATTGTTATGTCACCCTAGTTGCTCTCCCTATATTGTGACAGCACACTCCTCTTCTCCACCCTTGATTTCCCATGTCCATTCAACCAGCTACTGTCCCTTTTTGCCTTCTAATCTCGCCTCTGGGCAGAAGCAGCCCATTTAGTTTCATGTATCTACTTGAGCTAAGAAATACTCTCTTCACAAGTATCATTTAATGTCTTATAGTCCAGTCTACTCTATGTCTGAAGCGTTGGCTTTGGGAATGGTTTCAGTTCTAGATTAACAAGAGAGTCTGGGGGTCATGTCTTCCTGGGTCCCTCTAGTCCCAGTCAGACCATTAAGTCTGGTCTTTTTACTGGAATTTGAGCTCTGCATTCTACTTTTCTCCTGTTCCATCAGGGACTCTCTGTTGTATTCCATGTCAGGGCAGTCATTGGTGGTAGCCAGGCACCATCTAGTTCTTCTGGTCTCAGGATGATGAAGTCTGTGGTTTATGTGGCCCTTTTTGTCTCTTGGGCTAATACTTTCCTTGTGTTTTTGGTGTGCTTCGTTTTCCTTTGCTCCAGGTGGGTTGGGACAAATTGATGCATCTCAGATGGCCGCTCGCTAGCTGTTAAGACCCTAGATGCCGCTCACCAAAGTGGGATGCAGAACCTTTTCTTAATAAACTTTGTTATGCCAGTTGACCTAAATGTCCCCTGAAAGTATGGTCCCCAGACCCCCACCCCTGCTACTCTGTCCCTGGAAGTGTTTGGTTATATTCAGGAAACTTCTTAGTTACTGGTTTAGTCCAGTTGTGCTGACTTCCCCTGTAGTGTGTGTTGTCCTTCCCTTCACCTAAGATAATTCTTATCTACTATCTAGTTAGTGAATACCTCTCTCCCTCCCTCCCCACCCTTGTGACCATCAAAGAATGTTTTCTTCTGTGTTTAAACCTTTTCTTGACTTCTTATAATAGTGGTCTCGTACATTATTTGTCCTTTTGCAACTGACTCATTTCACTCAGCATAATGCCTTCCAGATTCATCCATGTTATGTTTGGCGGATTCATCATTGTTCTTTATCGTTCTGTAGTATTCCATTGTATGAATATACCATAATTTGTTTATCTGTTCATCCATTGATGGGCACCTAGGTTATTTCCGTCTTTTTGCTAACCTGAACAGTGCTGCAGTGAACTTGGATGTGAATATATGTATTCGTGTGACAGATCTTATTTCTCTAGGATATATTCCAAAGAGTGGAATTGCTGGATCGTATGGTACTTCTATTTTTAGCTTTTTAAAGAAGCGCCAAAGTGATTCCGAAAATGATTTTTAGGAGCTCCTATTTATTAAGTCTCTCTTCTGGTGCTTGTGCATTGTTACTTACGGTTCGTACTGTGTTTATGCCATGTATTAGGGCTCATAGCGTTGTCCCTATTTTTTCTTCCATAATCTTTATTGTTTTTGATTTTATATTTAAGTCTTTGATCCATTTTGACTTAGTTTTTGTGCATAGTGTGAGGTATGGGTCTTGTTTCAGTTTTCTGCAGATGGATATCCAGTTATGCCAGCACCATTTGTTAAAGAGACTGTCTTTTTCCCAATTAACGGACTTTGGGCCTTTGTCAAATATCAGCTGCTCATAGATGGATGAATTTATGTCTGGATTCTCAATTCTGTTCCATTGGTCTATGTTATCTGTTGTTGTACCAGTAGCAGGCTGTTTTGACTACCGTGGTGGTATAATAGGTTCTAAAATCAGGTAGTGTGAGGCCTCCCACTTTGTTCTTTTTCTTGAGTAATGCTTTACTTATTTGGTGCCTCTTCCCTTTACGTATGAAGTTGATTTGTTTCGCCATCTCATTAAAAAATGCCGTTGGAATTTGGGTCAGGATTGCATTGTATCTGTAGATCGCTTTGGGTGGGATTGACATTTTCACAATGTTGAGTCTTCCTGTTCATGAGCAAGGTATGTTTTTCCACTTATGCAGGTCTCTTTTGGTTTCTTGCAGTAGTGTCTTATAGTTTTCATTGTATAAGTCTTTTACGTCTCTGGTTAGATTTATTCCTAAGTATTTTATCTTCTTGGGGGCTATTGTAAATGGTATTGATTTGGTGATATCCTCTTCGAGGTTCTCTCTATTGGTGTAGAGGAATCCAACTGATTGTTGTATGTTTATCTTGTATCCTGATACTTTGCTGAAGTCTTCTGTTAGTTCCAATAGTTTTCTTGTGGATTCTTTGGGTTTTTCTGTGTATAAGATGATATCATCTGCAAATAGAGATACTTTGACTTCTTCCTTACCAATTTGAATGCCCTTTATTTCCTCTTCTAGCTTAAATGCTCTGGCTGGACCTGCAGCACAATGTTGAATTAAGAGTGGTGATAAAGGGCATCCTTGTCTGGTTCCTGTTCTCAAGGGAAATGCTTTCAGACTCTCTACATTTAGGATGATGTTGGCTGTTGACTTTGTATAAATGCCCTTAATTATGTTGAGTAATTTCCCTTCTATTCTTACTTTGCTGAGAGTTTTTATCATGAATAGGTGTCGGACTTTGTCAGATGCCTTTTCTGCATCAGTTGATAAGATCATGTGGTTCTTGTCTTTTGTTTTATCAATGTGATGGATTCCACTGATTGTTTTTCTAATGTTGAACCATCCGTGCATACCTGTTATGAATCTCACTTGGTCATGGTGAATTATTTTTTTGATATGGTATTGAATTCTGTTGGCTAAAATTTTGTTGAGGATTTTCATGTCTGTGTTCATGAGGGATATTGGTCTGTAATTTTCTTTTTTTGTGGTTTGTTTATCTGGTTTTGGTATCAGGGTTATGCTGGCTTTATAGAATGAATTTGGGAGTATTCCATCCTTTTCTGTGCTGTAAAATACCTTTAGCAGTAGTGGTGTTAACTCTTCTCTGAAAGTTTGGTAGAATTCTCCAGCAAAACTGTCAGGGCTTGGGCTTGTTTTAGTTGGGAGTTTTTTAATTACCTTTTCAATCTCTTCTCTTGTTATAGGTTTATTTAGTTTTTCTACTCTGTTAGTGTTAGTTTAGGTAGGTAGTGTGTTTCTAGAAATTTTTCCGTTTCCTCTAGGTTTTCAAATTTTTAGAGTATAATTTTTCATAGTATTGTGTTATGATTCTTTTAATTTCAGTTGGGTCTGTTGTGATATTGCTCATCTCATTTCTTATTCAGGTTATTTGCTTCCTCTCCTGTTTTTTCTTTTGTCAGTTTGGCCAGTGGTTTATCAATTTTGTTGATCTTTTCTAAGAACCAACTTTTGGTATTGTTAGTCTTTCAACTGTTTTTCTATTTTATTTAATTCTGCTCTAATTTTTATTATTTTCTTTCTTATAGGGCCCAAAGGCTTCTTTTGCTGCGCTCTTTCTACTTGTTCGAGTTGTAGGGTTAATGTTTTGATTTTGGCCTTTTCTTCTTTTTGGATGTGTGCATTTATTGCTATAAACTGACCTCTGAGCACCGCTTTTGCTGTGTCCCAAAGGTTCTGGTAGGATATGTTTTCATTCTCATCTGATTCTGTGAATTTCTTTATTCTGTCCTTAATTTCTTCTATAACCCAGTAGTTTTGGAGCAAGGTGTTGTTCAGTTTCCATGTGTTTGATTTTGTTTACTTGCTTTTTCTGTTGATTTCTACTTGAATAGCTTTATGGTCAGAAAAGATGCTTTGTAATATTTTGATGCTCTGGATTCTTTTAAGGCTTTCTTTATGGCTGAATATGTAGTCTCTTATGGAGAATGTTCCATGTGTGTTGGAAAAGAAAGTATACTTGGCTGCTATTGCGTGAAGTGTTCTGTCTACATCTATGAGATCAGGTTGGTTGATTGTGGCGTTTAGATCTTCCGTGTCTTTTTTGAGCTTCTTTCTGGATGTTATGTCTTTCACCAAAAGTGGTGTGTTGAAGTCTCCTACTATTATTGTGGAGCTGTCTATATCTCTTTTCATTGCTGTTAGAGTTTGTTTTATGTATTTTGGAGCCCTGTCATTGGGTGTGTAAATATTTATTATGGTTATGTCCTCCTGGTGTATTGACCCTTTAATCTTTCCGTCCTTCCTTATCCTTTATGGTGGATTTTACTTTGAAGTCTATTTTGTCAGAGATTAATATTGCTACTGCTGCTCTTTTTTGATTGTTGTTTGCTTGATATATTTTTTTCCATCCTTTCAGTTTTAGTTTGTTTGTCTTTAAGTCTGAGGTATGTCTCTTGTAGGCAGCATATAGACGGATCATGTTTTTTTTTTTATCCCTTCTGCCACTCTCTGTCTCTTTATTGGTGCATTTAGTCCATTGACATTCAGCATAATCATTGATAGGTATGTATGAGTTTAGTGCCGTCATTTTGAAATCTTTTTTTGTGTGTAGTTGACAGTGTCTTTGTTCCACTTAATTTTCTGTGCTGACTCATTTATCTTTATGTATTTTCTTTTCATCCTTTCCATTGTTGTTGATTTTGTATTTGCTGAGTCTTTATGTGTTTCTTGTGTTTTATTTTGATGTGTGGGATTGTTAGTTTCCTTTGAGGTTACCTTAATACTTACCCTTATTTTTCTAAAGTTAAACCAGGCTTTTATTTCTTGATATCATCTTGACTTCCTCTCCATATGAAAGATCTATGACTACATTTTTTTTAATCCCTCTTTTTTGTTTTAATATTGCCGTCTTTTACATATTTACATTTCTGTTCTCTGTTTTCAGCATTTTGGCTTTGATTTATAATTTTTGGTTTGGCTTTTGCAGATTCCCTAAACTTCTGCTTATCTGGAAAAGCCCTAATTTCACCATCATATTTGAGAGACAGTTTTGCTGGATATATGATTTTTGCTGGCAATTTTTTTCCTTCAAGGCTTTGTACATGTCATCCCATTGCCTTCTTGCCTGCATGGTTTCTGCTGAGTAGTCCAAACTGAGTCTTAGTGACTCTCCTTAGTTGACTTTTTGTTTATCCCTAGCCACTCTTATAATTCTCTGTTTATCTTAGGTTTTGGCAAGTTTGATTATAGTATGTCTTGGTAACTTTCTTTTGGGAGCTACCTTGTGTGGGGTTCTGTGTGCATCTTCGATAGATAATCTTATCATTCACGATATCAGGGAAGTTTTCTGCCAACAAATCTTCAACAGTTGTCTGTATTTTCTGTTATCTCCCCTGTTCTGGTGCTCCAGTCACTCATAGGTTATTCCTCTTGATAGAGTTCCACATAATTCTTTGGGTTTCTTCATTTTTTTAAATTCTTTTATCTGATTTTTCCTCAAATAAGTTGGTGTCAAGTGCTTTATATTCAGTCTCTGTAATTCTGACTTCCATTGCCTCAATTTCGCTCCTATGACTCTCTACTGAGTTGTCTAATTCTAAAATTTTATTTTTAATTGTCTGTGTTGCTGTTTGCTGTCTCTCTATGGATTCTTGCATCCTATTAAATTTGTCATTATGCTGTTCTATAATGCTATTCTGTAATCTTCTTAAGTTCCTCTGTTGCTTTGTGTGTTCCTTGGCTTGTTCTGTGTTTTGCCTGATCTCCTTCCTGATCTCTTGTGGAGTCCTGTATAGTAATCTTTTGTATTCTACGTCTGTTAATTCCAAGAATTTATCTTCCTCCGGAAGATTTCTTGATGCTTTATTTGAGAGCTGCTGAAGCCATCATGGTCTGCCTTTTTATGTGATTTGATATTGACTGTTGTCTCCAAGCCATCAATAAGTTATCATATTTATTTATTGTATATCTGCTTACTGTGTCCTAGTTTCTTGTTTTCTTTTGATATGCCCAAATAGGCTGCTCCTATGAGCTGGTTTTATTATTGGCACCTTTGAAGTTGTCAGGTCTTGTCACCTCATGGTTAGATCTGTTACTAGGATGTGAGCCTAGCAGTCCATTTACTTTTCTTGTATTGATTCAGCTCAGGTGTCTACGTAGTTGGTCACCAAGTGTGTGGTGCAGGCTCTCACCCACAGTCCTAGACGGGCAGGGATGATTGGAGTAGGCACAGGTATCTGGCTGCAGTAGTGGGTCATGCACTGAGCAAGGCAGAGGGCTGACGGCTGCCCTTGAGTGTCAGGGAGGAAAGCGTGTCACTCCTCCCTAGAGTGCATAGGTGAGTGGGTTTGCAGCCGGACTATAGGCACTCAGTGATGTTGACTGTAAGGACTGGGAGGCACCACTGATTCTTGCACCCCTGTCGCAGGTGGCTAGGTGATGTGGGTGGAGCCATCAGTCCTTATGCCCCTGATGTGGGTATGTGAGTACCCTGCTTATTGGGCAGAGCAGTGTCAAATATATCACGAACCTGCCACTCCACCATATAGCTGGTAACAGTTGAAGTTAGGCTTCAGGTATATAGCCTGTTGTATTGTGCTAATGACGGCTTCAGAGCTGTCTCTCCTGCCCCCTGCTTCTCAGTCCGATTCCTCAGCTTTGCCTTTGATGTTCAGGGCTCCTAGATTGTCATGTATGACTGATTCACTTGTTTTTTCTGGTCTTTGTAGTAAGAGGGACTACAGGAAGCGTCTGACTACTACACCATCTTGGCCCCGCCTGTTTGTTTATTTATTTATTTTTCCGACATCTCTAGCATGGGCCAGCCCTCTGTTCTTTATTTTTGGTCCATTTCTGTATTAGTGTATGTAAATATTGTATGAAAACCAGGGTCATGCTTTTTCATCATTAAGCATATTTCTGTAAGTATGCCTAGTTTGCATACTTTTTTCTTTTTGTTGCAAGAATATTTATTTGTAATGGTTTTTCATTTCCATAATTATTATTTATAATATCATAATGCCTTCAAGAAAGAACTATAGGCATGTCTAAGTTCTTGAACTACTTTTCTGTTATGGTAGCATAGTACAGCAATTTCTGTTCAGTGTTTACTGTTTGAGGAAGCATTGTAACACACAGGATAAATAATGTGCTCTAGACTGAGACAAATCTGGGTTTGGTTCTTTACTCTGTTCAGCTTTGTAACCTTGGACAAGTTCTTTAAACTCCATACCTCAATTTTCTTCATCTGTAAAATGGATATAATACCCGCCTTATAGTGTTTTAAGGATTGTATTAGATAAATTACTTAATTTCCAGCTTTGAGTAAGTGCTTAATAAATTGTCATTGTTGTCATCATAGTAATAGTCATTGCCATATTTTAGCTTTTAGTCATATTTTATAAGTAGTATATTAATAACAAACAAACAAACGAAAACTGTTTCTGTTGAGTCGATTCCAACTCATAGCGACCATATAGAGCAGAGTAGAACTGCCCCATAAAATTTCCAGGGTGCGGCTAGTGGATTCTAATTGCTGTCCTTTTGATTAGCAGCCTATCCCTTAACTACTGCGCCACCAGGGCTCCAAGCACTATAATTACTTTTAAACATAGTGAACTGAAATGGTAACTATTAAACACTTTAGAGCTTCTCTTCTCTGTCTTGTTAGAGTTTGTCACAAATTTTAGAGATGTTGAACATTTGTTTATTTATATAATCAGATTTTTTAATGTCTGTCGTTGATTTGATATTTGAATTTGAGAAGGTTCTTGGGTTAGGAAAACAGCTGTGCTGTTTGAGTTCAAAGCACCGATAAAACTCAGTTTATATGATTGACATTAAAATGTACACTTAATTTATCTTTTAATTTCAAAACAGATGTTGTCTAACTTGGATATAAATACATTGAATTGTCAATTTATGCTTGCTGTTTCTTTAGTTTTGAGAACTTGAGGCATGTGATGTATTTCCCCCTGTATTTTCTAGATTTTAAGCCTAAATGTCAGACTTTTACTGAATTAATCAACAGTTAATGTTATAAATAATGTCAGTCTGAATTGAAACTATCCATTTCTTTAATGAACTGGTAACACTGTTAGCATAATCTGTATTTTGAAATTAGCTGAAGACTACTTTCTTTTTTGTTGATTTTTATTAATGGCATTTTAATTTTATTTTTATTTAATTTTTTTTTTTTTATTGTACTTCAGGTGAAGGCTTACAGAACAAATAGTTTCTCATGAAACAGTAGTATAGATGTTGTTTTATGACATTGGTTAACAACCCCACAACATATCAACCCTCTAACTTCTCAACCTTTTTTTTTTTTGGTAAAAATACACATAGCCAAAGATACAGCATTTCAAAAATTTCTACATGCACAGTTCAGTGACA
>NW_004444129.1:3001731-3049870 GCF_000243295.1 Trichechus manatus latirostris | reverse complement strand
GCTCTCAGGTGTTGCAGTACAGCCTGGCTAGAAGGCATAGAGGTATACAATGCCAGGTATTCAGGGAACAGAAAAAGAAGGAAGTTATAGAGAGACGAGAAACTGAGCAGTGTAGAAAGACAAAAAGGGAAAAAGAGGGAAAAGAAAACAAAACAAATTTAGGGAAAAAAAAAAGAACAAAAATGGCCCCCAAAACAACAGAAAAAAAAAAAAACAACAACTAAAGAAGAAATGCCCTCAGGGATCCCTCTGCATGTCTGTGGAAGTCAAGGGGGAGTCTCCTTGCTACACAGCTCCGCCTGGCCAGAAAGGGCTCCCTATTCAAGAAAAGTAAAAGAAAACAAACAAACAATTCAAAACAAACAAACGAACAAAAGCCTCGGGATCCCACCAGCGCGGCAGCCCAGACCGGGAAGCAGCTCCACTCTCGAACGGAGCTCCACAGGCCCTTAGGAAGAAGCAAAGATGGCACATGGAGCCAGGTACTCGAGCAAAAGGAGGGGGAGGTGGCGATAGGCAAGTAAGAAATCAAAAGAAGCAGGAAAAAAAAAGCAACACTAGCTGCCAACAAATGGTACTCAGAGAGCCAGCTAGTGCAGGCTGGTGTTTCTGAACAAGAGATTGTGTCTGCGGGAAGCAGAGGGGGCCGAGTTTGGGTGAAGAAGGGTAGAGAGTGGGAAAGCGTATATCACAAATTACTGGAGCTCTACAGCCCCTCAGGAAGAAGCAAAGATGGCGCACGGAGCGAGGTACTCCAGTGAAAGGAGGGGGAGGTGGCAAGAGGCAAGGAAGAAATCAAGAGAAGTGGAGAAAAGCAATACCAGCAGTCAACAAATGGCACTCAGAGAGCCGCCCATTCGGGTGTGTGGAATCCAAGTAGCCGGTGTTTCACGGTCAAGAGGTTGTGGCCGCGGGAATCAGAGGAGGCTGAGTCGGGGTGAAGAAGGGTGGGGGGTGGGAAAGCATATATCGCCAGTTACCTGTTGTTTTGTCTCCCGCTGGATGCTCCGTGAGGCTGCTTTCTCGTACCCCGTTTGCTGGTCTCCGATAGGAGTCCAAGATGGTGGATCCATGCTACATTAGCTGGTAGGGGATCTCTGCCTGAATCTCTCCTCGCTCTGCGTTCTCTGTCAGTTTTCTCACCCCATTTTGTGCTTGGCTGAGTTGTTTATCTCTTCATTTGATGTTTTAGGGTTTCAGGATTGTTGTTATCTCTGTTTGGGTTAGTTTTTCGGATCTTTGCTGTGGAGGGTCGGCGTGGTGCTTCTGCCTAGAGCGCCATTTTGCCGGAACACGGCTTTTTAATTTTAAAGGCATTTTTAAGATGGGAAACTGGGGAAAACCCTGTGGTATGCTGTTTCAGTGTTTAAGTATACTGCTAATTTATTTGCCCTTCTAATAAATTGAATTGCATTAGTCAGAATGTTAAAAGTACCCCGTTCATTTGTTTTATTCCCTCATAAATAACACAAAAGTGATGTTGTATGAAACAATTTTCATTTTTAATATTCTGTACCCTGGAAATAGGCTTTACCTTCTGTTTTCTTCTTTCGTTATAGATGGGAACTTTGCAGTCTTACCCGTTTCATTTATATTTGCTAGAATAAGGATATACTGTAATTCCAGAGAAAAGTAAGAATAGAGCCTGGTACTTTGAAGAATATTTCTTTAGTTGAAATGCAGGTTTTTTTCTCCTAGAGGCGAGACCCTTCACTGTGGAAGATTGAATAGAATGATGGTGTTTTAAAAAGTAAAATTCAGAAAATTAAGCTTAGTATGTTTAACATTCAGAGATTACCATTTTTGTTGATAGTGATTGGAGAAATTATTTTTAGGTCTTTGTCTTTTAGTTTAGTTTTTTTTTTTTTTCCTATTATGATAAAACAAAGCATAACTGCCTCTATCCTCAAAAACATCCTTTTTGTAGAATTTATATACTAAACTGGCCTCTTGTAGATTTACACTTGATTTTCTCAGTAGTCTTGGTAAAGTTGAATAGTATCAGCTACTGTCTCATGTTAAACTGGCAAAGAACAGCAAGTACCAGTGACCATTTTCAACCAAGTATTTATACCAGAAGCCTCTTGGCTTTAGGGGAGGAAAATAATTAAAATTTACTATCTAGGAGTATTTTGGAATTTTCCTTAATTACTGCTGTGGTTTGAAGTTATATATAAAAATAAATACATGTGAAGTCTTTTTCAAAGCAAACAATAGCTTAGCTTAACTAATAAAAAAAGGTCTGCCTTGAGCATTATACTCTTTTAAGAACTATCTACCTCGTGTATGGGATCAGATTGATAACAGCAATTTAAAAGATTAGATAGGAACCTTTGGCGGGCAGTAAATTTATGTTAATGGGGGAAGAACAGCTCAGAAAAGGAGGGGAAGAATGGTTGCACAACTTGAAGAATGTAATCAGTGTCACTAAATGGTACATGTAGAAACTGTTGGTGTATGTTTTGCTGTGTATATTTTCAACAATAACAACAAAATAAGTAAAAATTTTAAAAAATAGAAGAAAATGTGTGAAATTAGTTTTTTAATTAATGTAAGCTCTACAGATATTTATGCAGTAAATTAAAACCTACTTTAAGATTTAGAGTATTTGCTATTGTGTTTGTATGTTCGTGTTGTGATACGTTTGGGGTCTTTTGGAATGTTATGACATTAATAACATTACTATCTGCGTTCATTAGAGAGTCTTAGATTAGAAAAGATCTTTTTTTCCATTACTAATAATTCTGGATAATTCACGTGACTTAGTAATGATCCAACTTGAATAATGACATTTGTTTATTTTTGTTGAATATGAAAATAGGTTTTATTTTAACTTTATATGATAACATATCTGAAAAAGTCACATCATTATAGATTTTTTGGGCTATGAAAATACAAATTAAGGAATGCCTGAGTGCAATTTTACTTTGTTTATTTACCAACATAAATGAGGTCTCCTGAGAACATTATTCAATTGACTTGAAAATACTGATATTTCTGTAAAAATCATATGGCTTACAGAACCAAATGAAGCTATGTGGTGATTACAATATTAATGTGCCTAGTAAATTTTGCTTCAAATAGTGTTCATTTGCTAGCTAAAATGAAGAAATTATTGGGTAGATAAGTATATGCTCTAGAAGCAGGTTAGAGTGTTATCGTCTTTAATTCTACTTCTTGGAGATAAAAGGAAAACGTGTTTTTGCAACTTTGCTTAGCAATAAATTAGAAAATTAAAAATCATTAGTAAGCAATTCTGATTTTGAGACAAGTACGTTTTTTGCCATAGTTATATTTCAGAGAGGAATATCAGATACTGATAACAGTTGTCCTGTCTCTCCCCACAATTAAGGGTGCATCTCTAAAATGCATTTCTTCTTTGCTATACTTTTTTATTTCTGAACCTTGAAAATAAGGCATTTAGTTTTGGACATTCTGATAAATAATTACTTTTTAGACAGTCATTCTTTAAATATTAATACTAAATATTAATAAGAAAACCCAGGCAAATTTTATTTGGATAGAACTTACCATTCTATTGCAGTATCCTAAATCCATATTTTTATCCATTGTGTTCTGTGGCCTCACTATAAGATTAATAACAGAAATCATCACATTGCAGTATTTTGAGAGAACTGTGGACCTAGGGGAAAGAAGGTAAGAAGTAACACTTTAGGATAACGTGTTAAGTTCATTGTCAGGTATATTTCATGTGATAGCTTGCAGAAGAATTTTCTATTGTTTTTTACATGTATTTAGAGATGACTTTTGAGAAATCCTACACCACAAATAGTGTTGCAGTTCAGTTAGAACCTTTTCTGTGTAAAACTTAAAGTCTTGTTATTATCTATTTTATTATTGTAGCAACTTAACTCCCCCTCTATTTCTGACTTGATATTTAAACATTAAGGTAGCTTATTTGATTTTGGGGGGATAAGGTGGGAAGAAGGGAAGCAGTTTTCAGAAGGTTGTGGGCAAATAGCGATAAAAATCAGGATAAAGAAATAAATGATGCTGCTATGAAGGAAACAGAAGAGTTTTAAGATCCTGTATGTTTTCTTTGTCATTACGTGGCCCTTTATCTGGATGCCATAAAACGCAAAGTGTTTCTGAAAAAGGAGCCCTGGCGGCACAGTGGCTAAGTGCTAGGCTGCTAACCGAAAGGTCAGCAGTCTGAACTCACCAGCCACTCTGCGGGAGAAAAATGTGGCAGTCTGCTTTCATAAAGATTACAGCCAAGAAAACCCCATAGGCGGTTCCTCTCTGTCATGTAGGGTCTCTATGAGGCAGAATTGACTTGATGGCAGTGGCTTACTCTGCGAGATGCCTGGTCCTCTGGAGGGCAAAGTATGGCATTAGGGCCTAAGCTGTTTTAAGTTAAAGATATCTGGAGGTTCTTAGATTCACTCAAATTCCTTATTTGCACCTGGTGTACAACTTTAAAACTACAAAGGAATTAAAGCTGCTTTTAAGCAATAAGCTGAACTTGTTTGAAACCAAATTTATCAACCAATTAGTGCTGAAGCAGTGTAAAAGTAATAAAATGCATTTTATTTTGGGGAAAAAAAGTTTACTTCAGCATTGTTACTTAAGAAGTATATGGCAGGGTTTGAAAAGCTTAGCTGACAAGAAATAAATTAATTTGGCAAGTTTGCATTGCGTGCCTACTATTTTGAAAAACTCATTCGTATGAAAAAGAAAAACATTTATAGTCATTTTTAATAGACAGAAACCACCAGGACATTTCACTAATCTGAGTTTATCTCAGAAAAATATTACCAGTGTCACAGTGACACCAACATCCTCTCACTGTTCCTCGTTATTCAATATTACATCCTCAGTGTCTTGGCATGTTGTTGACACTCCATAAAAGAATTTGTTAGTGGAATTCCAGAACAACCTCTGGATTTATGAAGAAATCTATGTGGTAGGTAGCCATTTTTTCCCTTCCATGTTAATCCTTATAACAGTATTCTCTCTCTCCTTCCCAGTATTCTGTGCTTCAATGGTATGTTCTTTTGGGGAAGTGAGAGTTGGGCTAGTTAAGTGCCAGGTAGTTATTGGCTGCAGCCATATTCTTCTTACACTCAGAAGGTCAATGTAGGGACACCAGGCACTGTTTATTGCAGCTCAGAAATGTTGCATGGCAAAGATTAGACAGCCCCATAAAACAAAACGAGACTAATGGGGCACAACAGTCCAGGGACAAGGACTAGAAGGCAGGAGAGGACAGGAAAGCTGGTAATAGGGAACCCATGGCTGAGAAGGGACAGTGTTGACATGTCATGGGGTTGTTAACCATTGTCATAAAACAATATGTGTACTAACTGTTTAATGAGAAACTATTCTGTGAACCTTCATCTAAATTACAATTTAAAAAAAAAAGATTCCAGCCTAGAAAACCCTATGGGGCAGTTCTCCTCTGTCTCATGGGGTCCCAAAGAGTAGAAATTGACTCAACGGCACTTAACAAAAACAACAATAATAAATATAATTATGGATAGTTAAAGAACTTACTGACAATAAGCGTGCATGTTTATAAGATATAGTATTTCTCTCTTCCCCCAGGTTTTTTTTATATTTTTCTACTATATGCTTTTAAAATGAAATTAATTTAGTCTTTAAAAAAAAAATGTTGGCATGGGCAGCAGTTGGGCACACAGTTCCTGTGGCTCCCCTGACTGATCTCCTGTAGCATCTCAGAATCCCAGGCCATTATGTACATTTCGTGGAGCAGCAGCCTATCTCATAGTTCCTTGGCTCCCCCCAGATTCTTTATTTTAGCTTCTCTGATTCCTGGGCCAGGCCCAGCACCAGACATAGAAACAACAGCTGTAGATAATCTTTTTAGCCAGGTTGTACAATTACATAAGACCATATCTGTGAGCCCTGGTAGCGCAGTGGTTAAGTGCTTGGCTGCTAACTGAAAGGTCGGTTGCTCAAACCCACCAGCCACTCTGCGGGAGAAAGATGTGGCAGTCTGCTTCTATAAAGAGTATAGCCTTGGAAACCCTATGGGGCAGTTCTGCTCTGTCGTATTAGATTGCTATGAGTTGGAGTTGACTTGATGGCAATGAATTTGGTTTTTTGTTTGTTTTTGTATCTCTGTAATGTCATATTCTATATCATTCACAGTGTTCTCTGATCAAACTTCAACTGATTCAGAATTTTATACTATAACTAGCTACAGAGGAACAGCACATTAAAGATAGTGTCCTGAATTAGTTTTGGGTTTTCCAGAATTGGTTCTCAGGTCTAATAAGATTTAAAGGCATTAATGACCAGGTTTCTAGTGGTAAAGGGGCCACTGGTAGTCCATTACATACAGTGGCAGAAACATTTACTTTAATTATTACCTGTACACACCAGTGATCAAGTACCCATAGAAGGCAAGGCTTTTGGAGACCAAGCATTTACTACCACAGAACATTTTGGTGAAAATAAAAATAATGAGATTGATTGGTTCTTTCAAAATATGCTAGAGAACTTAGGGAAGAAAAATGTGAACACAAGGCTTTAAATTCTGAGCTCAGGATCTATGTAAAGGAATTGAAACCCTCTGTTTGCCCTTAGTAAAGGCCATCAGAATCAGTTTGCTTTCATTTGTCAGGGTCAGCAGTATGCCTTCACTGACCCACCTCAAGGGTATATCACCTCCTAATCAGGAGTTAATTGGACTTTTTTGGAAATAGTGGAAGGCAGAGATTTCTGAAGACCAGTTCAAAGTCTGATCCTTGCTAGAAGCCCTGATACATGGCATAAACAGAATACAAACCATAAGTAACAATGTGCAAACACCAGAAGAGAAACTAGATAACTGGGAGCTCCTAAAAATCAAAGTCTAATTCTGCAGGTGGCTGAATTACAATGCAAATTCAACTTTAGTCTTGCAAGGTCTGTTCTGTTAAAGTTAGGACATTTATTGGGAAAGAATGGAAAACTAGAATTTGGGGCGGGGTGGGGGGAATATGGACAGATTCCAGTGAAGCTGGGAACAAAACTCTTAAATTCTGCTGAGCTTCCTTTGCCAGTCTTTCTACCCCTGTCTAAAGGAGGTTAGTCTCCTGAACAATCTGATAGCTTCACTTAAAGTAGTTGCCTTGGATGTAGGTACTCATTTTCTTCGGGACTTATCCTTACCATGTCTCATTGCTTCTCTGCCTATAACCAGACTCAGGTCCTTGCAGTAGTCCTCTAAGTGTGTGACCCAAGAAGAGATATGATATACACTAAAAGAAATGAATGAGTTTGCCTGCAGTTACCTGGAGGAGTGGTCTAGGAATGGATTAGAAGGGTGTGGCATCAGGGTGGAAGTAATATAAAGTTGGATCAGGCTCAGTTTATTGATATGGGCTCACTAAGCAGAGATTTCAGATTGAAGGTGTTAGATCAAAGGGCTAGGAGTGGCTCTGACAGTTTGCTAGATTGGTTGACTGAAAGCCAGACCAAAAGGTTGTATAAACTAAGTGACGTTGAGAGGGATGCTAGAACTTTCTTCACGTACTGTAGAGGAAGTTATCCAAAGGCTTAAGAAGATTGGAATGCTAGAGTAGATTTATCATATAAGACCTCGTCACATATGTCCCCCGGTGGTCCAGAAGACATTCTTTTCATCCAATCTGTGAAAAATACATTCACGAGTGGTCCCCCATCATCCTTTAAGAGCCTTGGTCACTATTAAAGACAGTAAGGACAGGAACACTGCTGCCTTCAAACTGGGCTCCTTGTGAATTCAGTGGGGATGATGGATCCCTGGGTGCCAGAAGCAAGTAGTGGCACTTAATTGCTAAAGACAAGATCAGACTGATTATTGTAAGTAGCAGCAAGGCCAAAGCAGTAATCAGAATAGTCTGAGCTGCAAAGATCTTTGGCATTGGCTAGTTGGTAGCCCCTAGAACTGAAATATGTGGGCAACCTTTTAAGACTTCCTTGATTTGTGTAAGTGGAAGAGCTCTAGGTCTGGTGAACAGAAGTATGACTTGGATCACTACAAAAAAGAGTCATAGGCCCATAACCAGTTCCCAAATTTAAAACAAGTTCACAGACCCAAAGACCTTTGAATGAAGGGCAAGCCAGGCCCCCTTGAATAAGAGCCCTGCTATACAGCCAACATTTTATACTGTGAATCTCCTTCTAGCCTCCTCTAAAAGAACCTGCAGCCGTTTACCAGGGTGACTTTGCACTGGGGAAGAGGAATAATTAGACTTTCTAGAAATTGCTGGACACAGACTCTGAGTTCCAGGAGATCCAGAACACCACTGTTTTCCATTAGTCAACAGAATTTTTGCTTAGGTCAATCCCAGTAGGCCCCTGAACTCACTCTATGGTTAGTTCTATATTTCTGGAATGCATAACTGAATAGACATACTCAACAACTGGCAGAATTCCCACTTTGGTTCTCTGACTCGAGGAAGAGGGAAAGTTGAGTGGAAGCCACTAGAATGGTAAACCATTAAACCATTTCCTGGAGGGATTACAGAGTCACCATCAAGGACTTGAAAGATGCAGGAGTGGTGATTCCTACAGCGTTGCCATTCAGCTCACCTATTCAGCCTGTGAAGAAGACAGATGGATTTTAGAGAATGATAGCAGATTATCATAAGTTTAATCAGATGGTGACTTTGATCTCAGTTGTTGTTCCAGAGATATGATTTTGTTGCTGAAGCAAATTATTGCATCCTTTGGCTTTTAGTATGCAGATACTGATTAGGCATGTGTCATGCCCCCCTCCCCCCCGCCTTATTAGTACAGGCCATCAGAATCAGTTTACTTTCAGTTGTCAGGGTCAGCAATACACCTTCACTGACCCACCTCAAGGGTATACCAGCTTTGAAGCCTTATATCATAAACTAGTCTGCAAGGATCTGAATCACCTCTCCTTTTCACAGGACATTACATTGATCCATTAAATTGATGTCATGATGATTGGATCTTGTGAGCAAGAAGTAGCAACTCCTCTAGACATTTTAGGATGGTGTGTGCATTCCAGAGGGTTAGGATTAACTTTCAGAAAAATTTAGGGGCCTGCTATCTTGGACTTTCTAGGGTTTTAGTGGTTTGGAACATGTTGAGATATCCTTTCCAAGATAAAAAGAAAACTTGCTGTATCTAGCCTCTACCATTACACACAAAAAAAGACACATTTGGATTTTAGAGGTATCACATGCCTTGTTTGATCTGAAATGAGCATTGCTCCCCTTTCCATGATTCTTGCTCTGCTCTCTATTGCGCTAGTGAGGAAGGAGTCTGTTCTGTTTCTCTTACTATTTTATTTCCAGTGGGTCCTTCACTGTTAGCTCTTCCCAGGTCCCTCTTTCCCTCACTTATACCTTCTGATTCTTCACTGGTGACTTCTCTAAGCTTTCTTCTTCTTCCTCGGTAATGTGAAATTTTTAATTTAAGAATATTATTTTCAGCAGAATAAATATGTTCGTTGTAAAAAATGTAGTAAAGGAGAAACTGTCTCTATCCTATCACATATTTACAAAAATCATAGTGTACTAATATTTTTTGTATCCTACTTTTACACTTAGGACTCCTGGTGGCACAGTGGTTAAGCACTTGGCTACTAACCAAAAGGTTGGTGGTTTGAATCCACCAGCCGCTCTGCAAGAGAAAGATGTGGCAATCTGCTTCCATAAAGATTACAGCCTTGGAAACCCTATGGGACAGTTCTGCTCTGTCCTGTAGGGTCACTACAAGTTGGAATCAACTCGAAGGCAATGGTCAGCTTTTACACTTAATGATGTAATGTGTACATTTTATCAATGATTTTAAATGCAGTTCTATACCACTTCACTGACCTACTATAATTTATCCATTTCTGTGGACAAAGGAGCCCTGGTGGAGTTATGGTTAAGCACTTGGCTGCTAACCAGAAAGGTTGGCAATTTGAATGCACCAGCAGTTCCTCAGGAGAAAAGACCTGGTGATCTGGTCCTGTAAAAATTACAGCGTAGAAAATCCTATGGGGCGGTTCTACTCTGTCCTACAGGGTCAGTAGGAGTCGGAATTGACTAAGCAGCACACAACACCAACAACATTGTTGGACATGTTTTAGTTTTCCATATAATGGTGTGTGAGCCTATTTGTAATTAAAGTTTTTATATTAACTACCACTTACTGTCTCCCCAAATTGGACTACTTTACATTCCTACCAGCAGTATATGGCGGTGTCTGTTTAGTAGCATCTCATCAATACTGAAAAAAAATTTTTTTTAAAAATCTTAATGCCTTTTTTTAATCTCTTGGTCTTTTGAATTGTTAATCTCCTTTCCATCCTCATTAGGAGTCATAATATACTTGTTGAGATAGCATTTGTATTCATTCATTCATTCATTCACTCACCCAATTCTGCTAGGTATAATGGCAAGAAAAATAGAGACAGTTTTCAACTTGCTTGGAACTTACAGTCCAAAAAGTTAGTTTTCTTTATCACAGCAGTGCTGGGTTTACACTGATCTGGCCTATTTTGCCTTATAAATAAGCATGCATTTGCAAAGCAAATGGTGATGATTAAGGGTGTGCTTGGAGCCTGTGATACAGGACAAAGATAAGGACCTTTCTTAGTATGGTGGTTCTTGTAGCAGTTGGCCATGGATACTTGTGGTTACACTGGAAACTAGCATCCTGTATATAGAATACTGAGTTATCTTTGTAGAGCTGTCTGTAAGAACCTTTAAGATTCCTATGTCTTTTCCTCAGGTATTTCTCTTGTTACATTCCTCTGCCCTATTATTTTGATCATTGTTTCCCCTAGGGCAAGTTGTGTTTTAAATGTAATATTTGAAGGTTTATGTGGTATTTTTTTTTCTTCAAAGCACTAATGATGAGCCTATGCAAGAAAGGTTTTTTTTCAGGTTATCTAGTTTTGTTACGGTGATTCCTCTAAGTTTTCAGGCTGTGTCTATATGTATGTTTCTTCTGTAATTTAGACTAGTTTTACTTTTCTTAGGTTTCTTATTTTCACATGACCAGTTATACTGTTAGAGTTATTCCCAAATGTTGTATCAGTAGCTGTTTGTTTTAGCCTCCTATACAGCTGTTTGGTTCATACTTCAGTGACTATAAAAAGTATGAATTACCTGGGTTGTGTAGCATTACCTATAATAATATCAGTGGGTCTTAGAGGGTTTTTCAAAGTGATAGATGAATGCTAATTAACAACAAACTTATGTTTGTGGGAAAAGTAATTGGTAACCCCATTACCAAGCATACCTTTCAATAGTTTAAATGACAGTTAATTTTTCTGTGAAATTTGCCCAGATTAGATGTTCAGCTTCTGAGTTAATGTTATTGTTGAAAACCCAGGTTTACATGAAAAAAAATGAATAACTGCCTTAGGTATACTTGCAATGGTACCTTCTGGTGGTACTTAGAGTACCATTGTTGAGTTCCTATTTCTACATTTTTCCCAAGCATCTCATAGAATATTGAAAAATGTAGACATAGGTTAATTTTGCAGTGTTTAGCTTATTTGTTTGTTTTGATTTATCAGAATGTGCCAATATTTTTCGTTGTTGAAATTTAATTCGCATACCGTATAATTCACCATTTTAAAGTATACAATTCATTAATTTTTGGTATATTCACAATGCTATACAACTATCACCACTATTTAATTCCAGAACATTTTCATCACCTCAAAAAGAAACCCCATACCCATTAGCAGTCACTCCTCCTGGCCCCTGGCAACTGTTAATCTGCTTTCTATCTTTATGAATTTGCCATTCTGAGCGTACAGTGTGTAACTTTTTGTTTCTGGCTTCTTTCACTTAGCACGTTTTAAAGGTTCATCCATGTTGTAGCATGTATCAGTACTTTATTTCTTTTTATGGCTGAATGATATACCATTGTACGGATGTACACTACATTTTGTGTATTCATCTATCAGTTGATGGACATTTTGGATTATTTCTAATTTTTAGTAAAAACGAAAAGCAAACCCGTTGCCATCTTGAGTTGATTCTGACTCATAGTGACCCTATAGTACAGAGCAGAACTGCCCCATAGGGTTTCCAGGGAGTGGCGGGTGGATTTGAACTGCTGACCTTTTGGTTAGCAGCCGTAGATCTTAACCACTTTGCCACCAGGGCTCCAGTTTTTGGTATGTAATGCATAAATAATTCTGCTGTGAACATTCATGTACAAGTTTTTGTGAACAAATATTTTCAGTTCTTTTCCTAGGAGTGGAATTGCTGGGTTGTATGGTAAGTCTGTTTTTGACTTTTTGAGGAATTTCCAAAGTGCTTCCCATAGTGGCTATACCATTTTATATTCTCACTGGCAATGTATAAGGGTTTCCAATTTCTCCACATCCTTGCCAGTTCATGTTATTGTTCTTTTTTCCTTTATTATGGCCATCCTAGTGGGTATGAAGTAGTATCTCATATGGTCTTGTTTTGCATTTCTCTAATGACTAATGATGTTGAGCATATTTTCATGTATTTATTGGCCATTTGTATATCTAATTTGTAGAAATGGAATTCAGTTTATCTATTGTTTTCTTTGGTTGCTTGTACATTAGGGATCATATCTAAGTAACTGATGCCTACTCCAAGGTCACAAAATTTACACGTATGTTTTCTTTTAAGAGATTTATAGTTTTAGCTCTTACATTTAGATCTTTGATCTATTTTGAGATAATTTTTTATATATTGCAAGATAAGGGTGCAACTTAATTATTTTGCATATGGAATCCAGTTATCCCAGCTCATTTGTTGAAAAAACTATTCTTTACCCCACTGAATGGTCTTGACACACTTGTCAAAAAATCATTTGACCATAGGTATATGGGTTTATTTTTGGACTCTCAGTTCTATTCTGTCAATCTGTATTCCTATTCTTATGCCACTACCATACTGTCTTATACTCTATAGTAAATCTTGAAATTGGGAAGTGCAAGTCCTCCTACTTTGTTCTTTTTCAAGATTGTTTTGGATATTCTGGGCCCCTTGCATTTTTATATATATTCTACAATGAGCTTGTCAGTTTTTACAAAAAGGCTCCTGGGATTTTGATAGGAGTTGCATTGAATATGTAGATCAATTTGGGTAGTATTGCCATTATATTAGTTTCCTAGGACTAATGTAACAAAGTACCACAAACTGGGGTGGCTTGAAAAATAGAAGTTTATTCTCTCATAGGTCTGGAGGCTAGAAGTCTGAAGTCAAGGTATTGGCAGGGCTATCCTCCCTTCAAAGGATTCTTCCTTGCTTTTTTCTAGCTTCTGGTAGCCCCAGGAGTTCCTTGGCTTGTAGAATGCATCACTTCAATCTCTGCTTCGATTGTTGCATGGCATTCTCCCTCTGGAGTCCGCGTCCCTTCTCTTCTTCTTAAAAGGACACCGGTCATATTGGATTATGCTGCTTCAGAATGACCTTATCTTAACTAACTACATCTGCAGCAAAGCTATTTCCAAATAAGTTCACATTCTGAGGTTCTAGAGAGGTCATGAATTTGGGGGGGAGACCGTTCAACCCAATACAGCTACCTTAACAGTATTAAGTATTCCAATTGTGAACATACGATATGTTTCTGCCTGGTCTTTTCTTTCAACAATGTTTTGTAGTTTTCAGTGTACAAGTCTTAGTCTTCTTTTTTTAAGTTTATTCCTAAGTATTTTCTTCTTCTTGATGGGAATGTAAATGGAATTGGTGTCTTTTCATTTTTTGATTGCTCATCACTAGTATATAGAAATAAAATTGATTTTTGTATATTTATTTTGTATCCTGTAACCTTACTGAACTTGTTTACTAGCTCTAATGGTTTGTATGTGCGTGTGTGTGTGTGTGTGTGTGTGTGTGTGTGTATTCCTTAGGATTTTCTATATACAAGATCATATCAGCTGCACATAAGAGAGAGTTTTACTTCTTCCTTTCCAATCTGGATGCCGTTTTATTTCATTTTCTTGTCTTATTGCCCTGGCTAGGACCTCCAGTACAAGTTGAATGGCAGACATCCTTTTCTTTTTCCTGATCTTAGGGGGAAGCCCTTCAGTCTTTCACTTTTAAATATGTTAGCTCTTTCACTTTTAAGTGTGATGTTAGCTCTGGGTCTTTCATAGATGCTCTTTATAAGGTTCCCTGGTGTGTTTTTATCATGAAAAGGTATTGACTTTTATCAAAAGTTTTTTCTGCCTTTATTGAGATAATCCTTTTTTTTTTTCTCTCTCTCTCTCTTTTTTCTATTAATAAGGTGTATTACATGGATTGATTTTCATATGTTGAATCAACCTTGCATTCCTGGGATAAATCCCACTTGGTTGTTGGTATATAATCCTCTTTATGTCCTGTTGGCTTTAGTTTGCTAATATTTTGTTGAGATGTTTGCATCTATATTCATAAAGGATTTGATCTGTAGTTTTCTTGTGGTGTTTTTGTCTACTTTTAGTATCAGGGTAATACTGGCCTTATAAGTGAATTAGGAAGTTTTTATGGATTGAATTGTTTCCCCCAAAAATGTGTGTCAACTTGGTTGGGCCGTGATTCCAAGTATGGTGTAATTGTCACCATTTTGTCATCCGAGGTGATTTTCCTTTGTGTTGTAAATCCTGCCTCTGTGATGTTAATGAGGTAGAGTTAGAGGCAATTATGTTAATGAGGCAGGACTCAATCTACAAGATTAGTTTCGTCTTGAGTCAATCTCTTTTGAGATATGAAAGAGAGAGGTGAGCAGAAAGACAGGAACCTCATACAAAGAAAGCAGTGTCGGGAGCAGAGCGCATTCTTTGGACCCAAGGTTCCTGTGGTGTAGAAGCTCCTAGACCAGGGAAAGATTGATGACAAGGATCTTCGCCCAGAACTGAGAGAAAGCCTTCTCCTAGAGCTGGCACCCTGAATTTGGACTCCTAGCCTCCTAAATTGTGAGGGAATAAATTTCTCTTTGTTAAAGCCATCTGCTGTGGTATTTCTGCTATAGCAGCACTAGATAACTAAGACAGAAGTGTTCCCTCCTTTTGTATTGTTTGGAAGAGTTTATGAAGAATTGATGTTAATTCTTCTTTAAACGTTTGGTAGAATTCAGTAGTGAAGCCATCTAGTTCTGGGCTTTTCTTTGTGAGAAGCTTTTTGATTACTATTCAGTTTCTTTGTCTTTTGTAGTACCGTGTGCCAATTTGATTAATCTTTAGCTTCTTAGTATCAGGTGTTATGTGGCTTTGTATCCTTTTTCATTCTTTCATCCTGTCCTCAATGTCCTGGGCATATATGAGTGAAGTGCTAGATGCTTAAAGAACCTTTCTTGCCACTAAATTCTTGGGTTTTGATTGCAACATGAAAAGCGTGTTCAAATATTAAAGCTGATTGTATAATATCTGCTTGATTTAGTTTAGAATGTGTTATCCAAGGAGATTTTAATTGTTTGCTACTGTGCCACAAAGGACACTTTGGGTCATTCATGGAGTCGACCAGGACAGGTCATCTGCTGGATTTATCACACCACACAGTAGTTTGATTTCTAACGTCATATCTTGTATGTTATAGTCCATTGCTTTTGACCGCTTTTAGTGGCTGTATTTGGTTTCTTTAATGAGGAATTTCAGTAAAATCAGTTATTCTTCATTCTCCCAAGTCAGTCGTATATATAGCAAATAGAAGGAAGTACATTTTTTTCCCTTGCTGGAGATTAAAGGTAATCATTAGTTAAATTATTAGGCTTGGAAATAAAATGGTTTAGGGTAGATTAAGTTATTAATTAGATAATTTTTCCTACTGCTTATGTATGCTTTTGGCCATTAGCTTTCAGACCAGTGATTCTCAGCTGAGGCCAGTACCTGCTCCTTTGTGTGTTTGGAAATGTGTGGAGTGTTGTTGCTTTGTCACAAATGACTGGGGGAGGAGGGGGCTACTACTAGCATTTGGTGCCTGGGGGCCAGTAATGCTAAACACCACGCAGTGTGAAGGGGCAGATCCACCAAGTGAACCTTACCCAGATTTCTAATACCACCCCCATGGGGAAATACTGATATATAAATTTCTCAAGCATTTTGATAATACTCATCGTCTCTTGAGTTGACTGTATTCTAGGGTCTTCTACAAAACTCTTTAATTTATGATGAATTTTCCATATAAGTATTGGAGTAAATATTTTTTTGTCTACATTCTGTGTAGCTGCCTTAATCTTTGGTGCATCTACCTAGTAGTGGATATAGAATTTTAACATCACAGTGCTTCTCAGACTTTCATATTCAATTACATAAGACAGTAGAGAAGAGTAACCGTGTCCCTTTAGGGAGAATCTAGAGGAAGGTGTTCACACAACAGTGACTTCGAAATCTCAATTTTAAGCTTAAAATTCAAATTAATTTTGCATATGAGTTTTAGATTGAGGTATAATTTATATGCAGTAAAATGCTCTGGTTTTAACTGTAAACACTCTAGTTTAGTGTTTAGTGTTTTTATCATGAAGATATAGTCAAGATACAAAACATTTCTGTGACCCCAGAAAGTTCCATCATGGCCTTTTCCATCAATACCACCTCCACTCTCTCTGCAATTACGGATCTAATTTCTATTAGCATAGCTTAGTCTTGCCTGTTTTAGAACTTTGTATAATTGGGAATTCTATGATTGCTCTTTTGTTTCTGAATTCTTCCACTCAACATAATGTTTTGAGATTTATTCACATTGCATGTATCAATAGCACATTCCTTTTTAGTGCTGAGTAGTATGAATACACCATAATTTGCTTATCCATTTACTTGCTGTTGGACACTTGAGGTGTTTCCACTTTTTGGCTGTTATGGATAAAGGTTTTATGAACATCTTCGTATAAGTCATTTTGTGGACATATGCTTTTATTTCTCTATAAATATATAGAAGTGCAGCTGTTGGATCCTAGGATGTAGGTGTATGTTTCACTTTATAAGGGACTGCTAAACTCTTTTTGAAATTTTTTTACCATTTCATACTTCCTTTAGTAATGTACCTTTATTTTCATAATGTTGTCTTTTTGAAGATGAGCAGGTTTTAATTTTGATGAAGTCCAATTTATCATTTCTTTTATCATTAGTGCTTTCTGTATTCTAAAATCTTTGTCTGCCCCATGGTTGTGAATATTTTTTCCTTTTTCTAGAAGCTTTATAGTTTTAGCTTTTTGATCTATCTTGATTTAATATTTGTATATGTTGTGAAGTAGATGTTGAGGTTTATTTTTTATCATATGGATATCCTATTACCCCACCCCATGTATTACTTTCCTTTTCTCATTGAATTAGCTTATAGCTTATGTTGAAAGCTATATGGGGAGATATACACACGTTCTGTTGAGGTATTTTTCTATATTTAAGCCAATACCGCAATCTCTTGATCACTGTAATAGTGCTGAAATCAGAAAGCGTAAGTCCTCCAGCTTTGTTTTCATTAAGGTTGTTTTTGGCTATTCTAAGATCAGTTTGTCATTCCTAAAAAAGTGACTAGATATTTTTTATTAAGATGTCATTCATCATGGATTGAGTAGTGTCCCCCAAAAATGTGTGTCAACTTGGCTAGGCCATGATTCCCAGTGTTCTGTGGTTGTACTGCATTTTGTGATTTGATGTAATTTTTCTGTGTGTTATAAATCCTGATCTCTGCCTGTGGTTAACGAGGCAAGATTAGGTTATGTTAAAAAAGATTAGGGTGGGATGCAACACCCTTACTCAGGTCACAGCCCTGATCCAATATAAGGGGAGTTTTCCTGGGATGTGGCTTGCATCACGTTTTATCCTACAAGAGATAAAAGGAGAGAGAAGCAGGCAGAGAGATAGGGACCTCATTACCACCAAGCAAGAAGAGCTAGGAGCAGAGTGCATCCTTTGGACCTCGGTTCCCTGCGCTGAGAACCTCATAGGCCAAGGCTAGAATGATAACAAGGACCCCAGAGCTGACAGAGAAAGCCTTCCCCTGGAGTTGGCACCCTGAATTTGGACTTCTAGCCTTGTAAACTGTGAAAGAATAAATTTCTGTTTGTTAAAGCCACCACTTTTGGTATTTCTGTTATAGCACCACCAGAATAACTTAAGATGGTATTGAATCTGTACACCAATTTGCAGAGAATTGACATCTTAATAATATTGAGGTTTCCAATCCATGAGCCTCAGATGTCTCTCCATTTACTTCTGTCATCTTTAATTGTTCCACGTAGTGCTTTAGTTTTTAGTGTAGAAGTCCTTCACGTCTTTTATTACATTTATACAACTCAAGAGATTATAAGTATTATCAAAATGCTTGAACAAATGTCGTCTGGTGGCAGCTTGGTGGGGGTGAGTAGATGAGATAAGTTGTTAAAGGGCTGGGTAATGCTTAGGAATAAGCCATCACAGGAATTTACCTTTCTATTTTCCTCCCAGATTTATATGAGGATTGGTTTTTCTATGTCTGTGAAGAAGGTTGTTGAAATTTTGATAGGGGTTGCATTGAATCTGTATAGTTTTCATTATATATGTCTTTCACGTCTCTGGTTAGATTTATTCCTAGATATTTGATTCTCTTAAATGCTATTGTAAGTGGAATTGTTTCCCTAATTTCCCTTTCTCATTGCTGGTGTATAGAAAACCAACTGATCTTGTTTGTTGTCCTTGTGTACCCTGCAGCTTTGCTAAATTCTTCTATTAGCTCTAGAAGTTTTATAGTAGACTCTTTGGAATTTTCTGTATATTGGATTTTATCATCCACGAATTGCAATAATTTTACTTCATCATTTCTAATCTGGATACCTTTTATTTCTTATTACTCTTGCTGGGACTTCTAATATGATATTGAATAGAAGTGGTAAGAGCAGGCACCCTTGTCTTGTTCCCAGTTTCAAGGGGAAAGCTCTCAGTCTCTCTCCATGAAGTATAATATTGGCTGTTGGCATTTCTTATATGCCCTGACTCATGTTGAGGAATTTCCCATCTATTCCAATCTTCTTTAGTGTTTTCATCAATAAAGCGTGTTGGATTTTTTCAAATGCTTTTTCTGCATCCATAGAGATGATCATGTGGTTCTTTTCCTTTGTTTTATTGATGTGGTGTATTATGTTGATTGATTTTCTAATGTTGAACCATCCCTGCATTCCGGAGTAAATCCCACTTGGTCATAGTGTATGACTCTTATAATATGCTGCTGGATTCTGTTTGCCAGGATTTGGAGAATTTTTGCATCTATATTCATCAGAGATATTGGCCTGTACTTTTACTTTTTTGTGATGTCTTTGTCTGGTTTGGGTATCAGGACTGTGTTTGCTTCATAGAATGAATTAGGGAGTATTCCTTCATTCCGTTTATTTAGGAAGAGTTTAAACTGTGTCAGTGTCCATTCTTCTGTAAATGTTTGGTAGAATTCCCAAGTGAAGCCATCTGGTCCAGGACTTTTTTTGTTGGGAGGTTTTTGATCACTGATCCGATCTCTTCACTTGTTATGGATTTGTTGAGATTTTTCTATTTCCTCTTGAGTCAGTTTGGGCAGGTTGTGTGCTTCTAAGAATTTGTCCATTTCATCTAGGTTATCCAGTTTATTTCCATACAGTTGTTCATAATATTCTGTCATAATTCTGTTTCTATTGGATCAGTTGTAATATCCCTTCTGTCATTTTTTATTTTGGTGGAGCAATAATTTTAAGCATTTTGGATCTGGGATACTTGGAGCCCTGGTGGCACAGTGCTTAAGCACTTGGCTGCTAACCAGAAAGTTGATAGTTTGAACCCACCATCCGTTCCTCGGGAGAAAGATGTGGCAGTCTGCTTTCGTAAAGATTTACAGCCTTGGAAACCCTTTGGGGCAGTTCTACCCTGTCCTGTAGGGTTGCTATAAGTCGGAAGTGACTCAACGGCAATGGGTTTGGTTTGTTTTTTATAGTACATTTAAGGAGCCCTGGTGGTGCAACAGTTAAGTCCTCAGCTGCTAACTGAAAAGTTGGTGGTTCAAACCCACCCAGTGGCTATGTGAGAGAAGGCCCTGGCAATCTGCTTCCATAAAGATTACAGCCAAGAAAACACTGTGGAACAGTTCTACTCTGTCACATGGGGTCGCTATGAGTCAGAATCACCTTGATGGCACGTGACAACAGCAACAGTAAAGTACTTTCAGTTGGTGACTTCAGTAGGAAATTGAACATTGGGGTCTGGAATTTAGGAGTTCTGTCAGAGCCCTAGTGGTCCAGTGGTTAAGAGCTACAGCTGCTAACCACAAAGGTCAGCAGTTTGAATCCACCAGCTGCTTCTTGGAAACCCTATGGGGCAGTTCTACTCTGTCCTAATGGGTCGTTATGGGTAGGAATTGAATCTCAGCAGTGGGTTTGGTTTTTTTGGTTTTATGGAAGCTAAAAATGTAGATGATGGTTATTAGCATATAACAGGCAAGGACAGGTGAGTATATGATTGCCATATATATCTTTATTTGTGTATTTGGGGATACACGGTGACTGGTATTTTCTAATGAGAATTAGAAATTCTCAATAGAATGTTAATCTGTGGCTGTGATATTGCATATCCATAGTGTACTGTCCTATAGAAAATTTTATGTAAAATACATTCTCTTTTTCTTGCCTTTCCTCCTTTCATAGATGTTTAAAGTAATACTTTACAGGGATGTCAACCTGTAGCATAGTCAAAATATTTTTTTCTCTGTATTTTTCAGAGAGAAATAGTAAAGTTGATTATTAGCACAATGGGGTTTACAATAGTAACTTTAAATATGTTAACACATACATGTGTCTGTGTGACAGTGGCCAGTCTTCTTCGTTTTGGTTCTTTCCTTCCTGCACAACCCTTAAGATCTGCTGGAACTCTGAAGAGGAGGGAATTTAGGGACCATGCAGTGATGGAAAGATTAATTTTCTTGTCAAAGCTGTAGCAAAACGTGGTAACATCTGGGAGGTAATTTATTTTTTTAAAACCAGGGTAGTATGTTGTTGTTGTTGTGTGCTGTCAAACTGATTCCGACTCTTAACGACCCTACAGGACAGAGTAGAACTGCCTCAGAGGGTTTCCAAAGAGCAGCTGGTGGATTTGAACTGCCGACCTCTTGTTTAGCAGCCTGGCTCTTAACCACTGCACCACCAGGGCTCCAAGTTTATAAAGCCTGTTTTATTTGTTAAATACTCCCAGAAACTTTGTTTTGTTTTTTTTGACAAAAGGACATACGATACAAGAAATGATCAGATAACCTGCTTGTCTGTGTCCTCTTCCTCAAAGAGTTTTTTCTTTCCATTGTGCATTTTTATTTTAGTTTTGATTTTCAGGTCATTATTCAGCGTTTTTTCCAAAGTATCTTATAATAATCAGTCATGAAGTAAATGGTATAATCTCTTTGTCACCCAGGAACTAAACACAAGCTTGTCTTTATAATTACAGAACTAGAATTAGAATTCAAAATCCATAATTTTAAAGTCACATAAGTCTGCTTATGCATATGACTTCTGGAAAAGACTGTTGAAACAGATACTTAGGAGAGTCAAAATTCTAGGGCAGAAGTTACATGCAGGGCTGTCAGTTTCCTGAAATAACTCAAAGGGATACAATAAAGGCGAGAGATCTGTTGCTTCAAAAGTTCTGCTTGTTGACCAGCAGAGGGCACTCAGTCTTGAAGCTCAGTGTTTTCTGCTTTGTGTTCCCCTTAAGGCCTAGAAGCTCATGTCTTTTGAATATGGATTTTCAGAGTTCTTGTTATACTGGGTCAGGCATCCAGTGCACTTTTATTTATCCTTCCTTCCAAGACTTTGAAGGCGTTTGATTTTTGTTCTGGAGCCAGATCTTCATTTCACCCCCTGTTCTCCACATCTAGTCTTGTTTTCTCCTTAAAGTTGAAAAGACTTGATCATCCCTTAAGAGCTGCCATGGTAGCACAGGGTTAGGACTTAGTGAAAATCAGGTGGATAGTCTGATAAATGTAGTGAATCTTTGCTTCTCAGTTCTTCTCTTCATTTAAAATGTCCCAGTTTTCGTGCTTGGTTAACTACTAAGATTCAGGGCCACTTTTGTATTTTCATAGTCTTATGATTCAGGGGATAAGGTTTACTTTAGTTTTTAGTGATAGTATATATGAGCTTCGTTGATTCTGAAAGCAGCAAGCTCCTCCACTGTTTGATTTGAGGGTCCCAAGAAAATCTTCCTGTCTGAAATATCCATTAGTCTTCTTTTTAACTTTAGGCATTCAAGGCTCCATTAAACTCAGAAATTTCACTGGGAGGGACAAGATAATGTGGCAGCACAGATTATTTCTGTAAGTTAGTTAGCCAGTCGTTTAGTAAGAACGTGAAAGAAAAGGGCATGGGCAGTGAGGTTTAACTAGTTCTAACCAGGGAATGGGAGGAAAGACTTCAAACTAGGATTCTACTGTTTCCTGTTTAAAAACCTTCAGTGCCTCCCAACTGACTAATTAATTATGATAAAAAGCGTCAACATTTATAGAGTGCATACTATGTATCACCTGTCTATAAAGTGCACTGTTTTCATTTAATTCTCAAACCAACCCTATGAGATGATTACTATTCCCCTTTTGCAGATTAGGAAACTGAGGCACAGAGACTTTAAATCGTTTGCCTGAGGTTGCTTATGGAGGAGACAACCATTGTTCAAATCTCCGGTTTCTCCCCCATAGTAGGTGCCTGGTAGCCCAGATAGCTTTTGAATTGAATCAGAACATGGACTAGCATGAAGCTATGTCACATTGAATGGTGGCTTTTGGAAACAAAAGCCTGTATGAAGTTGTTGAGAACTTCAACAGAATTCATGAAGCCACTGGGTTCATAAAGATGATGTTTCTGCTTCTGACTTAGTATAGCAGTAATCTAATAAATATGGAAAATACGTAGAGAAGCTTTTAAAGGTTTTACTTCTCAATACTCACTTTGTTGAAAGGATAAACATTTGGAAGGGTGGTTATTTTTAGTTACTCTTAGTATCATTCCTAAAATGGCATCATTGTCTGAAATTGGTAACTGATGATATTCACTTTTTCTTATTGAAGTGGAAGCATTCCTCAGAAGTTTTATTATAAAAATATGAAACTTCATTTAGTGATAAAATTTAAAAAATTAATGTGGGCTAACTTAATTGATCTTGCTGTTTTCAAGTATGTTAACATTAGGTTTGATTAGGTTTCCTAGAAGATCTTTGTGTACTTGGTAAGTTATTTCTTTAATCTTCATTGAATTTTATCTTCCATTTTCTTTTACCATCTTTTTATCCAGGTGAAGAATCGAGATTAAGGGATAGCCTCATGTAGAAAGTCCATTGGGAAAATCCTCTATTTCAGAAATAAACAGTACTTTGTCACTGGAGCCTCCTTTTCTTCCCCCTTACTACAAATTCTGGGCTCTTGACTACATTAGAGCTCTTTGGCATTGACAGTGAGGTGGAACCAGAAATCGGTTTATCAGCTTCAGGGAAAGCACTTGGTGGGATGGAAGAAAATTAAAACTTATGGAGAAAGGCAGATTTGAGTTCATACAGCTATCTGTTACCCATATACTCTACCTCCTCTTTACCATGGATAACAGAGGTAGCTGATTATTCTGGTCAGGTCATTGTGAAATAGGCTAGTCAAGAATTGTGGGCTTTCCTGAATTATAAGCATGGGAATAAAAATGCTATATGTTTATATCCAGGTTCAAGAAAAATTGACTTCCTAAGTCAGTCACTATTTGGGGAAGAGAATGCTATCACCTTTGTAAAGTTGTGAATTATGAAAGACATTTCTGTTGGGTTACTTAATGTCCTTTGGGGTTTGTTTCATTTATAACATTGCCTCGGGCCTTCTGCAGCATCCTGTTGGAATGACCTCCTTTTCAACCCTGTGCTGGCAGCTGTAATACAGCTCTTTCCCCTGGATCCTTCAGGCTGGTCACATGACAGACATGAACTGTGACCCCTTTGTCCCTTACCCAGATAATTAGCTCTCTTTACTTTTTCTGTTTAACAATTTTGACTTAATTTCTTTCCTCTTTTTTCCCCACTTCCTCCCCTTCTTCTAATTTCCTACCCAGGCAAGAATTTTTGGAGCAATTTAATTTTTTATTGAAGTATAACCTTGATGCAGAAAAGTACACAAATCATAAGCTCACTGATGCTTCACAGCATGAACACACCCACGTAGACAGTACTCAGATCAAGAGAGAGAACATCACCAGAACCTCAGAAAACCTCTCCTATCTCCTTCTAGTCACCACTCCTCTCCCCGAAAGGAAATCACTGTCTTGACTTCCCCAGCTGTGCCCATTTTTGAACGTTAGAAGAATGGAATCATACAATATGTACTCCTTTGTGTCTGGGCCCTTTCGTTTAACATGCTGTATAGTATTCCAGTGTATGAATACACTACCGTTTATTCTACCTTGATGAGCATTTGGATTGTTTCCAGTTAGGGCTGTTATGAATGGCAGTGCTATAACATTCTTGTAAATGTCTTTTGATGAACATATGTCATATTTCTGGATACTTAAATAGAAGTGGCATTGTGGAGACATAATGTATCCATCTAGCCATTTAA
Source organism: Trichechus manatus latirostris (assembly GCF_000243295.1). NCBI lineage: Eukaryota > Metazoa > Chordata > Mammalia > Sirenia > Trichechidae > Trichechus > Trichechus manatus. Next base: position 3,025,421 of record NW_004444129.1, on the reverse strand, counting down.
TTTAAAAAGTCATAGAAGACTTAACATTGATTTTAGGCAAACTTTTGGTTGGAAGCATTTATAAACATACAGAGATTCAGTTTTGCATAATATATCTAATTTGTGGCTATGGAAAGTGCCTCTAGCTCAATGAAGTATATAGTTCTAGACATATAACTCCTGTGTAGAACAAAATTGCCATTCACTGCCAATGACAAGTTATACTAACTTTCTTCGTGCTATTTTTTACACAGTTTTCCAGAGCTGAGTTAGTGGGCCCATTCTGCAAAAATCTTACGGACATATTTTGATGGTAATCATTTACAGTAGCTAAGATTACATAAGTTACACACCTCTGAGTGGTGATGCTAGCAGGGAAGAGTGATATGGTAGTGCCGACCGCCATGCTTAGCTAAAGTTACAGAGGTTGAACACGTGTATTTATACAAATTGCATTTATTACCAGGAACCCTGCAGAAGTGATGAGAGACTGGCTGTACACTGTAGATAGGATCCAGGATAAGTAGCCAGGCATCTGTGCAGCCATGAATAATCTTTTTTTTTTTTCCCTCCCTCTTCTAAATTGTGAAATTTTCAAAATGTGTTCCACAGATACTTGTGAACAAGCTTAACCTAGTCTGAGTATAGAAATATGTTTATGGTATCATATCCCTCAAAAACTGGATAGTAGCTTTTAAGGACATTTTATTTGATCATCAGATAAAGTTCCCTCAGTCATTCTGTGAACATGCATAGAATTCAGTTGACTGTGTTTGAGGATGATGTTTTGGAGACCTTAAAGATTGCCCTTTCCCTCCATCAAAACAAAACCAAAAGCTCAAAAAGGTAAAGAGAAAAGTTAAAATTTGATAGTTGTGAAAGAGTAGGAATAGAACCAGAAGATTTGCTTCCTATGTTAGGTGAGTATCTTTATGTTAAGTTTTTGGATGGAGAAAGGAGATCTACCTATCCTAATGAGATGTTTTTGAAACAAAATATGGCAAAAATGAATCAGAGAATAAAATATTTCATTTTTACAAAATTATCCTTCTTTGAATTTTATATTTTAAACAGTAGTTTATAGACATTAATATTTAGAAACTGTCTTAATAGAGGAGTATTGGGTTTCTTTCATTTTTGAATGTCATTTAGAACTCATATTGGTGGTTCTGTTTTGAACCAATACATTCAGTTCAACAAGTATTACCAATAATCTGTGTTGTACTGTGTACTGTGCTAAGCCCTAGAGGGGATAGAAATGATATTCCCTGTTCTCAGAAAGCTTATGGTCTAGTGAGTATGTGGCAGTGGCAGGGGAGTGGGGCATATATGGATTACTATAATACAATGTTAGGTGATTGCCATAGTGAGAATTCCATGGGTGGCTGGGCAGGTAGCATTTGAAATGTGTCTTAAAGGATGAGTGGGTTAGCCTAGAATGGCCTCTTTGCTGATTTCTGCCTGTTGGCAGAGAAACAGTGTGGCTGGAGTTAAGATGCTTTGTAAAGGAGTAATGCAAACTAAGGCTGGAGTAAAGCCAGGGTGGTGAATTTCTACCTGATTTAGTGATAGTATAGCACAGTGATTAAGAGCACTCGCTTTAAATCACACTAGAAGTTGAGTTCCAGTGTGACCTTAAACAGATTGCTTAATCTGTCTGAGCCCAGTTTCCTCAACTGTTAAATGGAGATAGCACCTGCATAACTTGCTGCAATGTTGTATGAAAAAAGGGATAATACGTGAAAAGTGCTTAACATAGATTTCAACCCATAACAATTCTTAAGTAGCTACTGCGGACAGTGGGGAACCATAAAGATTTTTGAACCATGGTGCGGTGGGATAGGAACCTTGCAAGGCGTTTATTTTTATAATTGACGTACAAAAGACTGCACACATTTAAAGTGTACAATTTGATAGGTTTTTACATACGTATGTGTCCATGAAATCATCACCACAACCAAAATAAGGAACATATCTGCCACTCCCAAACGTTTTGTATAAGATTTTAAAGAAGGAAAGTCTGGTCCGCAATGTGTAGGAAAGATTGGCATGAAGTAGAGCTCGGAAGTGGAGAAATCAGTGAAGAGGCTGTTGCCGTGGCCCAGGTGAGAGAATGAATGAGTGAGGTCATGCACTCAGTGTGGTGGCAGTTTGCCTCCCCTAAGAGACTGGGCTGCTAGAGGACAGGGTTGAGTCTTCATCATTCTGTCATCTCCAGCACCTAACCCAGTACCAGAGGTATTTGCTTTGTAAAAGATACCTTATTTTAAACTGTTTCTCCCTTTATTTTGTTTAGGGCTTAAAAGATAACCTTCTTGCTTCTGGAACACCCAGCTTGACAGCCACCAAACAGTTGCTTCGTCCAAGAATCACGAGAGTCTGCCTCAGGGACTTGATATTCTGTATGGAACAGGAAAGGGAGATGAAGTATTCTCGAGCTCTGTACCTGGCCCTTCTGAAGTGACCACTCCACTCTCCATGCAGATCCTTGCTGTTTACTGCCAAAGAAGATAGGAGCACTGTTGCACTGTCCTGAAATGTCAGTTTCTGGAAAATAATCACCCATACGGAAGGCCATTGTTTACAGTTATAAACTTTTATTAAATCTTATGTATACATCCCATGGGATTCTTAATGACCAGAATTCAGCTTTGTCTTGTGAAAATTGGTTATGAGATACAGTTTATACAGAAGTAGGCATCTGCATTTAATTACAGCAAGTTAAGGCTGTGTCTGTTACTACCTGCTTTATTTGACAAGCTGTTTGTAACAGGTGAGGTATCTTTCCCTGATAACAGCCTAATATAACTTGCATTGGAAGGAAGGAGAAAGGAAGAATCACTACTTACAAAGAAAAATGCATTTAATCCTATACTGACCCTGTCTCTGGGTTAGGTTGTCTGGGTTGGAATCAGAAGTTGTTCAGCTAATTATGACAGCCGCTTCTGTAGTTGAAGGTAGCAAGCAACAGAGCAGGGCCCAGGATGACTTTGGCTGGCTGAGTCCCGGTGTTGTCAAAACCAAGACAGATGGAGATCGTTTGTGCCTGAGGTTGCTGTTCTCTGGTTCATATCACCGTGTGCTGCTCCTGATACCAAGTGAGAGGACATCCTTGTCAGGGAAGCCTTAAAAGTGAAGCTGCTGAAATACCTCAATGAAAAATGGAAAAGGTGGAAAGTATTGGAAGGAATGGTGGGGCACTGAGTTCAAACTGGTAAGGGGAAATGAAAATGGAATCGTAACACAGAAAATGTGCTGCATATGCCTGGGAGGGGCAGAGGTGGAATTGGAACTCCAGGGCAACCGGTGTGTGTTTTGTTGAAGGAAAAAAATCACAACCCAACTAAAAAGGAAAATGTATCAAACATTTTCAAATTACAGTATTTTAAAAGGAAGAAGTTATTTTTTATTTTTTATTGTTTTAAATCCCAAGAAGGATAATTTTTGTAAGTTAGAGTTTTTATTGTTCCTTTTCTCATAAAATTTTAGTTACTCTAAGTTTTAAACATCTTGGTGCATTTAAAAAATCTGAATTGATGATTAGAAATTTTTGACATTAGGATTCCATTTTGGATTCTATACTTAAAAGGTAATGTCAGCATTTCACTTTTGGGGATCTTGGCTATAAATATACTATGAGAAACAAGTTACATATTCATATGAAGAGGAAGCTGATGTTTTGCAAACCTTTTTTTTTTTTTTTTAATCTCACCTGTGTGGGATGCACCTGGTGAAAAATAATAGCTATAGTTAGAATCATATGCGTAACGAATGAATAAATCATCCAAAAAGGTTTTAAAAATGGGAAAGCTATGCTTGTTAGAAAAAGAATTCAGGGGGAAGAGCCTGAAGTATGTTACTCTTCATCCTGTTCTTCCCATTGGGACTGTTATGGCCATATTCTATACTACAGTAAGTTTTAAATTAGCCACATTTTTTTGTTTCAGCAAGTTATTACATAAAGTGCTATAAATTGTGTATATGTTAAGAGTACTTTGAAAAGAGATATATACCCAAAGTTGGTTTTGTATATTTAAATGCTTAGCTTTATTTTTTTGTAAAATGCAACATATTCCCATATTTGTGTATAATCTTATTGATCAGATGTCTAAAATTATTTCAAATACTTCATTAAAATAATTATTTTATTATAAGAATAACTTTGCTCAGTCACTGCCTTTGAATACCAGTGTCTTTAGCTCCTGAAGTGCTCATATCTGCTGGGCAGTGGGTCTTTCTTGGCTCCAGTCGTTACTTTGGAGTGTTGTCATTTGGGTTCTAGAACCTCACTTTAGATCCGAGTCTGCTGTATCACTTTCTTGGAAATAGTTCTAAGTTTGCATGCTATTTGACTCTCTACGAAAGCTAAGTATATTCATTATAAAAGTTTTTGGCCTCTTATGGTTTTCTTACTGAGGTGTTCTTTTTCAAAAGTTATGAAATACATAACTGTTAACTTTTTGTTATGAAATACATCTTATGTGCAGAAGAACAAATACAGTATATCCAAGGTATTCTTCCTCTCAGTTTTCAAAATGGTGACCTTAGGGTAGATTTGATTTTACAAATCTACTCACACAGTGTTGCCAGTGTTTAATTCACCAAAATCTATATTTCCACTTCTTTTCAAAAATTAGAAGATCTGAAGTCATTAGGTTATATAACCTGTTGTATGGCAACAATCCACTGGGGCCAACCAGTGGCTGTCCACTTTAGATATGGGGACATAAGTTTATCTTCTCTTGTGTGATACCTTTTAGCATTGGCGTTTGTGACCCTTTGCCTTCAATATTTATCTTGGGTGATGAACTGAAAAAAGGAGCAAGTATCAGGAATTCTCCATCTATTTACTTTTTTAAAAACAACTTCGTTGACATATTTCGCATATCATAAAATTCACCCATTTCATCCATTTACTTTTAGTATGACTGACTGACCTATTAAATTGTCTCCTCCTCAACATCTTCGACTCTCCTCCTCCCCCTCTTAAAAAAAAAGAAAAAATTTAACATTGTTTTAAAGCCAATGCTTAAAATCTGCATTTGAGGTAAATTTTGTTTCATTAGACTTTTGGCAGAACTTTATGTAAAATTAAGACTATACTAGTTACGTCACGGATACAGCAAAGAATACAAGCAATGTTAAAGCATAGTCTTTAGAAAAATATGGAACCAAGATTCCATACTGATTAGGTTGAACTTTATCTCTTTGCCTAATTGTACAGCGAACCAACTCAATGTTTATGAAACCGAGCTGGACAGGACTCTGATTCTGCCGGAGATAAAAGTATAATGTGTCACATGTTTAAACATGACCTGGTGGCCAGTTTTTGTTTTTAGCATTCTGTCATTTCAAATACCTTCATCTGCCTCGCTGAACTGACAACTTTTTTTTAACACGTGGGTGTGATTTACGTCTGCTATCAACATCTTTTCCTCAGTGACTTTTTAAACCTCTTCATTAGTAGTTTCACATGCATTTCAGTTGTATTGCATTTGTGCATTTGCCTTTTCACTGAAGTTGTTTCACTAGTTGGAAATTGGTTCTCAGGAAAATATTTTTTAACATTTTTCTTTTAGGAAACATTTGAGAGTAAGTAACATTGCAAGTAAGAAACCTAAAATCTTCACCACCATACTTGGATACTGACTGGTTAGGTGAGAGAAACAGATATATAACAGTAACAGAGTTAGAATTTATTTAGACCTTATCACATTGAATGGTAATGGCAAGAAAATACTCCCCGGGAACTCTGACTTTGTTGGTAAACCATGACGAGAGCAATTTTAATGGCAACTCTTCTCCTTTAAAATAATAATGTCAGGTTGACATATTTCTAAGTTCTCATAGTAGGTAGTATTGAGGAATTAGCCTGTGGGTAGAGCATACACTCTGGAGTAAGAGTGCCTGGCTTCCCATCTCAGCCTTGCCTCTTACCAGGTGTGTGATCTTGGGCACGTTATTTAACTTCCCTGTGCTTGTGCTTCCTAACAGTACCTACCCATGAGGTGGTTGTGAGAATTCAGTGAATCAGTATATGTACACAAATACTACGTGCCTTCTATGTTTTTTTGCCAGTCACTCCCTCCCACCTGCGAGGTATCTTCAGAAGCTCTGCCACTATGCCACGTTGCTGTAAAAAACAAAAAATTAACATAGTGTGCTTACAAAAATAGGCTCGCGAACAAACTAGAAGGCACGTGTTAATTGCATTAAAATACAGTAAAGCACTTAGTACAGTGTATCACATGTATTAAACACCGTATGTGTTAGTAATGGTTAGTTGATAGATAAATGGCATAGCTCTACTTCCTGCCCACTTCCAGTACTGTATTATTTATGAAAGTTGCTGGTTGAATGCATGAACCTTAGTGTTTTATTTAAATATAATTAAGATCATGAAAAATTATTATTTTACATTGGGGATTGTAGGATGGGAGGCTAGAAGGAGAGAGGTATGAAACTATAGTGGAGCCATTAAACAGAGTAATTCCTATATTCATGGTTTTGCCTAATAAGTTTCTTGTAGGGTTGGATGCAGTAAAGAAGCCATGCCATTACTTTTCATATTTTTAATTGAAAACATAGATAATATGGTGAACATTCCAACAGTATAAAGGGGGGTGAAACCAAAGTAATTCTCTTACATCCCATGTTCCCCTCCCTAGATTCAACCACTTTTACCAGTGTCATATATATCTTTCCAAACAGATTGTGTATGTGTACATACAAGCAGATGGTTGTATATTCCCCCTTTATTTGCAAATGGCAGCATACTGATCTGTACCTTGCCATTTTCATAATCCTATTATTCTTAATTGAATTTACACTATGTTCCAGGCCGGAAGTCCTAGTAGATAGAATCTTGATGTAATCTTCGGGAAAACACCACGTAACTTGCTGACTATTTTGTAAGTTTTACTATTTCACTAGAAGAATCCAGTCGCATCTAAATGTGTCAACAGTGTTTCTCTACTAATGAGTATCATGAAAAGCAAGAAAGGGAGTAGGGATTTCTTCCTAAGGGGGTGGAGGTCAGAGGAGAAAAGTCACGTAAGGGAAGAATTGAGTGTTCAGTTTCACTGACACCAGCCTCCCACCATGAACACTAGTATCCGGGAAAACTAATTTGAATTTAGGATCACTCCGGCCTCTTCTCTGTAAAATTTATATTCCCCTTCACTAAAAATAGATCAGAATAGGGATGATCTAAATTTGAGGTTCCCTGGAGTGATCCCTGATGGGACACCTAACACCCAAAATACTCATTTAGCAAACTTGTAAGAACTTTATGTGAAGCACTACAGGGACACAGTCCATGTCCTAGAGGAGCTCCCTAGTCAGATGGAATATATACATAAGCACATTAATAATGCAAAGTAGCATATCTGTACTCCAAGGACAGGTGTATATATTAGGTTCTCATAGATGTCCTTAAACCAAAAAAACCAAACCCGTTGCTGTCGAGTCAATTCCAACTCATAGCAACCCTATAGGACAGAATAGAACTGCCTCATAGGGTTTCCAAGGAGCGGCTGGTGGATTTGAACTTTCGACATTTTGGTTAGCAGCCATAGCTCTTAAGATACTACTTTCAAACGGAACAATCATGTTAAATCACTCACCAAACCAAACCTGTTGTCGTCGAGTTGATTCTGACACATAGTGACCCTATAGGTCTAAGAGAAAATCCTTCCTTGCCTCTCCAGCTTCTGGCGTTCCTTGGTGTGTGACAGCAGTTCTCCATCCACTGCTTCCGTCTGCACGGGGCCTTCTTCCCCTAGTGCCTCCTCATGTCATCTCTTACAAGGACATCAGTCATTGGATTTAGGGCCCACGGTCATCCAGAATGGTCTCATCTCTATTCTGAAGTTTCGGGTGGACATGAGTTTTGGGGGGACACTTTTCAACTCACTAAAGGAGCATACTAAGATTTTATTCTCATAGTTCTACTTTCTACCTCTGACTTCAATAACAGTGAAAAGTTTCTGGTGGTTACAATGTAAAGGGGTTGATTTTGTGAATCCCACACTGGAAACCTTGACGTCTGTCTAGGTGCCTGTCGTTACCTTCTCTTCTCTTCCACTTCAGGCAAGGCTCAGAAGTTCCTAGAAGGTAGGTGGCCCTGTTCTGAGAAATATGGCTTTGATGTGGTTAAGAGTGTGCCTTCCTTGTGTTTGCAGTGGTTTATTCAAGTGAAGCTCCCTTCAGGAGGCTTTCGTGGTTTTGAATACTATTTGCATGCTATGTTGACCTTTGTTAAGGGAATTCTTCACTGTGTGAGAAAATCACAAATTTATTTCACATGGAAATAATGACTCTAACAAATGTCAATTATTAGAACTTCTTTTTAATGAACGTGGGTCCTCTCTTCAAGGACCAGGGATTCTAGTCCTCCTGAAATGAGAATGTGCCAGTATGTGGAAAATGTCAGTAACTGTGCCTCTCGCAATCTGTTTCCAAAATGCCAATTGGGAACTGTCTTGTTTACCTAGTGTTGCTGTAACAAATACCACAAGTGGGTGGCTTTAAAGAACAGAAATTTATTTTCTCACAGTTCAGGAGGCTGAAAGTCCAAGTTCAGTGTGTGGCTCTTTGTATAACTCAGAACTGATTAGGTTTGGAACACACCCTACACTGATACAGCCCCATTAACATAACAAGAAAACCATATTCCCAAACAGGATCACATCCACAGGTACAGAGGTTAGGATTCCAACATGTTTTGGGGGGACACAATTTAATCTATAACAGGAGCCCAGTCCCACTAAAGGATTTAGTTCCAACTGATTTAACACTGGCAGACTTGCTTTTGAGGTAGGAATCCGAGCTACTGGGGGAGGAAAAGAAGAAGCAAAGCCCAGAATTCCTGGTGTGAGACGTATCACCAAAGGGCTTTTGAAACAGGAGGAATATCACCAATGGCCTTATTGACTAAACCCAGATGCTTCCATTGGCATTAGCCTCTAGAACTGGGAGTCCGCAGCCAGTTTTAAATCTAGGGTCACTCCAGGCAGCTCAGGTTTTATCAACTTTCTTTTATGCCTAGAATATAAAAAAGAGCCTAACTATCTAAAGAATGTGTATTTTGCCTACTATAGCTTTAAAAAGCCATCTGTCTACTTCTTTTCATTTTATTGACTGACTAGGCAAACGGTAGCCAGGGGTTTGGGGAAGAGGCCCTTTAGGAGAGGTCTGTATATACTCTAGACAGAAGTCCACAGAGAAGTCTGATGCAGCCTGTGAAGGTCAGAAAACATCAGACTTTGCCTAAAATGTTAACATGGGAGCAATCATCTAAGACAGTGATTCTCAAACCTGGTTCATGACACTGTGTCCTCAGTTATCTCAAGGGAGGACGCAAATCTCAGGTCTTGAAGGTTAAGTTTTTAATTCACCTTTTTGAAAGGTGCAGAGGTAGGCATGGGAATAAAGGAAGGTGTCAAGTCAAGCAAAATGGTAGATGTTACATTGTTGATCTGGTTAAATCTCCTTCCAGGTTACTGATGACATCATTGGCTAAGGTACAGACTGGGTTGCAGAGTGTCTGGGGAACAAGGACACTGATGGGGTCTAGTTTACCACATTTAAGTATAAATCCACTTAGACCCAGGCTGCATATGTACAGCCCAAAGTGCTTGATGTTTCTGAGGTTGTCTAAAAGTTATCTAGTCCAATGTCATCCACCTAAAAAAGGAATTCTCTTCAGCATCCTTGAAATATAGGTCCTCCTGTAAATAGTTCTAGTCATGAGGACCTCACTACCTTATTATACCATTCATAATTGAACTGTCTAAATCTATGGAGTCCCTGGGTGGTGCAAACGATTACTGTGCTTGGCTGCTAACCGAAAGCCTGGTGGTTCTAGTTCACACAAAGATACCTCGGAAGAAATGAATCAGCCATTGAAAACCCTGTGAAGCACAGTTCTACTCTGACACACATGGGGTTGCCAAGAGTCAGAATCATCTCAGAAGCAACTGGAATTACTTATATATTCTGTCTTGATTTGAGTGGAAATCTGCCTTCCTGTAATTTAATATTTTGAGAATATTTTTGTTCTCTGACGGTACATAATTATAAGAGCAATTAATTGAGCCTTCACTGTGTGTCAGATACTGTGCCAAACTTCTGCATTATTTAAATAACCTTATGAGAGACAGCAGCAGAGAGCTGCTAGCTATTCACCAAACCCATTTCCTGTCCTTCCTGGTCACACAGCTAGACTACATTTCTTAACCCCTCTTGTAGTTAAATGTGACCATGTGCCTGAGGTCTGGCCAGTGATATGTAGGCAGAGTGATGTTGACAATTTCAGATCTGGCTCATGCAAACCTCCCACACATGATTTTCCACATCTTCTTTCCCTCTCCACGATGACCTTGGAAGCCTCACGTTGAAGATGGTGGAGCTACCAGATTGGAGGAGACTTGGATCACTGAGTCATGGCTTGGGGCAAAGCTGCCTGTTCATCCAAAACACTCATTTCTGATTACACACAAGAGAGAAATAAACATCTAATATGTAAGCCACTAACACAATATGGCTGTTATAGCAGTTAAGATAGCTGAATTAACTAGTGCAGATAGGAGCTGATATTGTTACTTCTATTATATTAATAAGGGTACTGGTATATCAAGAGGTTAGGTAATTTACTAGAAGTCACAGAGAAGGCCATGGAGTTGGGATTTGAACTTAAGTCTGTGCAGAATATGCAGTCTTGACTCCTACACTAACCTGTTATTTTTGAACAACACGTGACATAACTTTAAATATCTAAGGATATTTGTCCCTTCTGCAGGCTGAAGGACGCGTTTCTCCAATTCTCACAATGTGGATTCTAGATGTCTCAGTATTTTAATTGTTCTCTTGGTTGCATTCTAATATGCCAAAGGCTATGCTAAAACATGGTTCCCCGTGCTGAATGCAACACAGCAGATGGGGTATGGGAGTGTGGAGGATAGTGGGTCCACTTACTGTTTAGATCAGAATTCCATACTGTTATTGGTGCCAAGTCAGATTGTGGTAGTGTGAAGCTTGTGGTTAACTGATCACCTAGGGCTTTTTCACTCTGGCTATTCTAAGTGAGGCTCATGGACCAGCAGCATCAGCACCACCTAGCGACTTGTTAGAAATGCAGACTCTCAAGCCCCACTCCAGACCGACTGAGTCAGATCCTCAGGTGATTCCTGTGGGCTAGAATTTGAGAAGCCCTGCTCTGATAATTGCCTTTATCAACGTAAAGAGAAAACTTCACATGTCCAGTTCCACTTCGTTTTGTTGATTTGACCTGTTGTTCTAGCCAGTCACAGTCATTTAAAATTTGATTCTGTCACTTACTGAGGACAAGGTCTCATTTATGGAGGACTTACTTGACTTGAAGTTACTAAATCAACTTTGCAGTTCAGTATCCACCTCAGCCTCGTGTCATCCACGGATTTCATGAGCATGCCTTATGTGTTCATTTAACGTGCCCATAAATGTGTTGAGCAGCACAGGACCAGCTATAAAACCCTGAAACATGTTGCTGTTCTCCAACATCCATCTATTAATGCTGATATCACTTGACAGGCAACTGTGACTGTATCTAACTGTACTACTGGAGAGTTCAAGTTTTTGTCAATGGCTCTGGAGAGCAACTTGCTTCATTGTTTGCACTACCTAGTGCCTCTCAAAGATGAGCATGAGAGTGATCTGGAGGATCCCCGTCCCTCCCCTCTTCCACCACTGTTTTCTGGTGGTGCCTTCCTGTCTCTGTGAGAAACATGGACGGGCATCAGTGATACTACATTTTAAATGCCCTGGGGGTGTTTGCTACAGTAAATCCCAAGGGAAGTAAAGGCTTGCCTCAAAGTGAAGAATCAACTTTTTAGGGTCACAAGGTACAGAGGAATGTTCAAGGTGTCTGCATTAGTAGGATTTAGTGAAAGGTTACGGGGAAAATCAGGACACAACACTGTTGAGCCAGGATTCTGGAAGAACGGGAAGGTCAATCACCAAAGAGCACAAATTCTAGCAGCCTTGTAATCTCATCTCCTCAATATCAGAATCCTTTTCTCTCCACTCCCTGACGTTACAGTGCCTCTGCTATTCTGACTCTGCTTCTACTACAAACTGTTCTGTTCCTGTCTTTGTTCTCTGTTCTAGAGCCTCCCTCTTGCACATTTTTGGACCTGGCACAATTCTCTGTTTGTTGCATTCAAACCCCCTAAGAGCGAGGAAGTGGGTGCGTCTGTGAACTGCAAGGAAAGACCTTTGGCACTGTTGTTTATTTAGAGGAAGACGTTAGCAGAGCAGACACACTATACACTTGCTACTCAAAGTGTGGTCTGCAGACTAGCAGCATGGGCATCACCTGGGAGCTTGTTAGAAATGCAGAACCTTGACCCACTCCAGAGCTGCTCAATCAGAATTTCCAGTTTAACAAGTTCACCAGGTGATTTGTGTGTGCATTATACTCTTGAGAAGCAATGTTCTACCAAACTGCCTATTTTTAGTAAATCTGGACTTCTCTTCATATTAGGTTTGCCTAAAATTGTATACCCCTGTGTGTCAGATCAGATCCAGGCTCAGGAATTTTAAAGCAGTCTTGAACCTTAGCCTTGCAGTCAGATTTCAGAACAAGAAGTTGAAGCACAGAGAGATTAGCTGGTTTGCCTGAGGCCACAGCACTAGAATGCGTTGTGATTTGTGCACAATTTTCTAGGAACACTGATAATACTAAAAAAAAAAAGAAACATTTCATGTGTGACCTGGCAACGTTGAGTCAGTTTCAGAGCCAGATAAATTCAAGAACTGGAAGCAATGGAAGAATGAGCCGACTATGTACATTAACTGCATTCAAAGGGGTTAGTGCAGTTGGGGGTTGGAGAGGAGTCAGGATTGTCTGCCAGAGAGAAACACCACCTTCTTCCAGTTACAGGCTAACACCTGGCAGTTTATTCTATCTGGTCTTATTCTCTTAGGAGTGATTATTAAAGTCTGCCCCATTTCTAAGCAAATTCTCCCACATCTTTTATATTTTGAATTTTCATTTTTATTTATACCAGTATGCCTTTGGCCCACACAAGTTTTTAATCTGAATCAGACACAATGATAATAAAAATGATTATAGTAGTAGTACTGAGAGTGACTAAGGCATTTTAAAGGAGTCCGGGTGGCGCAACGGTTAATTGCTCAGCTGCTAGCCAAAAGGCCTGCGGTTTGAACCTACCAATGGCTCCACAGCTCCACAGGAGAAAAGACCTGGCAATCTGCTCCCAGTTCTACTGTGTCCTATACGGTTGCTATGAGTTGTCATTGCCCTGACGGCATACGACAACAACAAGGCATTTTAGATCTATCTATATAAACCAGCAATTTGGAAATGTATGTTTAATTGATATTATAATTCTGAAAAGTGCCATTGCAATCTTGAGGGTTTTCCCTGCTGAGTTCTCCACTTGGTTCATAAATCGATCTTATACCTTAAAATATTTTTCTTACGTTTTGTAATGGCCATTGTTCATTTAATATTTAGCCACAGAATACCCATTTTATAGAGTTTTTGAAGTGTTAGAATCGTACCCATGAATGCTCAAAGGAAATTTAGAGATCCTGGTACAGCGCCCCCTACTCGCCCCCGCCATCTTACAGGTGAGGAAAATAATGTTCATAAGTGGTCAGTGGTAAAACAGAAACGCGAGCCCAGGGGCCAGCAGGTTTGAGTCATCCCAGAGGCCAAGTCGGTCTCGCCCTGTGGTCCTGAGACTGGTCCTGGGCACTGCCTGAGGGCCCAACATCTGGACATTTGCCTGGGATGCCTGGTGAAATGTTTACCCTGTCCTGTCATGACAGGTCTTAGCTTTGGCTCTTCTTTCCAGACCCACAGGTTTTTGTTTGTAAGTTGGATACATTTCAATTCCCTCTACCATTTTCCCTGAGTGTGTAGTACGGCTGCTCTTGCTCTACGGGTTGTGTTCATTTGCTTTGCCATGCGTCCGACAGACAGAATTGGTGTCGACTATGTATCAGCCCCTGCATCTCCTACAGTGAGGTCCCACCATAAATACCTATACGCCCTCATCTAGGAGCCCTCTGCGTAGTAGATGAGACATACATGTGAGCTGGTGATTAGAACACTGCCGGGCAAGTTGAAAGCATGAACCAAGCGCTGTGGGAGATTTTTTGTTGTTTGCATCAACTTTTCTTTCTTTTATTGTCTCCTTTTTCTTTCAGTTTCCTTGTCTTCTAGAAAAAGAATAAACATTTATCAAATAGCTTAATGATAGTAATACCTTTAAAATTTTTTCATCATGTGTCTGTTGAACCGCAAGCGCTGTAATGGGCTCACAGAGAGGACTAAGTGGGAGAGACAAACAAGTCACCAACTAACTACCTGGAATATGCTAAGTACCCACCGTGACAGAGGATGTGCAGAGCACGGTGGGTACAAAGGAGTACCTACTCTGCAAAAGAGGGGGTGCTGGGACTTGAAGACTAATTGGGAGTTATTTAGGCCGAGGCAGGTTTTCTAGGCGGAGGGCAAAGGCACCTAATTGGGGAGTTGTTAGTGTATTAAGGCTGCAGCATGTCAAGTGCAAAGTGGGGAGTGACAGCATAAAGGGCCTCGTAACCCAACCTGAGGCGTACGGGAGCTAATGTGATCGTCCTGTCAGACCTCAACGGGAGCAGTACCGAGCATGTATCCTACACTCACTTGACTCTTTCAATTGTACTATGTTGAGGGCACACACACAGGCACTCCTGAGAGGCAATATCTACCTGAATTAAAGTACAAGTGGTCCTCAGCTTTCACTGAACTGCCACTTAGGCTCACCATTCATGGACACACCAACCCACCTTCCAGCCTTTGGGTTTGGTCTTTCATACACTGCAGGACTAATGTTCGGGCATCTCATGGTGGCCCTGCCTGCCAGGCATCATCACTAAGAGACCAGTAGGTGGGTCACTGCCCTGCTTCCTGAGCCAGCATTTGAAGGGGGGCCCTGCTGAGCCCCTGGCCCTGTAGAACCCTGGAACGTCTTTATGGGGTTCTTTCACCCCACCTCATCCTCGCTTCCTCCTTGGTGGGACTGGTGGGGGTGGGTTAGGTTGGAGACATAATGCTGGGTTGTCTATAGACAGCCTCACATATGCGGTTGGTCCAGTGAGGCCCCAGTTGACTTGTTTATGGTAACAAGCAAAAGAAGTACTCTTCACTGCAACCTGGCTTCGGGAAAAACCCACATCTGGCTTACCGGTTAAAAGATTAAGGGTTGCTCAATGCAGAGGACACAGGGACGCAGTTGTGGCTTCTGGCTGGATTGGGGGCTCAGAGCCAGCAGGGGCTTCCCCTCCCCAGCACTCGGCCCCTGGGAGACTTCTTAGTTGCCTGCCAGCTACCGTGAGCCTGAGGGAGGAAGTGCTTACAGAAGCCATAATTAGGGAGTTAATCATCTTTTTTTTTTTTTGCTTGTCTGGAATAGAAATTCTGGAAGTCAGCAGGAGCCAAACCGGCTGGGCAGGGCCCTGGCGGCTGCTGTGACTGTTGGTGGCAGCACAGGCCACCCTTTGAGCCATAGGCATGTTCCTCTGGGCCCTGCCCCAGAGGGGTTAGGTGGACCCTCTGAGTGCAGAACCTGTGTGAAGTCACCTCACAAAAGCCGCGGCCAGGCCAGCAGGTTGTTATCTTGTGCATTCAAAACCTTTAACCCTGGCCAAGCGTTTTCAAATGTGCTCTGTAATAAAAACTCCCACGAGCTTTCTAGGCATCTGTCGTGGCCTCATCAAAGCTGTTCTTACAAGTGTGCAGTTTCCAAGTATGGTATCCCAGCCATTACTGCCCCCAAAGGATCCGATGGTAATCTCTCCTCCTGGAAAACTGAGGAGCGAAGACTGATGTCTTCCTCTCTCATTAGCCCATCTTCCTGGGAGCGAAGCCTCAGGCTTCCCGTCAAGATGGACAGACCTGTTTTCGGTACAGACCCTTCTGCGTCTAATATGAGCCCTAAGTATTGTGCTTCTGCACCAACTACAGGCCTGTTAACCAGCAACGGACTCGCTTAGTCACTTGGCTAGGGGAGCTCGCTGAGTGCCTCCCAGCGCCGTCAGCCAGTGGGGTGGAAGGGGTTGGAAAGAACAAATCCTCCCAGGTGTCACCAGAGGCTATTGGTTAGGCATCCAGGAGGTTATGTAGAACTGGGTTTGTGGGTCCCAGTAGGGCTCCCCTGCCGGGGTGAGTGCCTCGGTCCACATCGGAAGCGAGGTATCTCCAGACCGGCGGCCCCAAAGTCGTGGGGTCCAAGTGGGGCCTCAACGCGGGGCAGCTGCTAGACGGAGACCAAGGGAGGAGCCACCGTGCCCCGCTGGCCTCTCCTTGCATCCTATTCTCCCCTCCCCGGGCTCACAGACCACGGGGCAGGGGCAGGGGCAGGGGCAGTGGTTTCTCGTGGCTCAGAAATTTGGGGCCTGAGGTCAGGTGCATTTGTTCTGCACCTCAGTGTGGCACAGGCAGGCGATACCCTTGTGCACTCCCGGGAAGCTCTCCAAGGCCAGGGTATATGTCAAAGGACAGAGGGAGTCACTGCAGCTCCCCCGCGGGGGTCGTATTTTCCTACGCAAAATCTAGATCCGGGGTTTGCCCTCGAGGAGCCACAGCTGCCATAGGCAAGTCCAAGA
Source organism: Trichechus manatus latirostris (assembly GCF_000243295.1). Classification (NCBI taxonomy): domain Eukaryota; kingdom Metazoa; phylum Chordata; class Mammalia; order Sirenia; family Trichechidae; genus Trichechus; species Trichechus manatus. Next base: position 3,008,783 of record NW_004444129.1, on the reverse strand, counting down.
ATCCGGGGTCCCAACAGAGGCTGCCTCCAGATCGGTTCACATCACTTTTTATGGGTGCTCCGGTGTCTCACCTCTCACTCACCTTTATTGAGATGTGGCCAGAAGGAGTGGAGCAGAAAGGATTCGGTAGGAAATGTTGAGGATGGGGCGTCTAGCATCTCTGCCCTCCAAACGCTCAGCGACTGAGCAGCCCCGCGCTGGGGCACAGCTCTCCTCCCCAGTCTCTGCTGGTTGATCTGTGGGAGGGGAAAGACAGTGATGCCTTGCGCGATCATTGTGATGATTAAATATGAAAATACCCAGGACAGAGACTAGGGCATAAGAATGTAGCTTAGAGAACTAAAAAGTAAGCAAAAGGAGTCCTTAGGTGGTGCAAACAGTTAAGACTGAAAGGCTGGCAGTTCGAATCCACCCAGAGGCGACTTGGAAGAAAGGCCAGGCGATCTGCTTCTGAAAGATCACAACCTTGAAAACCCTACGGAGAACAGTTCTGCTCTGACACACATGGGGTCGCCATGAGTAGGAATAGACTTGAGGGCAACTGGCTTTGGTTTTAAGCAAATAAACCTCTCGCCGAATCTAACACTCGTAGATACTGCCTTCTAATCTAACCCAGGACAAACTTTGCTTCAAGAATTGCAGCTTTAGAGACATTTGATGGGAAGGAACTGCACAGTCTTCCCTGGCAGGAAGCGTGTTGTGTAGTTTGGAAATCGGTTTTAAGAGGCCGGTCTCTACGTCTGAGCAGGAAAGAACAGAAGGCCGGGTTGTTGGTCTCTGCGTTGCCCCTCTGTGCAGCTCGCTTGTCCCCACTGCTAAACCTCCTCAGTGTCTAAATAAACAAGATTGAATGCAATACATAAAGCCACGACCACGTCAGTATCTTTTCATTCTGAATTGAACAATTTCAAACTTCCATCTGCTGTTTTTTCAGAGGAGGCGGAGGACCTCACTCTTCATATAAAAGCAGACCACAATTTCATCTTTCAGTGCTCAGGGCTCCAGTACTGGACCTGTATAGCTTTTAAGCTCTGTAAACAGCAGTCTCCCCAAAACCCACAACTGAGTGCCGTTGCCAGGGAGTGGGTGGATGGGGATTTTTTTTTTTTTTTTTAATTCAGCAAATAAACTGGCTTCTCTCAGTATCTTTACTTCTCATGGGTTGCGAATTTGCCCAGCTGGTCAATCTCTTTTATAGAAGTAATATGTGCTCATTTTATTAAAACAACCAACCCCAAAAACCAAACCCACGGCTGTCCAGTGGATTCCCACTCATTGTGACTTCATAGAGTTTCCAAGGCAGTAAATCTCTATGGAAGCAGACTGCCACATCTTTCTCCTGCCTAGCCGCTGGTGGTTTCAAACTGCCGATCTTTCGGTTAGCAGTTGATCGCCTTAACCACTGCTCCACCAGGGCTCCTTTTGTTAAAACAAAGGCCTCTCAAAGTGCAGATGGTGTGCTTCCTTCTTGCTAGTCCTCACAGATTCCTTGTTGCAACCAAAGCGGGTGTAGTTACTTTGATAATCGTATGAAATAACCTTAACTTTGCCTAGGGATATTTATAACAAAACATGCAGAATTATTGCACCATAAAGCTGGCTTCACTGATTCTTGCTGATTAAAAACTTTTTTTTTTTTTAAGACTAACGTAATAAAAAACAAATAGATCCAACAGCTGGAGCTCTGAAGACAGTTGCACTGGGCCTACAGGGACCCTCCCTCTGGCCTTTGATATCTGTGCTGTCCTTGGAGAATTCAGGCCAGCCGGCCAGGCCCTGCCCCACGGTGCTTCATGCATCACCTGCCTGCCCGCCCCAAGCTGAGGCGAAGAATGAATGGCCTGGGAGGGACACACTTGTCTTTCTGCCACGCTGGAGGCCAGTGCCAAGTTTTGCTTTAGGAAAAGTGAAGGCAGAGCAATCCCTGGTATTAGGCAAGGCAAACGTATTCCACCCTGTCCCCTGGCAGACAGGCAGAACAGGATGGAGGCATTTTTAATTGATGCTGGAAACTTGCAAGGATAAGAAGTTGGCAGGACCTGGCATAACCCTTTATTCCTCCTTCTAAGGTGCCCACTTACCAGGCACATCCTCAAGGGCACTGTGAAATCAGGCCCCAGTGGGGGTTTGTCCCTTGGCTGTGGGCCAGAATCAAACTGGTTTCATCAGGCCCTGAGTGTGTATGCAATGCGCATTAATTGGCGCATTCAGCGTTAATCCTCATTTTCTTTGGGTGCTGCGAGGAGCTTTCCCATAACCTCTCCCATTCCGTGCCCTCGTGTTGGGCTCTAACCAACACCACCACCCTATTCTCTTTTCTCACTTCCCCTGATTTTTCTTCAGCCCCTCCCCTGGCTGAGTTCACACATTCATAATCCTTAATCCATCAGAATCAGAGATTTCCCTGAATCTAGCACAGGTGGAAAACCTGTTTTAAAAAGATAAAAGGAAAAAAAAGCAAAAAAGCATTTTCTTATTCCTGAGAGGTGACAGAACGTACCATCCTAAGGCCGCTTGGCCTCGATGCTAGGGCTAGAGAGAAGAGTGCTGTGACCCCTTTCACCAAACCAATCACCAACCCTGGGTGACCCATACTGATTATTTTTAATAATATTGGAGAGAATAAAAATTAATATATACTGAAATATAAAGAATAATGATTCAGCGAACACCTATGTATCCAACACCCACTTTAAATAAAAGAACATGGCAAGTGGTAGAATTTTTGCCCCTCTGTTAGGGAGACCTGTAGTACAGTGGTTAAGAGCTTACAGCTAACCACAAGGTTGGCAGTTCAAATCCACCAGCCGTTCCTTGGAAACCTGGGGCAGTTCTACTCTGTCTTATAGGGTCACTTCACTGTGAGTTGGAAATGACTTGATGGCAATGGGTTTTGTTAGGGAGACCTGGGTTCAATTCCGTCCTAGGTACCTTATGCTCAGTCACAACCTGTGTCTGTCAGTGGAGGCCTGCATGTTGCTGAACAGATTTCAGGACAGTGTCCAGACTAAGACAGACTAGGAAGAAAGGCCTGGGGAGCTACTTCTGAAAATCAGCTAATGAAACCCTATAGATCACAAGGGTCCAATCCTGTTGTGTAGGGTGGACTTACCAGCAGCTAATAACAACAACAGCTTTTATCTGTGGAGTCTCCGGTGTGCCACTCCCTGATATTGCCCCCTGTATTGTAATATACAAGGAGCCCTGGTGGCACAGTGGTTAAAGTGATCGGCTAACCTAAAAATCAGCAAGCAGTTTGAAACCACCAGGGGCTCGGAGGCAGAAAGATGTGGCGGTCTGCTATCGTAGAGATTTATAGCCTTGGAAACCCTACGGGGTGGCTATGAGTTGGAATCAACTTGACGGCAGTGGGTTTCTTTTGGTAATGTAATATAGGGTGCATATTTTTCTGTAACTTGCTTCTTTTTGCCTGCGTTAGGCTCCTGAGAAGCATCACTTTGGCTGTGGCTGAGTAGTTGGGTTTTGCTGCTGCACTGAGTCCCACTGTATGCAGATGTTGATACTGATGGACATTTAGGTTGTTTTCAAGTTTTTCCGATTACAGACTCCCCAGCTCTGTACATTCTACACCTGTCATCTCGTTCAAGACCTTCTCTGGGTTAAAGCATAAGCACATCTTCCATTTCCCAATGTCATTCTGACAGGCAGTGTAGTAAGTGTTCCATTTGTTTCATGTCCCTACAAACACAGTTGATAATTGTTTCTTAAGTTTGCCAATCTGGTGGGTGTGAAGAGATATCTCATTGTGGTTTCAGTTTTAATTCCCCTGTTGGTTAATTAGGATTGGTATCTTTTCATATACTAATTAGCCATTGTGAAATACCTATTCAAATCTTTTGCCTATTTTTCTTAACAGATTTGTAGGTGTTCTTTACATATTTTGGATATCAATCCTTAGTCAGTTATGTGTGTTGCAAATATATATTCCCAATTTTGGCTTGTCTTTCACCTTCTTTATGGTACCTTTTGATGGACAGATGTTATTAATTTTAACGCAGTTAAAATCTTTCATCTTTCCCTTTATAGTCTGTATTATTGTGCCTGGTTTAAGGAATACAACAAATTCAGAAAGATAGTCTCCTATGTTGACTTTTAAAAGTTTTATAGTCTTTTTCTGATTTAGCTTTTTAGCCCATCTGATATAGATTTTTTTAAGTGTTGTGAGTTCAGGGTCTAATTTTTTCCTCATACGAATAAGTCATTGCTCCACTAATTTACTGAATAAACCATCTTTTCCCACTGATCTGCTATGCTGCCAATGTCATGTACCTACGGGTCTCTTTGAGGCTCTCAATTCTATTTGTCAGTTTATCTAGCTCCGATACTGCCCTGTTTCAATGACTATAGCTTAAAATAAACATATCTTATGATACAAGTCCCTCTCCCCCGAGTCCCCCATTTCTTCTTTAAGAGTGTCTGGGCTACTAGACTGTTCTTGTCCCTTTGCACTTCCGTATAAATTTTAGAATTGGTGTCAAGTTCCACAAAAACTCTTGTTGGTATTTTGACTGGAATTGAACTAAATCTGTAGATAAATTTGGGGACAATTGATATCTTTATTGATTATAAAATTTTGATGCTATTCTAAATTGTATTTTTTTAATTAAATTTTTAGACTTTGTTGTTGATGGATGAAAATACAATTGATTTTTATATTTGATTTTATATCTAGCACCTTACTAAAATTCCATTAATACTAATAATCTTGTAGATTTTTTAAATTTTCTTTTTTATTATGACACCTCATCCAGTTAACTAGATTTTTATTTTTAATTGTACACTACATGAAATTTGCCTTTTAAACCGTTTTCACAAATGTAAAATATAGTGGCATCAGTCACACACACATGCTGTGCAGCTATCATCACTATTTGTTTCTAAAACTTTTTCATCATCCTAAACAGAAACGCTGTGCCCATTAAACAAGAACTTCCCATTTACTCCTCATCCAAGCCCATGGTAACCAGTAATCTACGTTTGTGTGTATACATGTCTCTATTCTAGATATTTCATATAAATAGGATCATACAATATTTATCCTTTTGTGTCTGGCTTTTTTCACTTAGTGTAATGTTTTCAAGGTCCATCCATGTTGTAGCATGTAGGAGAACTTCATTCCTATTCCGCTACAAGCTGAATAATACTTCATTGTATGTATATGCCACATTTTATTTATCTATTCGTCTGTTGATGGACACTTGGGTTGTTTCCACCTTTTGGCTATTTGAATAATCTGCAATGAACATTGGTGTACAAGGATCTGTTTGAGTTCCTGCATTCAGTTCTTTTGGGTACATACCCAGGAGTAGAATGGCTGGGTCATTAGGGTTCTTTTTGAAGGTAGTCGTATCATCTGCAAATAATAACAATTTTGTTTCTTCCTTTGCAAACTTTGCATTTTTTGTTTCTTTTTCTTGCCCTCTTCTCTTAGCTAGAATCGCCAGTAGTAATAGTGGACACCCTTGTACCTGATATTAAAGGAAATACATCTTACGCTTTATCATTAGTGATGATGGCTATAGATACTCTTCATTAGGCTGGAGAAGTTCCTTTATATTCTTAGGTTGTTAAGAGTTCCCTTGTTTTTCTTTTGTTGTTGTTGCTTGTTTTGTTTTAAATATGCATGGATGTAACATTTTGACAATTACTTTTTTTCTGTTTTAATTGGGGGAGCTAGCATGACTTCTCTCCTTTAATTTGTTAATGAGATAAATTACATTAATTGATTTTCTAATGTTTATGACCAACTAGGTCATAACGATTTTTTTACACAGTGCTGGAATTCATTAGTGTTCTGGTTGCTGTGTAGCAAACTACTCTTGAAACTTAGTGGCTTAAAACAGCATCCATTTTGTTATATCTACAATTCTGTGGGTCAGAAATTTGGGCAGGGGCTCAGCTAGGGGATTCTCCTGTTCAATGTGGACTCATTGAATTCACTTGGTGGTATTAAACTGGCAGATGGGCTGGACTGATGGGTCCAAGACAGCCTCATTCACATGTCTGCCACCTGGATAGAGATGGCTGAAAAACTGGAGTCACCTAGATTGTCAACTGCATTGTCTTCATGTTGCCTCTCCAGCTAGCATCTCAGGGTAGTCTGACTTCTCACATGGCAGCTCAGGGCTCCCATAGACAGTATTCCAAGAGACTAAGGCAGAAGCTAAAAGCTGCTTCTCACTAGCCTCAGAAGTCATGCAGTGTCACTACTACTATATTCTACTGATTAAGCAAGTTTCTGGAACCAACCCAGATTCAAGGGAGAAGGAATGAGACTCTCTCTCTCAATGAGAGTAGATAGCTACTAGTTTGTGATTTTTACATCTATGTTCATACGTGAGATGGCAACTTTCCTTTTTATCATTATCCTTACCTGGTTTTTATATAAAAGTTATGCTAGCCTCATTAAAATTAGATGGTGAGTCTAACCTATTTTGTGAGGGTCTGCCAGGGAAAACTCGCTTAGGTTTTCTTTATTTGAAAATGTCTTAATTTTGTTCTCTGGAAACATTTTTCAATGGGGTACACAATATTAGATGGATGATTATTTTCTCTCAATATGTTAAAGATATTATTCCATTGTTACCTGACTTCCTGGGTGCTGGTGAGAAGTCAGCTATCAGTCTAATTAGCCTAAATATTGTTTCTTTAGGTAATCTGTCTTTTCTCTTAAGAAGCCCTGGTGGCACAGTGGTTAAGTGCTTGGCTGCTAACTGAACGGTTGGCAGTTCAAACCCACCAGCCTCTCCGCAGGAAAAAGATGTGGCAGTCTGCTTCTGTAAAGATTTACAACCTTGGAAACCATATGGGGCAGTTCTACTCTGTCCTATAAGGTGGCTAGGAGTCAGAATTGACTCGACAGCAATGGTTTGGTTTTGAATTTGATCTTCTCTCTTTGGCTGCTTTTAAGCCCCTCCCCACTTTGGGGTGTTAAAATAGTTTCACTGTGATAGTTTCATCATCTGGATGTGGATGATGATGATGACTGTGATAATGATGATGATTTTATTTGTATTTATCCTGCTCAGGAT
>NW_004444129.1:2985984-2986923 GCF_000243295.1 Trichechus manatus latirostris | reverse complement strand
AGATGTAAAAACTTGAAGTGGTGTTCTTCGGAGCAACTCACATTGTTATGCAACTGAAGACATTTGCAGGTGTGCAGAGGGTGCATGGTGGGGGTGGGTGGGTAAGCGTAGAAGAAACATCCAGTGTCCTGTTTAAGGCTAAGGATGCAGGTAAAATCTGTGGCAGGTGGTTCACACAAGACAACTGGTGCCTCTAGGCAGGCATCCCACAGGGGACGTCGGAGTAAAGACTCAGTCACTTTTGAAAAATGGCCTTCCACCAAGACCGTTTCTAACTCCTTGCCTGCTCTGAGTGCTCCATATTGCCAATATTTGCTTTAGGGAACTAGACAGAAATGATAACTAGCCAACGTTTATTAGATTCTCCCTGTGTGCCAGCCATGGTTAAAGAAGGCTTCGTGTCCATTTTCCCAGTTGATACTCTTGGCAAAGCTGTGATTTGTGGCAACAGAGTATTATTGGCCCCGTTTTACAGATAAGGAAACGGAGGCTTAGAGAGGCTAAGTCACATGCTCTCTGAAGCTAGGGAACCCAGGCCTGTGTAGCTTCAAAGGTCATGCCCCCAGTCTCTGTATGGACTGCTTCAGAGTACAGTGTTGAGTCGTCCACGGAGACGTCCTCACATTCCAAGCAGAAAGTTAACCATGGGAGAAGTAAGAGCCTGAGAAATAGGATCTGCCTTTGAAAGGCTGCCCACTCAGAGAGAGCTTGGCTTCCTTCTCAGTGAGGTGGGAACAGGAGAACCTTCTCCCTGCAGGGCTGCCTGGGCTCTGGCCGTGTGAAGAAAACCAGTTGCTGTCGAGTTGATTCCGACTCATAGCAATCCTATAGGACAGAGTAGAACTGCCCCATAGGGTTTCCAAAGAGCGGCTGGTGGATTCAAACTGCCTGCCTTTTGGTTAGCAGCCAATCTCTTAACCACTGCACCACCAGGGCTCC
>NW_004444129.1:2977311-2985186 GCF_000243295.1 Trichechus manatus latirostris | reverse complement strand
GGCACGGTGCCGCACACAGCCAGTGTTTGAACGACTAAAGGAAGCTTGTTCTGTGGGGAACTCGCCCCCACAAGCCGAGGGGCTCATTTTCTGTCCAGATAAGATGGTCGCTCTTTCTCTCCTCTGAAGTATTCCTTTTACAAAGGGAACTCATTCCTTGGCCAAAAGCCATTATCAAACGCTGGGCTCTCAACCCTTCATTATGTGTCTGTGTGTGTATTTTAACTGAGGCTACTAATGAATTAAGAACACTTTGGTTTAGACAGTTGTGATGGTTGCACAACATGGTGAATGTAATTAATGTCGCTGATTTATACGGGCTTAGGCTGTGAGCACGGCTGGGCCCTTTTATTGTTGGGGTCTCAGGGAGGACTCCACCTTTAGGCAAAGCAAGCCCAGGGCCTGGGGCCCGTGATACTTTTAGGAGCTCCCAAAATGTTTTCATTTCAGTTTCTTTCAAAATCAGAAGAAAAAAATGAATATAATTGTAATAAATATGTATCAGTCCAGCCTGGATTACATTAGTCTTTATGCCAATGTAGTAATAAAATATAGTCTTTAATATTTTCATAGAAGACGGGGCCCACAAAGACAAAGGTGCACAGGTCCCCCGAAAGTCATCATGCAGCCCCGTGTGTTTGGTGTTAGCTGTGCTCACTCACAATTCCTGCCCTCAGATTCTATCAGCAGCAAGAAGGTAAGCCAGACGGTTTGAAGGTTTGGTTCGCATGGGTGGGACAAGTGATCTGTGACTTCCCCCCAAAGCAGGCCTGAGAGAACACTGTATTGTGATCATGGCTTTAGGGATGGAGGGCTGCTTTGACTGCCTGTCTCACCAAATAGAAGCTTCCTCAAGGGAGCAGGCCTATTGAGCAGGGAGTCCAGATGGCTCAGGGCTATGGCCAAGGCTGGGTGCGATTTCCTTTGGGTCAGTGCACCCTGTGCTCCTCCACCCTCCTGGTGAGGTCAGAGCAGGGCGCACCCTCCAGAGGATGAACGTCTTTTCCTATCCTGGGGACCCCAGGCAGCTCTGAAGAGTTTGTTGGAGTCGACGCCAATCAGAGAGTTTAAGTTGTGCATTTGTTTTTTCAGGAAAATTCCCTTAACTCTGAATTTGTGAAGCAGTGGAAAGTGTGTTGAACAGAGAAGGCTCTGCGTTCCTCATGGGTAACTATGTTAGCTCCTTGGGGCCCTAGGACAGCAGTGCCTGAGGACAGCTGCAGCATGGGGTAGGTGATCCTGAGGGCGTGCAGCGAGGCAGCTGGTATCACCAAATGGGCCTGGACGAGCACCTGGGAATCTGGATGAAAGTCCCAGCTCCCCCACCTCTGGCTACGCGGGTTAGAGAGTGTTCTCTCCAAGCACTGACTGTATGCCATGTTCTGGGCACAATCCCCTCCACGCACTGTCTCATTTTCACCTCAGCACAACACTCTGAGAGAAGTGCTTTTTTATTGTCTCCAGTTGCCTTCAGGTTGATTCCGACTCATTGCGACCCTATATCTTAGAGTAGAACCACTCCATAGGGTCCCCTTGACTATAATCTTTACAGAAACAGATTGCCAGGCCTTTTCTTCCACGATACTACTGCCGGGTGCGTTCGAACTGTCAACCTTTAGGTGAGCAGCCTAGTGCACTGTTTGCACCACGCAGGGACCTTGCTCTTACCCCCATTTTACAGGTAAGAAAACTGAGATTTAGAGAGGTTGTAGAGAGAAGAGCTTAGTTGTTCACTGGATGAACTTCAAGTTGCCTGGCAATGAGGTCTCTGGGACTGGAAGCCCCTCTCCCTGTGATGGGACCTCCCTCGCTGTCCCCAGATCCTGTGCAGCTGGGATTCCCAGCACCTCCCTGAACAGCCACCGTCTATGCTCAGACCTCCTGGCACCCATGCCCCATTTGTCCTCATTCTCAAGACTCCTTTTATGCGCAATAAAAAAGAAGAGCAACAGAGGGGCAGGTCCCTCCCCTCCCAAACAACCATGGCGTACCTGCTGGGCAGTACTCTTAGCAGGATCTTGACAGAATGGAGGATGCAGGGACCTGCTGATCCTCTGCCTGTGAGTTCCAGCCTGCCTCAAGGGACCCTTGTTGAGTTGCCTCCTTTTATTAGCATAGCTAAGGTGAAACAACGTCCCCAAGGTCACGCAACTAACAAGGGCAGAGCCAGGATTTAAGTCAGGCTGAGTGATTCTAGAACCTGTGTGCTAAACCATTGCATTCTATTTCTGTACTTTTCTTCATTAAAAACAGTTTAAATAATCCTTGCCTTGGCTTTCTCACAAGGTTTCTCAGAAGGTCAAATGAGACAATATATGCAAAAGCACTTTGTAAGCTAAACCTGCTATGCCCCCTGGTTTAGTAAGTACCACCCCCCCAACCTGCTTACTCCTTTTCATTTTCAAATTACTTTAAAATGACTTAGTGAACAGTTGGTTTTTTTGTCTTGATTTGAGGGCAGTGATGATTTGTGATAAGTAAAGTGAAAGCAAAGCCCTTAAAAAAAAATCCATTGCTGAGTCGATTCTGACTCATAGAGATACTATAGGACAGAGAAGAACTGACCCATAGTGTCTGCAAGGAGCAGCAGCTGGTGGATTCGAACTGCCAGCATTTCGATTAGCAGTCGAATGCACCACCAGGTCTCCAAAGCCCTTTAGGTAGTTGCATTTCAGCATGCTCTGATGATAGGAAGATAAACAAACAAACAAAAAGCCAAAAACCCATTGCTGTCAAGTTGATTCCAACTCATAGTGGCCCTGTAGGAAGATAGAAGGCTGATATTGGGATATCTGATTTCTAGTCTTGGCAATGCCATTGTACTTACAGGTTCTTTATGACTTACGACACGGCTCCGTTTGGACGATGTAAGTCAAATACTTCTCCCTGTCTTTTTTTTTTTTTAGTTTTCATTATTATTGCCTTTTATTATCAGTATCTTTATAAATCCGATCTTTGAACATCTGTGGGTAAACATCCGCAGCAAATTACACACTGCAACATTGTATGTAGTACATATTACTAATGATAAGATGTACAAATAAAAGACGGTTATAAGTTTGCTTCTTCATTACTCAGATATATCATAAGTCGAGGACTACCTGTATTTCAACCTTTAAGTGTAGATCCCATCTTTTCATTCTTGAGCACCTAATAAAAGCCAGATTCTGTGCTAGACACTTAGGGATACAGAAATGAAAGTCGTGATTCATGCATTCCCGAAGTTCAGCCTGGTTTTCGTGGCAACTTTTGGAGCAATGTGGTAGACTGCATTATTGTCTGAAATTATTTGCTGCCATTCCCTGTGAGAGAATTGGTCTTCTCTATCCCATTGACATCAGCATGGGCATATAGCTTACACTGGCCAATGGAATCTGCATGAAGGTGACATATGCCATTTCTGAGTCATTGCAAGTCTCTACCAGTTCTCCTGTTCTTTTTCTCTGCCATGAGATCAGCTTGTCCCAGAGAGGGACTGCACGTTTAGCCTTGGTTCTGGAATGGAAAAAGAGCTATGGTTGACCCATAGAAGACATGTAATGTCAGTAAGAGATAACTCTTGTGGCTGTAAGACTCTGAGATTTTGGGGACATTTGTTACTCAGCTTAACCTAGCAAAAGCTGAGTGATACAAACAGAAAGATGTGGGCTTTCTCCTCTGTTTCCTCATTTGTGGCAGTTTGGTGATAAGAAGAGTAATCCTCATGTCTGAATTGATAGATTTCATGTGACTTAAAGAATCTATTTCATTTACGTCTTGTCTTCAGAGACTTAGGTCAAGGCAACTGGAAATATCAAATCCACAGAAGTTCACAGACCACTTGCTTATGGCCTTGTGGCTCTTGGGTCCTAGACTTGGATATTTCTTTGCCATTATTTTTGATGAGTGTTTGGCTCTTCGTCTCAGAATCAAGTTCAGAGCTGCTTTTTCTGTCCAGGTTTGTAAGGCCAGATCCTGAGGTTGTCCTTCGTGTTGGGTAAGGACTTTACACTGGAAAGAAAATCTTACAGTGAGACAGTCATAACTGGGTACAGAAGATGTTCCTGCCAGTCTACTTTCCCACTGAGTTGCCTATCAGATTCCACCTCTTGGGGGCACCCCAGAGTCCCTTCTCTATCTGGTCTTCCTATTTTTCTTCTTTATTCATAGTTACTTCTTTTTCCCCCTTCCACTTGATGAAACTAGAGAGGCAGAGTCATTTCCTTCAGAGCGAAATACCTGGAAGACAAATAAACCTCCCTTGTGCTAGTATTGAGTACTTCTTACAGCCTTACTTCCATGTACAATTATGCCGAGTCCCTCCCTTCTCTCCCTCCCTCCTTCCCTCTCTTCTTTCCTTCCGCCATAATTTTCTTCTTTCATTCTTCCATTCTTTCCTCCAGCAAATACTTACTGAGTGCCTATCGTATTCAAGGCACTACCCTGGGCACCGGAGATTGATGCAGCAGTGAATAAAAGGATCAAGAACTTCCTCCCAGGAGGCTGGGGGAATAGTATTAAGTGAGTGTGGGTAGGCAGGACAACCCCAGCCTGTTAATATTTTTATACAGAAATCTGAAATATTGATGTATTCTTATTATTTTTACTGTTATACTAAATGTAGAGGAGATTAGATGGAAAGATGAGAGGATGAGGGAGGAAAATGGTAACAGAAGCTCACCAACAGTCTTCCTGGAAAATTGCTCTATGGATTTATCAAACTGGGTCTTAGAGCCTTTCAAAGTTTTGAGCTAGAATGGGGATAAAAAATCATTAAGTCTGGTGCTGCCAAAAAATTTCCACGAAGTGGCTGAGAGGATAAATTACTGTCCCTGGGGGACGTTTAGACTTAGCATGAGGCTACCAGACACAATGAAATTTCCTTGAAATATCTTTTCTGATTTAGAAATTAATGTAATTTTTTGCATGCTTTTCATAACTTAGCTGTTTGTTTTAATATAAAAATTATCCCTCCAAGACCATATATTGTATGATTCCATTTATATGAAATGTCTGGGATAGGCAAATCTATAGAGACAGAAAGTAGATTAATGGTTGCCTAGCTGGATGAGGGTAGTTGTGGGGAAGTGGCAAGTGATGGCTAAATGGTATGGGGCTTCTTATTGGAGGTGATGAAAATGTTCTAAAATTTATAGTGGCAATGATTGCAGAACAGTATGAGTGTACTAAAAACCATTGAATTATATACTTTTTTATTTTTATTTTTGTTTATTGTTGTAGTTTAAGTGAAAGTTTACATTTCAAGTTAGTCTCTTTTACAAAAATTTATACATACATTGTTATGCGACCCTAATTGCTCTCCCTATACTGTGACAGCACACTCCTTTCCACCCCTGATTTCCTATGTCTGTTCAACCAGCTCCTAACCCTCTCTGCCTTCCCATCTCACCTCTGGACAGAAGCTGCCCATTTAGTCTCATGTATCTACTTGAGCTAAGAAGCACACTCTTCACAAGTATCATTTTATGTCCCACAGTCCAGTCCAATCTTTGTCTGAAGAGTTGGCCTCAGAAATTGTTCTAGATATGGGCTGATAGAGAATCCAGGGGCCATGCTTTCCAGGGTTCTTCCAGTCTCAGTCAGACCATTAAGTCTGGTCTTCTTACTAGAATTTGAGTTCTGCACCCCACCATTCCCCTGCTCCATCAGGGACTCTCTGTTGTGTTTCCTGTCAGGGTGGTGGTAGCCGGGCACCGTCTAGTTCTTCTGGTCTCAGGCTGATGAAGTCTCTGGTTTATGTGGCCCTTTCTGTCTCTTGGGCTAATACTTTCCTTGTGTCTTTGGTGTTCTTCATTCTCCTTTACTCCAGGTGGCTTGGACCAACTGATGCATCTTAGATGGCTGCTCGCAAGCTTTTAAGACCCCAGACACCACTCACCAAAGTAGGATGCAGAACATTTTCTTAATAAACTTTGTTATGCCAGTTGAGCTAGATGTCCCCTGAAAGCATGGTCCCCAGACCCCCACCCCTGCTAGTCTGTCCCTCAAAATGTTTAATTGTATTGAGGAAACTTCTTAGCTTTGCTTTAGTCCAGTTGTGCTGACTTCCCCTGTAGTTGAATTGTACACTTTAAATAGGGGAATGTATGGTATGTGCATTATATCATAAATACAGCTTTTTGAAAAATGAAAAACTATCCTGCCCAATTCAAGTAGAATTAGCATTCTGGGAAGATGAGTAACTTGTAGATTTTCTCCACTGAGTAAACTGGGGTTAAATGCACCCATTTAAGTAGAAAGATTCTGGTCCAACTGCATCACTTTACAGATTTACACAAACCTGAGATAGTGAAGGATTCCAGTGGACTTTGTACTTGTTTTTGTCTGGCTTCGCTTTCCTAAATCATTTACTTACTAAGTCTGTTCATCCACACACATTTCCTGGTACATGTCACCAAAACCAGTAAAAACCAGTTGCTGCTGAGTCAGTTCTGACTCCTGGCAACCACATGTGTGTCACAGTAGAACTATGCTTCATAGAGTTTTCATTGGCTGAGTTTTTGAAAATAGATTGCCAGGCCTTTCTTCCATGGTGCCTCTGGGTGGACCTGAACCACCAACCTTTCAGTTAGCAGCCCAGTGTGTTGCCCAGGGAGTCTGTCCATGTCATTAACCCTTTTGTATTCCATCTCTGGCTTTCCATACTCTAGGTGTCCCCCAAATCAGTGGCTAAGCCTGTAGATCCCTCACCTCCACCTGCCTTGGGGCCTGGGTGGGAGTGGCAGGAGGAGGAGGAGAGGCCCCACCCATTCTTGCCCTGGGCCCCACTGAACCAAAGGCCAGCTCTGACTTAGAGAAGCTGTGGGAGTGAGAGCCACTATCTGTTTAATCAGGGAAGAAGCAGCAGTATCTGGATGGAATCTCAGCCAGGACACTTTGATCCAAACCTGCCTGGCACGGGGCAAGCTGTGAAAGGGAACTGTTGGGATCAGATATGAGGATGGGTCATGCTGCAACCTGCAGCCCTCATGGCCTCTCCTTTCCCAAATGACCTCATACCTGGGGACCACCGGTGTATTCCCCTCCCTGCCAAGTGGACCTTTACCCTGAGGGGTGGGCTCAGATGTCTCTGGTAACCTTGGGGCCCATTTTCTGTTTGGTTCTTTGTGGTTTCTTGCACCCATTCTTTCATGAGGTTTTCACGTCGGTCCTGTGAGGTAGCCAAAGCCGAGATTATTTACCTTCATTTTTCACTTGTGGAAACCAAGGCTGAGAGAATGTAAGTGATTTGCCCAAGGTTTTTCAGGCAACAAATGGAGCTGGGTCTGCCCCACACCTGTACCACTAAACCAGTTGTTGTTGAGTTGCTTCTGACTCATGGCAACCTCATGCATGTCAGAATAGAACTGTGCTCCGTAAGATTTTCAATGGCTGATATTTTAGAAGTAGTTCACCTGACCTTTCTTCTGAGGCACCTCTGGGTGGTCTGCAACCTCCAGTCTTTTGGTTAGCAGCCGGGGGTATTAACTGTTTGCACTACCCAGAAGCTCCAAGACAGGCTATCTTCCCTGTGCCCTGTTTCCCTCATTCCATCCACTGCAAAGCAAATTCCACCGGGCTCACTGGCTCAGATTAGCAACTGGAGAATAGTCCAAAAGGTTGCCCACAGCCTCAAACGACAGTGTGAACATAAATCACTGTTGATTGCTTTTAAAGACCATCTATAGGATAACATTGTTTTAAATCCATGCCCAGGGCTGAAACTGGATTGAAAAGATGTGAGAGATGGCAGTTCTAAGTGTACTCAGAAGGATTTCCTAACAACTAACTCTCTCCCCTCCTCCCTGTCTTGAAAGTGAGAGGTTAGGGAGTTAGAGAGCGGCCACTGACAGATATGGCAGTGTGAGATGTTTTCCGGGGGAGATATTTAACCAC
>NW_004444129.1:2975336-2976840 GCF_000243295.1 Trichechus manatus latirostris | reverse complement strand
TTGGCAATTCGAACCCACAAGCTGCTCCACAGAAGAAAGATGTGGCAGTCTGCTTCCATAAAGAGTCACAGCCTTGGAAACCCTACGGGGCAGTTCTACTCTGTCCTATAGGGTCGCTATGAGTTGGAATCAATGGCAACAGGTTCGGTTGGTTTTATAGAGCCTAGTAAAGGACACTTGGGAAGTTTGAGATCTAGAATTCTGGGGCAGGGCCAGAGTACTTTCCCTGTCAGGTGAGAAAACTGCCCCACTGACTTGCGTTCAGAAGTCTTAAACCAGTTACCGTCCAGTCCATTCCTACTCATGGCAACCCCGTGTGCGTCAGAGTAGTACTGTACTCCATTGCATTTTTCTTTGACTGGTTTTTCAGAAGTAGATCACCAAGCCTTTCTTCTGAGGTGCCTCTGAGTGGACTCAGCCCTCCAACGTTTCAGTCAGATGACTTGCTGTGTATTAATTAGATTAATAGGATTAAAAGTTATCTGATTATCTAGTCTGGTATTTTTAAAACACTTTAAAAAATCTTCGGTATCCTTTTTTTAAAAGAAACCCAAATTCATAAATCATATGAAGCCCAAATTCATATAAAGAAGAGCAAAGCAGGGAAAAAAGAGGCATATTGAAGGATGAACTACTTGGAGCCCCACCCACTCCCTGGCAGTTGCTGGAAAGTCTAGAATTCCTCTAAAGGCTACTGATGTAGTCTTTCATTTCATGTATGGGGAAACTAAATATAATAATAGTAATCATGATTATGGAGCCCTGGTGGTGCAGTGGTTAAGCGTTTAACTGCTAACCAAAAGGCTGACAGTTCGAATCCACCAGCCGCTCTTTGGAAACCCTATGGGGCTGTTCTACTCTGTCATATAGGGTTGCTATGAGTTGGAATCGACTCCACAGCAGTGGGTTTGGTTTTTTTGGTTTTAATCATGATTATATCTTATTGACGTCTTACTAATACTCATCCCAACAGCCCCACAAGATAGCTATTTTCTTGGATTATCCAAAGAGGAATCTGAGACTCAGCTAGGTTAAGACTCAGCTAGGAAGTCACCCAGGAAATGAGTGGAGGGACAAGGGGCTTACACTAAGTCACATCCTTGTAAACAGATTCCGCACCAGACCTGAGCTCTGTAGGAACAAGACCTCAATGAAAACTCAATGTACATTTGTTTTTCAACCTCTAAAAGGGTCTCCTTTCTGGCACCTACTTTG
This sequence comes from Trichechus manatus latirostris, assembly GCF_000243295.1. Taxonomy (NCBI): domain Eukaryota; kingdom Metazoa; phylum Chordata; class Mammalia; order Sirenia; family Trichechidae; genus Trichechus; species Trichechus manatus. Next base: position 2,975,625 of record NW_004444129.1, on the reverse strand, counting down.
AATAGTGAGAGGGCCCTGATTGGTGATCTTAGACAGATATGTGGCTCTTCTTATCCTAGAAGGCATGTCGACAGTGTACCCAGGACTGAGGAGGAAGTAGGCCACATCCCCAGAGCCACTGTGAAGCCTCGGCCACAGGGATGAGGTGGTAACCGTTCTCTCGTGTCATCTCCACCTCTGACACAGAAACACCTTGTCGCTTAGAATGACTTCTACCAACTGGGCATTTAGGCAGGGAACTCGGCGTCAGAGAAGGGTAAGAGCCTTAGAAGCAGTGATCCAACATCCT
>NW_004444129.1:2972884-2975236 GCF_000243295.1 Trichechus manatus latirostris | reverse complement strand
CGCTTAGAATGACTTCTACCAACTGGGCATTTAGGCAGGGAACTCGGCGTCAGAGAAGGGTAAGAGCCTTAGAAGCAGTGATCCAACATCCTAATTTTACAGATGAAAAAACTGGGGGATGGAGTGGCAAAAGGGAGGAGGAGGAGGAGAGGTCCCCATGAAGTCAGAAGTCCCAGCAGCATGACAGGCTTGGGCTAAGAGCACCTGTATTTGGGTAGAGGGCCAATAATGGCGACCACAGCCCATTCATCCAATAACTATTTATTGAGAGCTTATTATGTTCCAGGCACTGTTCTGGGGTGCAGGATATATGTATGAACAAAACACATAAAGGCTCCTACCCTCATGGAGCTTACTGTCTAGTGAGGTGGGTCCAGGAGTAAAACGTTTTTGATAATGTTCCTCTCATGTAAGTCTATTTATTTACAAACTATATATGTGTGTTGTTGTTAATTGCCGTGGAGTTGGCTGTGACTCATGGTGACCCCAAGTACAACAGAATGAAACATTACCCCGTCCTGCACTGTCTTCATGATCATTGGTATTCTTGAATCCATTGTTGCAGCCACTGTGTATTTTGAGTGCCTTCCAACCTAGGGCACTCATCTTCCATCACTACATCTGAAAATATTCTGCTGTGATCCAGAGGGTTTTCATTGGCTAATTTTCAGAAGTAGATTGCCAGGCCTTCCTAGTCTGTCTTAATCTGGAAGTTCTGCTGAAACCTGTCCACCATGGGTGACCCTGCTGGTATTTCAAATACCAGCATAGATTCCAACATCATAACAACACACAAACCACCAAACTGACAGATAGGTGTGACAAACTGACAGACAGGTGGTGGTATATACATGTACTTCTATACTAATATATTATGTATATTTAAATGTACTCTCAAAATAGAAACATTTAAAGAATAAATTAAAATACATAAGTAGAAGTCCTAGTATTTTTTTTTTTTTTCTCATCCCAGTTGGATCATGTTAGGAACAGACTTGACACACTCACTTTGGGAACCTCTGGATCTACCACCCTACAAACTGGGAAATTAGGAAACTCTGAGGTCAGTGTTCAGTTTTAAGTTATGTTTTTATTCTGAGCTGCAGTACTCTCTTACTGTATTATTACTTTATTCAGTTATTATTTTTAAGTTCATTTGATGATCTGGACGTTGGTTTGGCACTGGTGAGAGGGAAGGGGTAAGGAAGAATCATTGTTTAGGAAGCATTGAATATCTGTTAATAGTAATGGAAAATTTGGCAATGGATACTGGTGATGGTAGCACAACATGATTAACGTAATTGGTGTCACTGACTAGTACATGTGAAAAATGTTAAATTGGCAAATGTTGTGTTATATATATATATTTACCGCCAGGTAGATAAATAAAGGAAAGAAAGAAGAAAGGAAGGAAGGGAACAATGAAGGAAGGAAGGAATGGGAGAGTTGAGGCTGAAATTGAGTGAGATGTCACAGGTGACTACCAGAAAAAATGTAAACACCTCCCCAAGGGATTCCTAAAAATTTGGGCAAGCGTGTGGACTTCTGCATTATGGCGGATGAGGCCGTACATATTTATTTTCTTTGAATGCTAAAGGAAAAGGTGACCCCAAGAGGCTGGTGGGCATGGGAACATTAAGGACTCATTGTTATCAGTAACCTCCAAATGGCTCAGGATTCAGGACTGGCGGGATCAAGTCTGCCGCAGTGTGGAGAGAATGTGAGAGGAGGAGGGCTACACAGCCAAGGGTAGAGCTTCCTTTTGTTGCCCGAAATCATGCTCATACCTGACTGGAATTACATTGTCTGCTCCTCTCTGCCTGCCTTCACCTTAGGATAAAATTATACATTTCCAATTACAGGGCTGGTTAAAAATCAATACAAAGGTGGGAAAAAACAGATCATTTTTCTTATAGAAGTAACCGTTTTCATTAATTTTTCATTAGTGCGGCCTTTGTTTTGCTATCCATCACCTCGAAGCTGTAGATTGCATTTCAGCGAGTGCACATGTTTTGTGGGCTCAGGAGATATTGGTTGATAGAGCCAGCAGTTTAATGCCTGTGATGACTGCCTTTGGAGCGGGTTTAGGTGACTGTTAAGATCCTCGTGTTGGTTAAAATGTGCTTAAAAACATTGTTTACACCCACCAAACCTCAGTCCTAACTATCGTGGAAATTCTATTTGTAGAATAAACACATGTTGAGCTCCCATTGTATTTATTTTCAGGGGTGTGTAAAGGTCATGGCTTCTTGGATACTCTTGGTGTTTGTTGATATGGGTCCATTTGGCTGGTGCACTTGGCTAAGAATTACCAGATTCATGCCTTCTGGACCTGGAGTCTTGGATGGGAGG
>NW_004444129.1:2969093-2972784 GCF_000243295.1 Trichechus manatus latirostris | reverse complement strand
TCTTGGTGTTTGTTGATATGGGTCCATTTGGCTGGTGCACTTGGCTAAGAATTACCAGATTCATGCCTTCTGGACCTGGAGTCTTGGATGGGAGGAGGAGCAGGGCAGTTTCTTGTGTTTTTGCGCATGAGCTTCCCTGTGCTTTCAGTGCCATTATTTTTGCCTTAAACTCCTCTCCACATTTCCCTAATCTCAGCCTGCCTCATCCCCTAAGAAGCTTAAACATATTCTCTATGAAGCTTTCTCAACTCTCCACCTTGGCAGAATTGCTCGAACCTTGCTTGTGCCACCAGTAAACCTTATACCACCTACCAGCTGCCATCTAGTTGATTCCAACTCATGGTAACTCCATGTGTGTCAAAGTAGAGCTGTGCTCCATAGATTCAGTGGCTGATTTTTCGGAAGTAGATCACCAAGCCTCTCTTCCAAGGGGCCTCTGGGTGGATGCGAATCACCTGCTTTTCAGTTAGCAGCTGAGTGCATTAACCACTTGTACTACCCAGGGACTCCAGTAAACCTTACACCCCTTCTCATATGGTCATACTATTCTATAGCGGGGTCGTCTGTTCAGGTGCATATCCCCCAACCAACCTTGAGCTCTTTGAGAACAGGGGCAATGGCTTATAAGTTTTGGATTTTCAGCACCTGGCAAATCGAAGGTGTTTAATGGAATGTTTCCTAAGTGAAGACATGAATGGAACTCATCCATTGCCTTGAGTAAGCAAGGGTGTTGTTGTGTGTCATCAAGGTGATTGCAACTTACAGCGACCCTATATGACAGAGTAGAAGTGCCCCATAGGGTTTACTAGGCTGTAATCTTTGCAGGAGCAGTTTGCCAGGTCTTTTCTCCCATGGAGCAGCTGGTAGGTTCTAACTGCTGACCTTTCAGTTAGCAGCTGAAAGCTTAACCATTGTGCCACCAGAGCTCCTTAAGCAAGGCTAAGAGCCTTCATTAGCAGTGCTTGGAGTCAACAGTGGGAGGTGGGGCAGGGCCATCGAATTAGAGGAAAGCCTGACACTACTTCAGTTGACTTATCCTATTGATGTAAAAGAACTACGTGCTAATTCCAGCTCTGTGGCTAATTAGCTGTTTTTTTGTTTTTTTTTTTACTGCAAGAATACGAGGTGATATGAATAGATAAGGTTGTTCTCAAATATTCAAATTGCCAAATGTTATCACCCTAACTTGTACCTTCTGCAAATTCAGTGTTAGGAAATGCTGAGAAAATATTTCTAATAACTCTTGGTCTATAGAATGCAGAAAATAATAACTATATCAAATGACTAGTGTTAAGTTGTGCCGTTTTAATAAAGAAAGTGAAAGTTAAAAAAAAAGTCCACGTATTTCACTCTGCTGTTTCCTTCTGGCTACTCCTCTGGCTCTCTTTTCCTTTGCAAATTCTTAAAAGAATAATCTACAGCTGCTGGCTTTACTTCCTCACTTCTGATTCACTTCTTGGCAACTGCAGTCTGGCTCCAGATCCTAGCCCTTCACAGTTCCTTACTCTAAGGTTGGCAGTGACGTTGTAATTGCCACACGTGATGAACACTTTTCAGTGCTTTTGCTATCTGACCTCTGTTGGGCACTGGACACTCACATTCTCTCCTTGAAACTCCTCCCCTCACTAATTTCCTCCTCCAGTTGTCAATGGTTTTCCTCTTTCCTCTGGGGCTGTGCCTTCTGGGTGTCCACTCACCATAAGTGTTGGTGTCCAAGCGCTGGTCTCATCCAACTCTAAACAGTCTCCATGGGCTCCATCAACTCTCTCTTGTCACTCACCATTCCAAATCTACAAGTTTAAACCTGGCTCCCCCCCAGTGCCCACCTGCCCCTCAGTGCTCACCCCTGTCTCCTGCCTATCTTCTGGATGTCCACAAGCACCTCATGCCCGTGCTCAAAACCAAACTCTAGCGAGAATTCTCTCCTGCCCCACAAATGCAGAACTTCTTCTTGGCCTTCATTTACTCCTTCCCTTAAGGGATCCCCCACCAACTGGGAGCCTGAGATAGAAACTTTGGAATCATTCTTGACACTTTTCTCTCTTTCACTACCCACATCTAATTGTTGTTTTTACCTTGGAAATATCTTGTGAATTCGCCCCTTCTTCTCTCTCCCAATTGCTTTCATTTATCATAGCTTCATGAGACAGCTGGAATAATCTAATTTATCTCCTCTTCAGTCTCTGTCTGCTCCATTTCCTTCTCCATTCAGCCACAAAAACAGTATTTCTTAAAAACAAATCTAGTTACATCACTCTTCTGCTTAAAAATAGCGATGATTTCTTGTTGCCTGTGGCTGGTTCCCATACTGGCCACAGGGCCACCTGAAGATAGATTCCTAGAACCTCACTTCAGGGATTCTGAGTCAGTAGTTATGGCCTGGAAATCTGCATTAAAAAGGGCTCCCTTTCAAGAAAAATGCAGAACAGAGCTTCAAATTCTCAAAAAATCCAGATTTACTGGACTCATTGAGACTGGAGGAATCCCAAAGAGTATTGCCCTGTGATACTCTTTACATCTTGAACAGAAACTATCCCCTGAAGTTAGCTCAGAAAGTAAAGAATGTCATTCTTGAGTACTGCACTGTTTTTAAAAATTATCTATCATCAACAGTTACTCTAAAGCATGGATGAGAAGGTTGTGGGGCAGTGAGACTAAGTTAATGGGAATGGAGCAACTAGAACGGAAATAATGAGAATGTTGACACAGTGTGAAGAATGTAACTTATGCCAATGAACAATGTGTAGAAATTGTTGAATGGCAACCTGTTTCTCTGTGTATACTTATACCAAAAACACAGTAAAATATTAATAAAAAAAAAAAAAGCCCCCTTCCTAACTTCCCTGGGAAGGCCTCCCATCTCTCTTCCCTACCACCCTAGCTCAGGCCTCTGTTTGCAGCCTCTGTGTTTTGCACATGCTATTGTCTCTACCTGGAACATTCTTTGCTTCCCAGGCCTCTTCCCTTTTCTCCTTGGTGGGGTCATCCTACAAGATTCAGCTCCAGGCCCAGCTCTGTGACGCCTTTCCTGGATCCCTAGGATGAATTAATTAATTGCTCCCTCCTCGATGTTCCCAGAGTGGTCTGAACATACTCCTATTAGGGCATCTATCAACTCTTCAGTGGTTATGGGTTCTGTGTTTCCCTCCTGTCTCCCTCATGGAAATGGGAGCATCTCCTCCAAGGAAGGACACTGTCTATTCGTGTCTTCGTTCCCAGTGTCTAGCATAGCGCCCGGCATGACAGCCCCACTCAATCCTTGGTAAATGAGTCACTGGAATAAGCCTCCCTATTTCCTCTCTTATTTCAAGCACTGCTTGTCAGGGGGTGCAATGGGTACTGCCTTGTAAATGTTGCTTTAGTTAGGACCTTTGGTTTGTCTGAGTCAGTTTTGGTAAACTTAATTTCATTTATTCCTTTTATTTTAGTAGGAGAAAACTAAGAAGGGATTGAGGAGGGGCAAAGGAAAGAATTAAGGGCCAGCAACATGAGCCTTCTCCACTCTGATGCCTACCAGCATTGTTTGGTTGTTGTTGTTGTGTGCCATTGAGCCAATTCTGACTCATACCTACCCTATTATAGAGTAGAACTGCCTCACAGGGTTTCCTAGGCTGCAGTCTTTTTTTTTTTTTTTTATTGTTGTGCTTTAAGTGAAAGTTTACAATTCAAGTTAGTCTCTCATACAAAAATT
>NW_004444129.1:2967510-2968993 GCF_000243295.1 Trichechus manatus latirostris | reverse complement strand
GTTCTGCAGCCCACTTTTCTCTTGCTCTATCAGGGACTGTCTGTTGTGTTCCCTGTCAAGGTGGTCATTGGTGGTAGCCAGACATCATCTAGTTCTTCTGGTCTTAGGCTGATGAAGTCTCTGGTTTATGCGGCCCTTTCTGTCTCTTGGGCTAATACTTTCCTTGTGTCTATGGTGTTCTTCATTCTCCTTTACTCCAGGCGAGTTGGGACCAATTGACACATCTTAGATGGCCTCTCGCTAGCTTTGAAGAGCCCAGAAGCTAGGCTGCAATCTTTATGGTAGCAGATCATCAGGTCTTTTCTCCCACAGTGCAGCTGGTGGGATTTGTTTGGGTATAATGAAAGTCTTCCCTATTTCACGGTTAAGAATTTCCACATTGAAAAGCCCCACTGAGGTGGTTTTCCTGATTACCAGGAGGTAACATTAATTTCTTCACCTAGCAGGGCGCCGCCTCCTGGCCTGACCTTTTGTGGAAGAGGAGGACTGCATGGGGAGGTATCAGCAGGGTACTGAATCAGGCTGGGGTGAGGTCTGGGAGAAAGAGCCTTCTAGAAAGACAATTACAAGGTCAAGCACCCATTCTGAGAGTATGGTGGAACGTTGCAGGAGTAAATTTTTCTTTTCAGTGGGCTGGGCTCTTTAAGTGAATTGTTTGGCCTTGGTTTTATTTTCCCATTCACAGAAAGCAGGAAGATCTCAAGGAAAAAGAAGCATGAAAAATGATAAGAAGACTAAAAATGAAGCTTATAGAAACTTCACACAGGAGGGCTCTTTAGTCTTCTTCAGAATAGGAAAAGAAAAAGTAACAGTGAACATTTATTGAGTCACATCCTGTCCCCTGAGCTCTACATGTGTTATTCACCACTCTTGTCCTCACAAGAGCCCTCTGTGGTAGGTATTGACATTATCCCTCATGTTTCACTGAGGAATATGAGGCACAGAGTGGTTATGTAAGTTTTCCAAGGTCACACAGCTTGTCAGCAGGGGGCAGGGATCTGAACTGACACTCTATTCATAATCATGCCACAGTGCTCCTCAAGGCAGGAGGGAGGGAGAGGCCTGCTGTAGAGGAGTCGGTGTAATGTTAACTTGTGGCAAGAGAAGGCAGATCTGCTTCCCCATCTCAGAGAAACGGCTTCAGATTGGAAGGAGTAGAACAAGCACAGTAAGGAAGGAACTGAACTTCAGGATACGTGCAGAGTGTGGGCTGGCACCTGGCAGCTTTAAATGTCTTTAAAAGCCTTTGGTTTATGTGAACTACATTTCCAGATGAGGAAGGACTTTTTTTAAAATAATTATATTTTAGACGAAGGTTTAAAGAGCAAATTAGTTTCTCATTAAACAATTAATATACATATTGTTTTGTGACATTGGTTGCCAACCCCACGACATGTCAACACTCTCCCCTTCTTGACTCTGGGTTCCCTGTTACCAGCTTTCCTGTCCCCTCCTGCCTTCTCGTTCTTGCCCCTGGGCTGGT
>NW_004444129.1:2964654-2966464 GCF_000243295.1 Trichechus manatus latirostris | reverse complement strand
AGAATAGATTTTACTTGTTGAACACTAATGACCAAAGACCAGATGAGTTCTGGAATAACATCAAGGACATCATATATGAAGAAAGCAAGAGGTCATTAAAAAGACAGGAAAGAAAGAAAGGAACAAAATGGATGTCAAAAGAAACTCTGAAACTTGCTCTTGAATGTCGAGTAGCTAAAGTGAAAGGAAGAAATGATGAAGTAAAAGAGCTGAACAGAAGATTTCAAAGTGTGGCTCGAGAAGACAAAGTAAAGTATTATAACGACATGTGCAAAGACCTGGAGATAGAAATCCAAAAGAGAAGAACAAGCTTGGCATTTCTCAAGCTGAAAGAACTGAAGAAAAAATCCAAGCCTTGAGTTGCAATATTGAAGGATTCTAAGGGGAAAATAATAAACGATGCAGGAAGCATCAAAAGAAGATGGAAGGAATACACAGAGTCACTATACCAAAAAGGATTGGTTGATGTTCAGCCATTTCAGAAGGTAGCATATGATCAGGAACTGATGGTACTGAAGGAAGAAGTCCAAGTTTCACTGAAGACATGGGCAAAAAACAAGCCTCCAGGAATTGATAGAATACCAATTGAGGTGTTTCAACAAACGGATGCAGCACTGGAAGTGCTCACTCGTTCATGCCAAGAAGTTTGGAAGACAGATGTGGAGCCAACATGGTGCTATAGACAGAAGCACCACGCCATCCCTCCACAGCAAAGACCTGAAAAACTAAGTAAAACAGAGATAAATGTCAATCCTGGAGCCCTAAGTGTCAAATGAAGAGATGAAGAACTGAACCAAGCACCAAATGGAATAAGAAACTAACAGAAAATAGAGCGAGGAGTGTTACGAGCAGAGGTCCCCTATCAGCTAATGTGGCAAGGATCCACTGTCTTGGACTCCTGTTGGAGATTGTCAGACCGGGAATACGGGAAGGCAGATTCACGGAGCTCCTAGCAGGAGACAGAGCAGCCGTTAACCAGCAAAACATGCTTTACCACCCCTTATGCTGCCTCCCCCTGCTTGATCTTTTCCACTTCCCAGCTGGCCGATCCTCAGCTTCCCGGTGGGCTGATTCCTGGCTTCCCAGTGGGCTGATTCCTGGCTTCCCAGAGGGCTGATTTGCTGATTCCTGGCAGGCCAATCTACTGCTTCCCAGTGGGTCATGACCATGGCACAGGAGGTGCTGGTTCCGTGCTGTGCAGATTCACCTCGCCCACACTGGCCAGCTTCTTCACTGCCATTTCTTTGTTGCTAGTGTTGCTTTTTTCGACCTCTTTTGGTTTCTTCCCTGCCTCTGACCTTCTTACCCTCCTTTCTCTCAAACATCTAACTCCATGTGCTATCTTTGCTTCTTCTTGACAAGCTGTGAAGCGCTGCTCAGTTGGGTAACTGCTTCCCCTGTCTGCATGGCCATGTTGGTGGGATCCTTGGGGGCTTTTTTTGTTCGTTTTCTCTTTATTTTTTCCTTTTTCTCTTTCTTCATTTCTCGGTTTCTCATCTGTTTCTACTTACTTTCTTTTCCTGTCTCTAGAATACCTGGCGCTGTGTATCATCTCCACCCCTTCAAGCCGGGCTGTAGTTCGTGGTTTGGGAGCCACTTTCTTGGTCTGTGCAGCCTTGCCAGTGGGATTCCTGGGGGGCATTTTTAAAAATTTTTATTTATTTTTTTCTTTTTATTTTTCTTCATTTCTCTGTTCCTTGTCTCTCCACTCCAATGGCAAGCTCCCTCAGCACTTTTTTTTGCTCCTGTTTCTCTCTCCTCCCTCTCTTCTTTTCCATATCCAACCTAGCTCCACACATCACAACCTCCC
>NW_004444129.1:2962244-2963358 GCF_000243295.1 Trichechus manatus latirostris | reverse complement strand
AATCAGGACATTTCCAGATAAACAGAAATTAAGGGAATATGTGAAAACCAAAACAAACTTACAAGTATTATTAAAGGAAGTCCTTTGGTTTGAGAACAAACAACATCAGATGACACCCTGAATCTAGGATATACCTATTCAGTCTGTATGCTGAGCAAATAATCCGAGAAGCTGGACTATACGAAGAAGAACACGGCATCAAAATTAGAGGGAGGCTCATTAGCAACCTGCGTTACGCAGATGATACAGCCTTGCTTGCTGAAAGTGAAAAGAACTTGACAACACATTGCACTGGGCAAATCTGCTACAAAAGACCTCTTTAAAGTGTTAAAAAAACAAAGATGTCACCTTGAAGACTAAGGTGTGCCTGACCCAAGCCGTAATGTTTTCAATCACCTCATATGCATACAAAAGCTGGATGATCAATAAGGAAGACCGAAGAACTGACACCTTTGAATTGTGGTGTTGGTGAAGAATATTGAATATACTGTCTTAGTTATCTAGTGCTGCTATAACAGCAATATTACAAGTGGATGGCTTTAACAAAGAGAAATTTTTTCTCTCACAGTCTGGGAGGCTAGAAGTCCAAATTCAGAGCTTCAGTTCTAAGGGAAGGCTTTCTCTCTCTGTCAGTTCTGGAGGAAGGTCCTTGTCATCAGTCTTCCCTTGGTCTAGGAGCTTCTCCAAGCAGGAACCTTAGGTCCAAAGGATGCTCTCTGCTCCTGGTGCTACTTTCTTGGTGGTATGAGATCCCCCCTGTCTCTTTGCTCATGTCTCTCTTTTATATCTCAAAAGAGATTGGCTCATGACACAACCCAATCTTGTAGATTGAGTCCTGCCTCATTAACATAACTGCCAGTAATCCCATCTCATTAACATCTTAGAGATAGGATTTACAAAACATAGGAAAATCACATCAGATGACAAAATGCTGGACAATTACAGAGTACTGGGAATCATGGCCTAGTTAAATTGATACATATATTTTTGGGGGACCCAATTCAATCCATGACATATACCATGGACTGCCAGAAGAATGAACAAATCTGTCTTGGAAGAAGTACAAGCAGAATGCTCCTTAGAAGCAAATATGGTGAGATTACATCTCACATAC
>NW_004444129.1:2958409-2961149 GCF_000243295.1 Trichechus manatus latirostris | reverse complement strand
TGCCTAAATGTCTTCTTTGGTGAAGTGTCTTTTCATTTCCTTTGCCCATTTTTAAATTGAATTATTTGCCTTTTTGTTGTAGAGGAGTTAGAATTTCCTTGATGAAGGATTTTTGATGCGTTAACTAATAAGATTTCCTGGAAAAAGCAGGGAGTGGTGGTGGTGGTAAAAATTCAAAATCCATAAATGTTCCAATTATCAAAAAGAGGAAAAAGATCTAAAAGAATAGTCTAATAGACTATTAATGGCACCTTTTCTGTGTTAGGTAAGACTTTTCAATTCCATATAACCAAAACCAATTTAAACAAAGTAAAAAAAGTGCAGTTTATTATAAGGATACAGGGCTGTCTCACAGAACCCAGAGCAGAGATCCAGCAGGCCTCAGGAATGAACCAGAACCTGGGAATCAATGGCTGTTATTGCTGCTTCAACTGTGCACCTGCTGCCCAAGTTTCTCTTGGTAATGAACTTGGGGCCCCACAGAGCCCAGGTTAATATTTCCTCTTTTTGAGAGCCCAGCCAGACTGAGATGAGAGCCCCTTGGACCCAGTTATGTATATATTCCCAGGCAAAGGACTCTGGTTGGCACAGGTATTCCCCCTGGGCCAATCAATGACGCTTATCAATCAGTAGCCTCTCCATCTATAATGGGGGAGGTTTTGTGTGGTGGTGGGGTTAGTATCATAGGAAATTGGGCAGGGTGGTAAGGAACTCTTCTCAGATAGGGTGGGCATCTAAGCTGACACCCCAATTTCCCACCAAATTCTGGGCTGAACGTTATAGTTTATGTATGAAAGCTGACCACAGAATAAGTCCCCTCAGAATAAGTCATTTCCTTTTTGGTGGACTTACTAAACAGGTAGATAAGAAGAATGGCATAGACATACTAGTCAGATGATCTTGTGGAAAAGCTACAAGGGAGATGACTTTATCTTCTTTGTCTTTGAATGGCTGGTGCGGAGCACAGTGCTGGGGTGCAGTAGGTGCTCAATAACTTTGAATGAATGAATGAACTGTGTTGAGTGACAGCACAGTCATGTGGGTTCATAGCTGTCAGGAACACCTGTACCCTAAAAATACTGTTTAATGGACTGGTGTCATCCTGGAGAGAGAAGTGTCATGATGTGTGACATTTCGGCCATTACATCAGTGGCTTCAGTGAAGATGTAGAAGCCATGCTGACAGAATTTTCAGATGACTTAACATTTGAAGGAGAGAGAATACCCTAGAGAACAGATATAACATTCCCAAAGCACCCAAGAGACAGGAATGAACAACTAATACCAACTCTGTAAGACTTAACTGGAACTAATGGCAAGTTTTTAATTTGGTTATAAAATAATCAGTTGCTCATGGGATTTGGGCTACCTGGCTTTCTCAGGGTGGTGTCTACTTCTTGAGATATGCTAAGCTGGGTATAGTGTCCAGATCAAGTGAGTTTTAGTTGAAAAAAACAGTAAGGATGCTTTTATCCAAATAGTTTTTAGGTGGAAGACAGTGGGCTAAAAGAAGGACTATCAAGGTAAAAAGGTGTATTGTACGTGACAGCAGGAATGCCTTCTATCTGTGTAGCGCTTGGCTTTTCCACATTGTCTTTCTTATTCCCCATGACAGCTCTCCTGTAGAGTTGAGGGAGACCAAGTGCTCCCTTTAATTTCGCTGATCCTGTCTTCCATTGTTTCAAATTTGCTCCCGAAACCTTCTATTGCACTGTCCATTTCTGAAATTTTGTTGTTTATCCTTTGAATGTTGAATTGCTGTTTTTGTATGATTTCTAGTTGTTTATTTATTTTGACATGTTGTTCTTGTATTATTTTCCTGATTTCTTCCATTGCTTTGTCTGTTTTCCCTGATTTTGTCTGTATTTTCCATGATTTTGTCTATTTTTTCCTTCATTTCTTGGAGGACCCTGAAATATAAGAGTTTTGAATACCCTATCAGGTAGTTCCAGTGCCTTTTCTTCTATTGGAAGGTCATCTGGTCGCTTTTTTAAATTTTGGTCGCTTTCTGGTATCATCTGTCTTGTATTTTTATATGTTTTCATATTTTCTGCTGTCTTCAGGACATTCAGGATTTTCTTCATTTATTGATTGTAGATTTGTTTGTTTCATCCTGTTTCTTTGTTTGATTTGGTTATGTCTGGGCAGGTAGGCTGGGTGTGTTTTGTTGCTTGCTTGCCTATGGGCATGACACTTCTCACCACCTTGTCCAGGTGGGCAGGGCCAGTCACTCAGCTATGGTGCAGCAGGGTGGGTCCAGAGGGGGTGGAGGGGTGGGGATGGGTAGTTTTTGGCCCAAAGTGGGGCCAATGGAGTGGGTCCGGTGGGCAGTGCAGGGCGGTGTCTGGGGGACAGCGCTGGTGCAGCACAGGGGCATGGCATTCAGTGGACAGTGTAGATAGGCAGGAAGGAAGGGAAAGGATGTGATGTGCAGTGCTAAGTGGCTGAGTGAAAGGAGAGAAACAAAAACAAAAAAATAAGAAGAAAAAATGAAGGAAAAAAGTAAATAAAATGGCAGTACGGTAGGATTTGGTGGGTGGAGGAAGGCCAGACTCAGCGAGGCCATGTGCCAGTGGTTCTCTAGCCAAGCAGTGTGGCTCTGTCTGTCGAGAAGTTGTGTGGGTGGTGCACGGGGCTAGGTGAGCAGGAGAAAGGAAAGGAAAGAGAGAGAAGAAACCGACCAACCAACAAACAAAATAAATAAAAACAACAACAACAAAAATATGGTGATAGTGGAGCTG
>NW_004444129.1:2937415-2957823 GCF_000243295.1 Trichechus manatus latirostris | reverse complement strand
CACCACTTGTGAGGGAAAGGTTGGCCTTGAGGGATGGAAGACAGTGGTTTCCCTGACTTCAGTGCTCTGAATCATTTCTAAATGAGTTGTCATTTAGCCAAAAGGAAGTTTAATGAAATCGCGGCTTCAGCCTTTTGGAACAGTGTATCTGATACTCAGGGCTTTGCTGCAAGTGTCATTACTTCTGGATTAATTGCAGAATCAAGCTTTCATTTATCTGAGATTTGCTAATTGGTGGGTGTGGCAAATCAGACAGAAACGTTTAATGTGGGTTAAAAAAGTGCTCAGCCAATGTAACACGTGATCTTTGATTGGTTCGAGAATTGGCAAACGAAACAGTGCTAGAGAAAATTACTGGAACAACTGGAGAAATGTGAATATTGACTGTGTGTGTGTGTGTGTGTGTGTGTGTGTGTGTGTGTGTGAGACATTGCATCAGTGTTAAATTTCTTGAGAGTTATATAGGAGGAGCATGCCCTTGTTCTTAGGCAATTCATGCTAAAGTATTTAGGGGTGAATTGTCATGATTAAGGAGCTCTCGTGGCTCAGTGGTTAAAGTGCTCATCTACTAACCTAAATACTGTGGGAGAAAGACGTGGCAGCCCGCTTTGGTAAAGATTACAGCCTTGGAAACCCTATGGGGCAGGTCTGCTCTTCCTATAGGTTCGCTATGAGTCAGAATCAACTTGGCAACAGGCGTCATGATGGTGGCAATTTACTTTCAAAGAGTTTAGCAACAGCAGTAAAGTACAGAGAAGGAGAGGGAGCGAATGTGGTAAAATGTTAACGCTTGATGAATCTAGGATATATGAGTGTTCTTTGTACTATTGTTTCAGCTTTCCTGTAGGTTTGTATATTTTCAAATGAAAGTTGAGGGAAAAGTGGTTAACACCCATATAGAAGCAAATTTCAGAAGATAGTTGTACTGTATGGTGACCCTAAAAATTAAAAGCTCCAGTATTAAGTAGGCAATTTGGGGCAAACCATGTTACTACTTTTCTTTTCTCAGCAGTGGAGAGCTGGTAAGCTACAGAATAAAACAAAGGCTATTTTGTGTGGATAGATGAACTCATTTATCAGTGTATTCAGACTGGAGATGCAGAGCGGGGAGTTCAGCCTGCGTAAGTTTCTTTTTTCCACCCAGATCCCATCAGTCTTGATTAACCCTATAATTCCTTCCTGACAGTTATCACGAAAAAGGGGCAGCCCTACCTGAAAACTCTAACATTGTCAGCATTCGAGCATGTTGCCAGGCATAACGCGTCTTTGAAATACAAGCCATAATGTAGTTTTTCTGGCAAATACTCTCTTAATTTGAAAGGTACAGAATTTAAGAATCTGTTTTTTTAATTATTATTTTAATGTTGCAAGTCAGATAACTTACCAACTGAAAAGATAGTGTTTTCTTTTAAAATTCATTACAAATTCTTTATTTAGAGGACAAAAAAAATGTAAAATTCTTTTCCAAAAAGTGTTGGTGGGAAGTGTTTGGTTTGCAAATCTGTAATTTGGATTTTTTTTTTTAACTTGTTAAATACACTTTTATGGCCTCAAGAAAACTTTATGAAAACTGAGCCCAACCTGTTTGTCAATCTGGAGTGTCTCTCTGAATGCCCAGAAGCTCTCACAAGGTGGAGATGGCATGCACTTGGCAGTTATCCAGGTTTGGGTTAGATTGTAGGCTTCCCCTTTATTTACTGTTTGAATCATTCTTGTGTCCCCTCTTTTTTTCCCTGAGCAGTCTGGCTAGAGGATTATCAATATTATTGATTTTCTCCAAGTACCAGCTTTTGATTTCATTGCTTTTCCCTATTTTTTCTTTACTGCTTTTTGTTCTGATCTTTATTATTTTTGTTCTTCTGCTTACTTTAGATTGCATTTGCTCTTCTTTTTCTAGTTTCTTAAGGTGGAAGCTGGGATCATTGAATTGAAACCTTGTTTTTCTAATACAGGTGTTTGTTGCTATAAATTTCCCCTTAAGTTTCTGCTTTAGCGGATCCTGCTTTAGCAGAATCCCACACACTTTGATAATGCTGTATTTTCATTTTCATTCAGTTCGAAATATTTTCTAATTGCCCTTTTGATTTCTTCTTCGGCCCATGGGCTATTTAGAGGTGTATTATCTGGTTTCCAAATATTTGGGGATTTTCCAGACAGCTTTCTGTTACTGATTTCTGATTTAACTCCTTTGTAGCTTAAAGAACATACTTTATCTGACTTGAATTCTTTAAATCCATTAATATTTCTTTATGTTGTTAGCATTATTCAAATCATCTATATCTTTGCTGATTTTCTGTCTACTTGTTCTATCAGTTATTGAGAGGGAGGTTTTGAAATCTCTGACTGTAATTATGGATTTGTCTATTTTGCCTTGCAATTCTATCAATTTTTAGTTCCTATATTCTAATGCTCTGTTATTACGTACAAGCAAAAATGGTTAGGACTATGTCCTCTTGACACCTTTATAAATTGTGAAATGACTTTCTTTATCCCTGGTAACATTCTTTGCTCTTCGGGCTGGCATTGTTTCTGACAAGAAATCTGCTATCACCCTTATCTTTCTCTGTATGTAATGTGTCTTTTTCCCCTCCCCCTCCTCCCCCACAGCTGCTTTTAAAACATTCACTGTTATTTATTTATTTTATCACTGGTTTTAAGTAACTTGATTATGATGGGACTTGGTATAGCTTTCCTCGTGTTTCTTGTGCTTCATGGTTCATTTTCCTTCTTGGATCTATGGGCTTGTAGTTGTCATCAAATTTAGAAAATGTTCTGCCATTATTTCTTCAATAGTTTTCTATTCCCTCCACCCTCTTTGAGAGAGACTCCTGTTGCTTATGTAACAGGTTGCTTGAAGTTGTCCCTCAGCTCAGTGATGTTTGTTTCAGCCTTTTTTTTCCCTTCTGCGTTTCATTTTAGACAGTTTCTATCGCTATATTCCAAGTTCACTAATCTTTAATATGTCATTTGTCGCTAATCCCATCACATCTATTTTTTATCTTACACTTTGTAGTTTTCATTTCTAGAAATTTGATTAAGCAAACAAGAAGATAAACATGTTTCAACACAGGTAGACTTGGAGCAATTGGACACGTTGGGGAGCTAAAAGCATTAAGTAGGAGGCCAGGGGAGGCCGCAGAGGAGGTTGAGGGGTAGGTTGTGGAGGGCCTTGCATGCTGCACTAAGAAGAAACAATTCTAAAAGCAGCGAGGAAGTACTGTCAGGGAGTGATGTCAGGGAGTGACCTGGCTGCAATGTGGAGGATGGATTTCAGGGGACAGTATTTCCAACCCTCAGCAGAAAACTAATTAAGATCTTATGGAAGTAGTCCACATAAGAGAAGTTGATAATACAACATTGGTAAGTGCTAATAGGGATGGACAAGGAGAGACCAATTTGAGGAATGTTTAGGAGAAACTTTCTGTAGAACTTGAACAAGTGGATGTGGGGAGAGCAGGAAATGGATTCCTGATTTGGATAGAAGGGGGCGTCCAAAAACAGAAATAAATCTAAAAGGAGAAAGGAAAGCCATAGAGGCCAACATAAGTTCAGTTTTCGACAGTCAAATGGAGGTGTTTTGCAGACCCTACATCTATCATTGCTTATGATACGATACGGAGCCCTGGTGGCATAGTGGTTAAGAACTACAGCTGCTAACCAAAGGGTCAGCAGTTCGAATCCACCAGGCGCTCCTTGGAAACCGTATAGGGGCAGTTCTACTCTGCTCTGTAGAGTTGCTATGAGTCAGAATCAACTTGACGGCACACAACAACAACGATACAATACAATGAAATTATCGATTCCATGTCTTACTCTTTGGCTAGACTAAAAGTCAAATGGTGGGACCATGTCTTATGTGCATCGTATCCTCAGTGCCTGGCCCCCCTGTCTGAAGCCTGGGGAGAGGTCAGGCCTGAAGCACAGGTGGTGGGAAGCCGTGAGATGGGGGAGAGCACCCAGGGAGACAGATAGCAGACTGGGAAGAGCAGCGACACACAAGAAAAAAATGTTCACACCTTGAGGTAAGAATATGAGAAGTGAGTGACCTGGTGGCCTCCTGTTGTCACGTGGCTCCTCAGGGGGCCCTAGGAAGTACCACCTAGATGCAGTCCTGCTGCTTTGTCAATATTTTTGGTTTAAGTAAGTCGTTCCCTTTGTGTATTTTTAACATACCTAATTAACACCAGTGGGGGAAGTGGTGGTTCAGTGGTCGAATTCTTGCTTTCCCTGCAGGAGACCTGGGTTTGATTCCTGGCCAGTACACCTCATGCACAGCCACTACGCATCTGTCAGTGGAGGCCTGCGTGTTGCTATGATGCTGAGCAGGTTTCAGTGGCGCTTCCAGACAAAGATGGACTAGGAAGAAAGGCCTGGCGATCTACTTCCAAAACTAATTCAGTGAGAACCCGATGGATCACAATGGTTTGATTTGCAACTGACCATGGGGATGGTGCAAAGACGAGGCAGCATTTTGTTCCATTGTGCACGGAGCTGCCACGAGTCGGGCACCACCTCAGCAGCAGCTAATAATAACAGTAATGATTAATGCAAAAAGGTTTAGGGAATGTGCAGGAATCATTTGGATCTATCACTTGACTAACTTTACTTGGAAGAAAAGTAGGGGTAGGTGGGAAGATTCATTGCAGACTGTATAGAGGCATAAAGCTATTGGAAGGAAAGATTTGGATGTGTGTATGTGTTTAGTTTTCTTTTACCCCACATAAAGGCTATGGGAAAATAACACTGATTTGAAATTATAATGGCAGTAGGTAACACAAGTAAATATCCTGTTTTAGAAACACATCTACTCTGCTTAAGGTAAGAGAGCTATAACTGGATGATTTCCATGCATACACAGTCTACTTAACAGAATTTCAAAATTTCTGGTATTTAAGAGACCAATTATTCGAGAATATGACTTACGAAAGAACAATATTTTAAATAACAAAACATTTAAAATAAAGAGCAATTATGGAGTAAACATTAAAATTGTAAGGCTCACGAGAAGTCCATCTCCCCCATTTCCCCTTGACAATTCAGCTGCCCTTTGCTGCTGGCTAATAGAAAAATCAGCTGCATCAAGCAGATTTCTCATGTTGCAGACCTTTAGATGATCCTTTAAGGCCTCATCAGACTGGATTTATAAATTGCCCCTACAAGTGTAGCTTCTTTTCCAACTACTGTGACACTTTTGTGACAAGGAATTGATTGTTCTTCAGCTTCCAGGACAGGTTTTCTTAGTCTAGTCCCAAGTCACAGTGGCATGCATGGCAAGTGATTTCTCTGGCTTTCCTGGCCCTGTAAGTCCACAGTCTTGAGTCATCACCTGTACTGCCTGTTCCTTATTCTGACAGACACAGTCCCGTAGACAGATGGGCAGGAGTGATGAAACACTGTGTAATTCCCACTGAGAGTGAGGGAAAAAGGAGAGACTGAGATAGAGAGAATGAACTAGGAGTCATGTAAAAAAAACAAGGTTAAGCTCTATGAATCTAACCTACATCACAGCATATGAGAAGGAGCTTTGAAGTCAATGGTTACCTGTACCCCCCTGTCTTAGTTATCTAGTGCTGCTATAAACAGAAATACCACAAGTGGATGGCTTTAACGAGCAGAAGTTTATTCTCTCACAGTCTAGTAGGCTAGAAGTCCGAATTCAGGGTGCCAGCTCCAGGGGAAGGCCTTCTCTCTCTGTCGGCTCTGGAGGAAGGCCCTTGTCATCAATCTTCCCCTGGTCTAGGAGCTTCTCCACACAGGAACCCCAGGTCCAAAGGATATGCTGTGCTCCCAGTGCTGCTTTCTTGGTGGTGTGAGATTCCCCTATTTCTCTGCTCGCTTCTCTCTTTTATATCTCAAAAGAGATTGACTTAAAACATAACCTAATCTTGTAGATTGAGTTCTACCTCATTAACATAACTGCCTCTAATCCTGCCTCGTTAACATCACAGAGGCAGGATTTACAACACAGAAAAATCACAGCAGATGGCAAAATGGTGGACAATAACACAGTACTGGGAATCATGGCCTAGCCAAGTTGACACACATTTTTGGGGGACACAATTCAATCCATGACACCCCCTGTTGCCGTCGAGTCGATTCAGACTCATAGCGACCCTAGAGGACAGAACTATCCCATAGGGTTCCCAAGGAGCGGCTGGTGGATTTGAACTGCTGACCTTTTGGTTAGCAGCTTAGCTTTTAACCACTGAGCCACTGGGGCTCCAGTGTTTGCACATCCCTTCAAATTCTGAAGGTTTGAGATTATCATTGAAGTTTCAAAGAAACTCACATAAATTAAAACATCAGAGAAAAGGTGACTCCTGCACCCCTACAGCTATTGTTGCAGGTGGCAGATGCTACTGTCAGTGTTTCCTGTGCCACGAAGTATCTGTTCACCCCAGCCTCTGATAGCTTTTGAAGAGGAGGCAGAAGAAATCTGTGGCTGGTGGGCTATTTCCACAGGACTGGGCAATTCCCTACCTAACTAGGAAAGGATGAAGGCCCTCTAGTTAAATTTCTGTTACGTACCCCACTCCCTTCCCCGACCCCAACTCCATGAGAAGTATTCAATCAGGCGTTCAGAAGAATAGGAGACACCAACTATTGTTTAATTAACAGCAGTGGAGTCATAAAAAGGCAGGTCACAAAAGTAACACAGTGATACTACCCAGTATTTTCCAAACTTGCCTGATCAAAGAGTCACCTGTGCGGGGCATTTGTAAAAAATACAGATCCCCAGGCCCCTCACAGAAGGAATGAGGTTCAGGATGCCGGAGACGGGGAGGGGTGTTGGTGGAGGAGGTGGTGGACCAGACTCTATAATTTTAACAAGGGCCTCATATATGTCTAAAGAACAGCCAAAGTTAGGCAACACTGATATAACCCGTTTGAAAGCTGGACAATGAATATGGAAGACCAAAGAAGAATTAAAGCCTTTGAATTACAGTCGTCCCTTGGTATCTGCGGGGGATTGATTCCAGGACACCACCCCCATACCAAAATCTGGGAATGCTCAAGTTCCTTATATAAAATGTCATAATATTTGCATATAACCTATGCACATCCTCCCATGTACTTTAAATCATCTCCACCAAAACCCGAAAACCAAACCTGTTGCTATCCAGTTGATTTCGACTCATAGAGACCCTATAGGAGAGAGTAGAACTCTCCATAGGATTTCGAAGGAGGCTGGTGGATTTGAACCGCCAACTTTTGGTTAGTGGCCGAGCTCTTAACCACTGTGCTACCAGGGCTCCAAAATCATCTTTAGATTACTTATAATACCAAATACAGTGTAAATACTGTGTAAATAGTTGTTATACCGTACTGTATTGTTTAGGGAATGATGACAAGACCCGAGGTGAACACTGCTCAAACAATGAGTGCTTGAGAGAGACTGAGGATCCGTGAAATGGTGGCAGCTACAGCAGGGGATGCTACACATCACTTCAATCACGTGGATTTAGCATAGTGCTCGGCAACGGCAAATTCAAGTTTTGCGTTTTGGAAATTTTTTTTCCAAATATTTTCAATCCAAGATTGGTTGAATCCGCAGATGTGGAACCCACAGATACGGAGGGCTGACTGTATGGTGTTGGCAAAGAATACTGACTATACCATGGATGGCAAGAAGAATGAACAAGTCTGTATTGGAAGAAGTACAGCCAGAATGCTCCTTAGAAGTGAGGATGGTGAGACTTCATCTCACTTTCTTTGGACATGTTATCAGGAGGGACCAGTTCCTGGAGAAAGACATCATGCTTGGTAAAGTAGAGGGTCAGCGAAAAAGAGGAAGACCCTCAACGAGATAGACTGACACAGTAGCTGCAACAATGGGCTCAAACATAGCAATGATTGTGAGGATGGCGCAGGACCGGGTAGTGTTTTGTTCTGTTTATATAGGGTCGCTATGAGTCGGAACCAAATCGATGGTACCTAACAACAACAAAAACTTTCATTCAGAAGAGCTACTTGACAGTCACCATGTCAGAGCCAGAAAGTCTTCTCAGGGCTTTGGTCGTGTATATTAATATTAGCTGGTCATGGATGTTAGAGTAATTCCTACTCCATAACCAGTAAGCTACTGCAGTGACTTTTTGTCTAGAGTCTAATTATGAAGCACACTGCAGTTGCAAATGACTAAGCAAAATTATTTTTTTGCATTGGTGAGGAAAACCAGAAAGAGTTGAGTCCAAGGTAGTAATCAAATAAATTCATGGTGTGTGTGGGTATGTGTTTGTGAATGCATGTTTTTCCAAGTTTCTCGTGGATTTTGGCAACATTTTTTGGCTTACCAATTTTCTCATCTGTAAAAGCAGGATAATAATGCCGACTTCCAATTAAAGGAGAAAATATCTGTAAAGCCCTGAGCATAGTGCCTGGCACACAGTAAGCACTCTGTGAGGGTAGTTATTGTCACTATTATCAGTTATGTACCAAAAGTTAAAATTTTATGATCATGCAGCAAAGTTAGGTCTTCAGACAATTAAGTTCTTATGCCATGGTATGTGATTCCATCCAAATGAAGTATTTCTAGAAAGTCTAAAACGGTTTTATTATTTAAGAACTCTCAAAGTTACAAACTGGTAGCCTGCAGATGCCTCGTTTCGTCTGCACGTTTGAAAAAAAACAGGTTAGTTCCAACATTTATATACCTGGAGATCTCACACAAAAATCTGGATTTCCAGACTTTCTAGAAAAAAATAAAAATTTAAGTAGCATAGGACCCTTGTTCTCCTATAGTTACAACTTGCTGGCATTGAGCAGAGGCTGCCCCTTAGAATGAGGCACACATAGTCTGGTTTGCCTGTGTCCGACTAATTTATGTGACTTGCCTAGCCCCATAGGCATCTGAGTTTGTCACCCCTACACCCAAGTGATTGATGTCTTGTTTTCTCATGCATCTTTAACTCTTAGCTCATCAGCTCTTGGCCTAGGTTGTAGATCATGAATGAATGAATCGGGGTAACAGCCACTCAACTACTCCTCCCACCAACACGTTGTTTCCAGCTGATCAAGCCTGCAACCCCCCGCTAGATTAATACCTGGAGAGCATACCTTCTATGATTCTTCAGCATCTCCTGAATGAAGTCCCAAACTCACCAGCCTGGCACTCAAGATCTGCCCTACCCACCTCCAGTCCAATTGCACTTTCTTTTTCCAGCCCAGGTTTCACTCTTCCCCAATTACACCCAGCTGGATCCCACACCATTCTCTAAACCCGGATTGGAGCCTGTGCCCTCCATTTACATCCCTTCCTTGCAAAAACCAACTGTCTTTCCAATGCCACCTTCCCTATGATGCTTTTTTCTAAGTTCCCCAACTAAAGGACTCCCTTTTCATTTGGCATCCCTATAATCCTTGGTTTGTAAGTATGAAATGACATATATCCCATAGTGCCTTGTATTGTAATTATCTACGTACCTATCTTAATTCTGCTCCCTGTGGCAGAAACCATGTCATAGCCATCTATTATCACCAAAACCAAGCCTAGTGTTCAACATATTATAAGGAGGCTCTAAATATTTATATACAGGAATACATTTCCATTTTAAGGAGAAAATGCTATTAATCAACTTTCTTCCTCATCCTAATATCATGAAAACCTACTTTTTATCAAATTGTTTTGGGACCTCCTTATGAAGCTTAGAGCCCTGGTGGCGTAGTGGTGAAGAGCTCAGCTGCTAACCAAAAGGTCAGCAGTTCAAATCCAGGGCTGCTCCTTGGAAATCCTATGGGGTGGTTTACTCTGTCCTATAGAGTCACTATGAGTCGGAATCAACTCGATGGCAATGGGTTGGTTGGTTAGTTATGAAGCTTAACTGAGCATTAGCCTTTATCTTATCATTTACTTGATGTCCCTGAGCCTTAGTTTCTTGAACTGAAAAATGGGCATAATATAACCTCTAGTGTGGTCATAAGGATAAAATGAGTTAATGCAGGTAAAGTGCTTACTACAGTGCCTGGTGCACAGCAGACACTAAATGGATAGCTATTATTATTATATAGAAACTCACCTAATATTTAGAAATCAGGTTAGCAGTGGCTTGCTTCATTCTATTTTTCTAAAATACTTCTTAGAAAAGAGCAGGCCAAGGATTGTATGTATGTGCCCTGGACTAAAGAAATGTATTTTGCTACAAAAAAAAAAAAAAAAAAAAAAACAAGAAAAAGAGAGGGAGAGAGAAAAGGTTATTTCAAATACCAATGGTTCAGGCAATAGTAGCTTTTTTAAAAAGTACACTTTTATAACCACCAAGGTAATGATCGATTCTGAAAAAGATTATGAATGATGTTAAAAGCATTGAGTGACAGCGTGTTGAGGAACAAGATATTTACACAGTTTCAGGATATCACCCCACAGATTAATTACAAAGGGAAAAAGCTACTTTTACACTGGAGAAATTTGGTGGACATCACTTTAACCAAGTGGTCAAAATTACCGTCACCAGCATGGGTCAAACTGCCTGTCATGGATTGAATTGCGCCCCCCTCCCCCAAAATATGTGTCAATTTGGGTAGGCGATGATTCCCAGTATTGTGTGGTTGTCCTCCATTTTGTGATCTGATGTAATTGTCCTGTGTGTTGTAAATCCTAATCTCTGCCTATGGTTAATGAGGTAGGATTAGGTTATGTTAAAGAGGATTAGGTTATGTTTGTTATGTTAATGAAGCAGGATTAAGGTGGGAGCAACACCCTTACTCAGGTCACAACTCTGATCCAAAGTAAGGGGAGTTTACCTGGGATGTGGCCTCCATTACCTTTTACCTTAAAGAGATAAAAGAAGAGAGAGAGGGACCTCCTATCACCAAGAAAGAAGAGCTGGGAATGGCGCATGTCCTTTCGACTCACAGTCCCTGCACTGAGAAGCTCCTATAGCCCAGGGAAGATTGATACAAGGACCTTCCCCCAGAGCTGACAGAAAGAGGAGCGGAAGGAAGGACCTCCTACCACCAAGAAAGAAGAGCTGGAAGCGAAGCGCATCCTTTGGACCTGGGGTTCCTGAACTGAGAAGCTCCTAGACCTGGGGGAAGATTGATAAGGATCTTCCACCACAGCAGACAGAGAGAGATGGCCTTCCCCTAGAGACGGCACCCTCATTTTGGACTTCAAAGCTCCTAAACTGTGAGAAATAGATTTGTTTGCTAAAACCAGCTACTTGCGCTATTTCTGTTATAGCAGCACTAGATGACTAAGACACTGTCCTTACATGTGTCATGAGGTGATGCAATGAGAAGAACATGACATTACCTTTGTAGTATTATTGAAAAAAAAAATTAACCTGATGCTACCAGTGAGGGAACAATCAGACAAATCTATATTGTGCAACAATCTACAAAACATTTTAGCTAGACTCTTCAAATAAGTCAGTGTCATGAAAGACAAGACAAAACAAAGCAATCTAAACAAAAAGATAGTGGGAAAATCTTTCAAGTTAAAGGAGTCTAAAGAGAAAAGGCATTGGTGGTTCAGTGGTAAATTTCTCACCTTCCATGTTGGAGACCCAGGTTCGATTTCTGGCCAATGCAACTCATGTGCAGCCTCTACCTGCCCTCAGTGGAGGCTTGTGTATTGCTGAACAGGTTTCAGGGGAACTTCTAGACTAAGATGGACTAGGAAGAAAGTCCTGGAGATCTACTTCCAAAATATCAGTCAATAAAAACCCTATGGATCACAACAGTCTTGACCCTCTGGTGCATGGGGTCCCCATGAGTCAGGGTCAACTCAATGCAGCTAACAACAACAAAAAAGAGATACTACTTGTACTGTATTTTTATGCAAATAACTTGCCTCCTCTGCATCTGTTTGCTGGCTGCGCCCTCCTCCAGTGAGGTACCCTGACAGGCACTGCCATACCAATCCTCTTCCACATGTTGCTGTAAAAAAAAATTAACACAGTGCGCTTACAAAAATACCTTGTGGAGTGGAAGGGCATGGCTGGCAAATAAACGCAGAAGGTGTGTGTTATTTTTGTAAAAATACGGTAAATGCAGTGCATGATCCTTGATCAGATCCTCTAGGGGAAAAATAAGCACAGATATAAGGATCATTATTGGGACAGCCGGAAAAGTTTGAATATGAGCTCTATATTGGATCATAAAAATTAGGGAAAAAAATCAAGATTATGACTCAATTATATTTTGATTAACCAGCTCCTGCCTGAAGTACTTTGGTATCTGGGAATCTGTATCTTGTAAGACCTAAAACCATGAAAATTACAAGTGAGAAACAATTTTCATTCTCTTGGAACCCAGATTTCTGGGGTCCATGGAATTGGGGTGGCCCACCCAGGCCATTGCCCTGAGATCGTCTTCTGAACCCTGAGCCTTGAGAAAACTGGCTTCCTGATCTAAAGGAATCTTTAAGACAAACAATAGCCTGGTGAGTAGCTCAGTGAAGACCGTTTTGCCTTAAGCATTGTGCTCTTTGGAAGAATTGTCTCTGCGCAGTTTCGAGAAACAGAAACTTGAGTCAGACTAAAACCAAACCTGTTGCCATATAGTCAATTCCAACTCACATTGTCACGGGGCCAGAACAGTGTTTACATAATAACAATTTACCCTAAAACACAGCTTCGAGTTCTTTCATCTTCAGAACATTTTTGACTCCCTAGTCAAAATATGACCCTGCTTTGTAAATGGTATATTAAATAAACTTCAGTCAATTTCTGTCATTGGTTTAATATGATTTTGGTTTGAACACAAGTGTTATATTTGCTCCAGTGCATTGGATCAGAGTTTTTGTAGAAGAAGTGCGATTAGGCTGTAGTGGTGTAACATGGACTTGTGAAAGAACCAAGTGGGTACTGATAGCTAATGGATAAAATTCTTTGGAGCATTTGGTTGGGACAATACTAACTGCACATAGGAAATTTTGGGTAAATGTTAGCTGATGTCAATGACCAGCAGAATGTCCCAAAGTGCAGCCCTTGCTTTATTGAATTCAGGAAATTTTGCCTGATGAAGATGGATGCCTCATAAAATCATACAGCAATTTTACTCTCCTTTCAGGAGGGTGGGTGACGGAGCAGCTGATGATAGCAGCCTGGCTGTTCCCATGTGAGACAGTGGTGTCTTCGTCTCAAATGAGGGAACACTGACAACAAGGTGGAAGTCTGGCTTGTAGTCATTAAAGTAACTCAGCGTTTGGGCTGTGTCTGTGTTTCAGGGAGCGATAGGCACCATTAACAGCTTACTTTTAGTTTCAGGAGCCAGAGATAGTTTCATTACTAGTGTCCTCAGGCATAGACTTTTTAATTTAAAAAAAGAAAGTAAGTTCAGGATGGAAATAGCCCATCACCACAGGAACATCTCTGCCACAGAAACACATTATCGTTTCCCTGTCAATCTTATCAGCAGGCTGGGTTTGAGTGTCAGGAATGAGGACGAGGAAGCAGGGAAGAAAGGTGAGAGCAGGGCTGATAGAAAAGGAGCTCCTGGGCGTGCAACGGTTAAGCAGTCACTAGGTTGGTAACCGAAGGGTTGGAGGTTCAAACCCACCCAGTGGTTCCAACCCACCCAGCGGTTCCACGGGACAAAGACCTGGTGAACTGCTCCTGAAAAGATTACAGCCAAGGAAACCCCATGGGGGCAGGCAGTTCTACTCTGTCATATAGGGGCGCTATGAGTTGGAATTGACACACAACACCAACAGGGTGGTTAGAGGAGCAGGAGTCAGGAATAACTTGGAAAAGCTAGAGCATAATTCCAAAGTGATATTGAAATCTCAGGTGTCTTACCTCTCTGGCTAATAATAAACTATTATGGCCCTGAGATTTTTCCCTACTTTTTCCAACACCGTTTAAGACCCTACTTCTCGGATCTTTTGGACAGGTGATGGTGTAGATTCAAGCGGGCCACAAATTCTTTGTCATTTTCCCCAACAAGAGGTGGATTTTAATTCCCCTGCTCTTGAATCCAGAAGTCCCTGGGTAGCACAAATAGTTTGTGTTCATCTACTAACCTGAAAGTTGCTGGTTCAAACCCACCTATTGGTGCTGTGGAAGAAAGTCCTGGTGATCAGCTTTCCCTAAAGATTCCAGCCAAAAAAACCCTATGGAGCACAGTTCTACTCTGTAACACATGGAGTTGCCATGAGCTGGAATTGACTAGATGGCAATAGGTTTTTTTGTCCCTTGAACCTGGGCTGGCCTTGTGTCTGCTCAACCCATAGAAAATAGTGGAAGGGCACTGTGCAGTCCGGGTTGAACCTTTTAGAGGACTGTAGCTTCCACCTTCTCTGTCTTGGAACACTTGCACGTGGGACCCTCCCTTTTAGAACCCAGATCCCACGCTATGAGAGGCCTCAACCACGTGGAGCGGCCACCAGCCAGTATTCATTGCCAGTCATGTGAGTCAGCCATCTTGGGCATCCCAGCCCAATCAAGAGAGCACATGAAGCCTGGTTCTGCTCACAAGAAGCACAGAATCACGACAGAGAAGTTTTGCCATGGTTTGTCCCGCAGCAACAGGTGTAACGGACACGTTCACAAGAAGAAAGATTTATCTTGCTAACCAAAGCAGAAGAAACAAATGAGGGAAATTACCATTTGCCGAGTTGGAAGAGAACTGTTTAAAACAGCAGATGACATCCTTATCCCTGAGTGAGCTTTAACCTCAAAATGGAATGCAACGCTTAGGACTCTTTCTGCCCGACAGAAAATTCAAAACGAACATTTCCATTCGAATCCAGCCTCACCCCCAACACGTGTGTTTCATGCAGACCTTATTTTTTAAACAGAGTTTATTATATTTAATACATTATAAAATTTGAAAAACTGTAGGAAAGCAGCAGACTCAAACTGGAGCAACTCTAACAAGTAATAATTCTGGCCCCTTTGCAAAACGGATCAGTTTAAAAACAAAGTGATGGTCACATCTGTGAGGCAGACAAAAGAGTGTGACTTCTGTACAAACTACAGTTAAAATTTCATGGCTAACATCTTTCAAATGCAATGTGCTCAGCAGAGTTTTCCTGAAGTCCTGCCGGGTCCCTGCCTAAAGACAGACATGAAGCCTCTGTATGCAAAGAAATGCTGTTCAAGGTGTTTTTTTTTTTTCCTTAAAAAAAAGGGATAGAAGAAAGAAAAAGGAAACTGAAATGACAGATGGCTGTTTGGCAATGGGAAACTGTAAGGAGATGTGTCCTCAGCAGTCATGGCTTGTTATTGGTCAGCAGGCCCCAGGGGCCCAGGACACTTCATGGCCATCACAGCACCAACTGTAGCTACCACCTTTTTTTCTTTCTTTCTTTCTTGCATTTCCTACCTTTTGACATATATATATATTTATATATTTTTTACACCTTGAGGATAGCACTATTCCAATTGTTCCCATATGAATACAGGTGTGGTCTCTATTTCATATAAATGTGTCTTTTATTCAATTTTAGGTCCAGGACTTGGTTTGCTGTCCCAACTGCACGTAAATGTCTCTTGCTTGTTTGCGTGATTTCTTGTGTACGTTGTCATTTTTGCATAAGAAACATGTCCATTCAGTCCAGAGGCTCCTGCTTTATCCGGATGACGGAGGAGACACGGGGCGTCCGTCTCAGTTCCCGCCGCAGGACGTATTCGCTGAATTGGGATGAGTCCACTCCTCCCCCACAGGACCCTACAATTTCAAATCCTCTTTGCTGCAATCTCTCGAGGACCTGCAAGAGGCCAAGACAAACATCCAGTTATGGGCAAGACAGGTCCCTTGGCCACATGGCTGCATTAACACCCCAGAAGACTGCTGTAAAGTTTGCAGATCGTTTGCAGCTCTGATCAATCTCATCTAACCCCTCAGTCTCTCTGAGCATCTCTGAAAGGATGACCCTGGATTAAAGGGCAGTAGAGAGGGAGGAGGAATCCCTGGGCGGTGCAAATCGTTAACACGCTCAGCTGCTACCTGAAACACTGGAGGTTTGAGTCCACCTAGAGGTGCCTCAGAAAAAAGGCCTGGAGATCTACTTCTGAAAAGTCAGATATTGAAAACCCTATGGAGCACAGTTCTACTCTGACACAAAAGGGGTTGCCACGAACAGGAGTTGATGCAATGGCAACTAGTAGAGAGGGAGCGAATGTTTCTAATACTGAAATGTGCCATTACATGCTTGCTTTGCACATTTCAGCTCTTCCAGTTCATTTAATCATTCCAGCCACTCGGCATAATGGTTGGTGTTAGCGCCATTTTATAAACGGGAAAACTGAGGTTCATAACTAGTAAGTCATGGAATTGGGTTTCCAACTCGGGTGTTTGGCCTCAAATCCCATGTTTTTTTTCCAATACGCAACACTGCTTTCTCTGCAAAAGGAGAGGGTTCACATGTCAAAGCTCATTTACCACTAAAATATACTTGATGAAATGATAAAAGATATAGAAGGAGTGATATCTGAATTTTCTTGGCTAGTGATTCATTTGTACCCTCTGCCATTGTTCAAGTTTCTCAATACTGAGTTAATCTTCCATATTTCAGCTTGGAAGATTTATGTAATTTCAGTAGCAGAAGAAATGGACAGCTGAAGCCAGCTGAGGTGTATCTATAAGTTTGCAAGTTTGTGGCATATGAAACAGATTCATTGCCTCGTGTAGGCAAGAATAAATGCAATGATTGTATACTAGAAAATATATCCAAAATAGAGATCTTCTAAACTTCTCATATAAATATAAGCTGCATAGTCTACTCTTTAATTTTGAAATTAAACACCTTATGCCAGGAAGATCCCTGAATTTGTCACTACACGTCTGACTTCTTAAATGCAGCCAGTAGCTCCTAAAACCCTTAGACAGGCAGAAATATAGAAAACAGATCTGCAGCATTCTGCTTCCTTAAGAACTGAACAAATACTAGACTTGCAACTGTTCCCTGCTAGGATTTAGGATATAATTAAATTACTTCACTATTCTAAAGGCAAGACAACTCAATCATAACTTTGAAAAAAAATGCCTGGCTCAAATTCTTTTTTTGGAATGAAATGGAATGTTACTAAATAAGTAACTTTCAAAATGTAGTCAATAAAAAGTGAACCCTTACTTTTTAATTATTATTATTTCCCGGTCATCTACTTTTATATGGAGTATAATGTACTATCCTGGAGAACAGTTTACTAGATGAGATTGAGAAATAAGAGAGTATGTTTGCTAAAAAGCCTCAAATGCTGGCAAACAAAAACACCAAAAAAAATGTCCTATTTGAACCAAATTAACATTTGACCCTGCAGTGCTCTATTTCTGTAGATAAATTCAAAATGCACAAGCAGACCAGTCAGTGTGAGGACAGGATTGAAGAAAAACAATCCCTAAGTTCAAAATGAAGATGTAGTTTGGTGGCAGGTAATAACAAAGCGAAGTTCACCCCAAGGAGAAGTCCCCAGCAGAGGCAGGAACTTCACCTGTCAGCAAGAAACAACCCAGTTTGCTTGGCCAAACCACCACATTGGAAAGGACTCTTTGCCACGATTAGGAAAGAAAATACCAAGTTATAGGAAGCTGTCAACAATAAAGAACCTAACTCTGATATCTGTTTTTCTTTGTTACGGTAGCTCAATCGCTAACATAAGGAACTCCCTAAGCCTCTTCCTCCCCAGGGGGTCTGACACACATAATATAATTGTCCAATATGATCCAATGTTACCTTGGATGTGGTTAAAGTTTATTCCAATGTAATGCAAATAGCTTTTGCTTCTTGGCCATTACTTTTTAAACATCACCTTGTTAATAGCAAATTTGCTTAAATGTAGTGATCACTGAATTAAAATAGCTCCATGTGGTATCCTGTACCTTATGTCCTATCCCAAATGTCTATATACCCAGCGGACAATTCCTATTTCTTGGTCAGTGGAGCAGGAAGAGTGGGTCATGGCCGTGTCATGGAATGTTTATCCAGATGAGAATTTCTACATCTGATCAAACTCAAATGATCCGGGGAGCTTGTCAAGCACGTCGATTTATAATTACAGTTACTCACTGGCCTGCCGGGGAAGGCCCTAGTAAGTGATGAAATTCTGTCCTGGCTCTGAATGGCTCCGCCCTCCCTCCTTTCTGGCAGAAAGCCAGGGGCAGGGTATGTGTGTGGGGGGAGCGGAAAGACTTTCAGGACTTCAGAAGCCTTCATAAAGCAGAGAGGCCTCATTGAGAACGCTGCACGGGACAGCGCAGCAAGTGTACCACGCACAACTCCGGGGGGCGCCATTCGCACTGATAAGCAAGCAAATGTGGCCCCTGGAAGCGTGCAACCTGAAGCCACGCCCCAACCTGCCTGATGGTGGGTGCCTTCCTCTAACCTGCTTCCAGGTCCTTTTCTGCCAGAGTTTCCTGCTGTTCTGCTCTCAGACATCTCTTCATAAGTCTAAAAAGTTATAAACAGTCATGGAACAATCCTCAAGAGGCAGAAGGGTATAGTGGGTGCTCTCATCTCCGAGCACTGGGAGAGGTTTTGTTGGCTAAATACTAAACAGAGAGTCATGGGTCCGTTTCAGTTCAAAAGGGAGAAAAAACAAAAACTCTTACTCTGTTGACTTCAGATAGTTTTGTGTCTTTCCTGATATTCCTAATATGCAGAGCATACTCCCACTCAGGTCTTCAGAACTTGCCGATCCCTCCGCCTGGAGTACTCTGCCTCCAGATATCCTCTTCTCACTACCTGACAAACATGTATGTTGGTTACTGTTTGCCCCCCACCCCGTGCCCACAATGTAAGTTCCATGAAAATAGCCGTTGTCTATTTTGTTCTCGTCTGTGTCTCTAGTGCTCTTGCCAGAGCCTGGCACGCAGTAGGGGTTCAGCATGTGTTTGTGGAATGACTGAATGAATGCCGTAGAGGAGTGAGTACGTTCATCTGCCCAACAGAAATGTCAACACATGAGGATCAACTTTTCGGAGGACAGGCACTATGTGAAGGCAAGGGTAAGTATTAAGAATGACAACTCCATACCTGGACTGAGTTGAGGTGACAGTATCCGTTCAGTGGGAATCTGATGAC
The DNA here is from genome assembly GCF_000243295.1 of Trichechus manatus latirostris. NCBI lineage: Eukaryota > Metazoa > Chordata > Mammalia > Sirenia > Trichechidae > Trichechus > Trichechus manatus. Next base: position 2,938,859 of record NW_004444129.1, on the reverse strand, counting down.
GTGTGTCGAGTCGTGGTTCCAGCCCGCGTTGACAGAGTTACACATCACATCGCCGATTTCGGGAAACACTTCTTCTATCAAGGACTTGTCGCCGCTGAGTGTGATCCTCTCTCCAAGGTCGGGGGCGACACGTACCACTAGGCACTCACAGGGCCTGGAAAAGCGGCCAGTTTCTCTGTCCTGCTTCCATCTTTCCATTTCCAACAACATTGGCTGAAGCTGAAAATATTTTGCCTCTTCATATAATAAAGTGTAGTCCTAGTGGGGAGGAAAAAAGGATATCACACAGTGCAAAATTACAAACATAAAGTACTGAAACTGTTCACATGTAAGGTGATTTTTTTCAGCTGTGTTGTTATTTCAATATCGAACCTGGATGCAAAATTTTCACTTATGTCGTTTTCTAAAGACTGAGCTTAACTGGCATTCGTTCATTCAGTGGTGATAAAAGGAGCTAAGACTTTTCGACTATTATTAACGACTGGGCAGCCCCACTTCTAAGTGCTTTACATGAATTAAGACCTGTAATTCTCCCAACTGCCCGATGAATTAGAAACCATTATTATCACTATTTTGCAGATGAGAAAACTGAGATGTGAAAGGATACACCCAGGACTCTTTTCCTTTAGTGGAAAAATGTCTTCTGGGTATTTAAAATCTGATTGTGTTGATGAGAACCCAATGAACGTCCTCTCTGATGAGATGCGTGGATAAGGTCAGGGACAACTGTCAAAGGTGCACCCTTCACCAGAAGGCTCTGCCCCTCACGTCAACTTCAGCAGAAGCTCCAGAACTTCTCACAGGAGGGTGTGGGGCAGTGATATGGTAGGAGTGGGGTCAGTTGTGAGTGGAGGCCTGGAGAGCAGCCGGCTGCTTGTATTTAAACTTGTATGTTTATTTGAAATGGTTTTGGGGTGGCTGATGGAGATTTGGAAGGCTAATGTGCTGCCGTCACAAACTGAGAGAGGTGAACAACACTAGCCCTTGACTCCTGGAAGATGAAGGTGCAGAAAAGGAAACTAGTTCGTTTCTGAAAGCAAAATCACCCAGTCTTTAGGCATTGGTCGGTTCCTTTATCTATCACCTTAAAAAAAAAAAAATCTGTTGCATTAAAGCAGGAATCCAACAAACAAGTATTAAACCACACACAAGCAACTGAATGGGAAGACCAAAGAGAACAAAGGGGAGGCAGCAACTTAGGAACAATGTTAACAAGCAGGTCAATATTATGTCTAAACGTAGCTATGGTCACAATCATTTCTGGGTGTGAGATAAGTGGACACTTGCCCAGACACGCTGACTGAGAACATTGTAATCAACTGACACAGGCATTTCACCCGTCCTTCCACAGGCCAGGGCTGGCAGTGGTGCCTCGTGCCTGCAGGAGAGCGGATGCTGTAAATACGAGGCCTGAGTGCTGGCAGAGGACCCTGCTGTGTGGATT
>NW_004444129.1:2923998-2936941 GCF_000243295.1 Trichechus manatus latirostris | reverse complement strand
CACGCTGTGTGGACCGTGGAGCGTGAGAAGGAGGGGATGACCATGCTGTGTGGACCGTGGAGTGTGAGGAGGGGATGACCACGAGAGGACTGTTTTCATTTTGCACTTTGTTCTTTCACTTGCAAATCCAGTAGCAGCAGCAGCATTTACCCAAGGCCTCCAGAGAAAACTGTGGAGTGGCAAGAGGGTACAAGTGGGTCTCTCTTGAGTGGGCTAGCTGGATAATTCACTTTCCCTACTGGAAAACTTGGGCCAGGTGTAAGATACTATCCTCGATACTCATCTCTCAACAGAAGGGACTACTTTATTCTGTCCCTCTCGACACCAACCCCTTTATCAGAGAGATTTCGGTTCCCTACAGGAGAGGAACCACATTCATTTCACATGTTTTACCTGTATAACCTCCTGACCCACAAGAGATACTGCTTTGGTTTAAGGACTTGACCACCTAAATGGAAATGTGGCCACTCTTAGCACAGGGCAGAACTGGGGCTGCCTAACCCATCCTGAGGGGTAGGAGTAGAGACAGTGTGCAGGTTCCTCCGGCCTCCCTAGGATCCCACTTAGAGGCCTGTCGCCTTTGAATTACACCAACTGTGATATACTGCTGTCATGGATTGAAGAGTGCCCCCCCACAAAATATGTGTCCGCTTGGCTAGGCCATGATTCCCAGTATTGTGTGGTTGTCTTCCATTTTGTGATCTGATGTAATTTTTCTATGTGTTGTAAATTCTAATCTGTGCTTGTGGTTAATGAGGCAAGATTAGGTTATATTAAAGAAGATTAGGGTGGAAGGCAACACCCTTACTCAGGTCACAGCCCTGATATATGTAAGGGGAGTTTCCCTGGGGTGTAGCCTGCATCACCTTTTATCTTACAAGAGGTAAAAGGAGGGAGAAGCAAGCAAAGACAGAAGGACTTCACGCCACCAAGAAAGAAGCACCAGGAGCAGAGCTCATCTTTTGGACCCGGGGTTCCTGTCCCGAGAAGCTTCTCAACCAGGGAAGAGTGATGACAAGGACCATCCCCTAGAACCGACAGAGAAAGCATTTCCCAAGGGGGTGGTGAATTCAGACTTCTAGTTCCTTGACTGTGAGAAAATAAATTTCTGTTTGTTAAAGCCATCCACTTGTGGTATTTTTGTTACAGCAGCACTAGATATCTACAACAACTGCCCTAAGTAGTTTACTTACTAATTAAGATTACAGATCTCAAGGAGATTTAAAAACAGCACTGAGAGTTACACAGCAACGGAAGCAAGAACTTCTGCTACTGCTTTTTATTTTCCTGTGAGATTTAATTACAAATTTTAGCAAAAGGATGTGGCCTTCAGTAAAAATATACCTTGTCTTTCTAGAAACTTCAAGTCTTCAAATCTTAGAATAAAGGTACTTAGAGTGGTCTTCTTGACCAACTTGCCTCTGTGGAGGAATCCTTTTCAGTATCGTTGAATAGCGACCATTCAGCCTCTGACGGAATGCTTTCAGTGATGAGGAACCTACTACCTCAAAAGGCACCACGTTTACTTTGTTGGCAACTCTGATTGTTGTAAAAGTCTTTGTTAGAATGGCCTGAATTTTCCTGTAACTCTAACTTATTTGTTTTAATTCTGCCCTCTGGGGTTACAGTGATTGTAATCTTTCTTTGATACGGTAACCCTTCAAATATTCAAAGACGATGGTTATGTCTTAATATTCTTCTAACTAAAATATCCAATCTTTTCAGCTCTTTCTCATTTCTTATGACTTTCCAGTCCTTCAACAACTGATGTGTATTTGACTGTGTCAATGTGTTTTTTTTTTTTTATTTGTGCTTTATATGAAGGTTTACAGAGCAAATTAGTTTCTCATTAAACAATTAATACACATATTGTTTTGTGGCGCGCTGGTCAATGTACTTCCAAAAGCCTACAACTGACCCTAATATTTCAGATGTGTGCTAACTAGTGTACTGTATAACCTCTATTTGGCTGGACACTTTGTCACCAGGAATATTAGCTTCCTATTACTGCTGTGATAATTACCACAAATTTAGTGGCTTAAAACAACAAAAATTTATTATCTTACAGTTCTGAAGGTCAGAAGTTTAAAATGGGTTTGCAGGGCTGTGCTCCCTGTGGAGATTCTAGGGGAGAATCTGTTTTCTTGCCTTTTCCAGCTTCTAGAGGCTGCCCCCTATTCCTTGGCGTGTGTCCTCACATCACTCCTACTTTACTTCCTTCTCTAACTCTGACTCTCCTGCCTCTGTCTTTCACTTATAAGGACCCCTGTGATTACACTGAAACTACCTGGATAATCCAGGATAATCCCCCCATCTCAAAATCCTTAACTTCATTCCACCTGCAAAGACCCCTTTGCCATCTAAAGTAACATATTTACAGGCTCTGGGAATTTGGATGTGGACATCTTTGGGGGACCATTATTTTGCCTACCACACAGTGAAAGGCCATATTAGCTTTTCTGGCAGTCCCATTACACTGTTGGTTCTCATTTCGCTTAGACAAATAGCTGCTGTCAAGTCAACTCCAGTTTATGATGACCTTATGGAGAGCAGAACAAAACGCTGCCCAGTCCTGCATTGTTGTCGCAACTGCAGGCATGTCTAAGCCCATCATTGCTGCTACTGTGTCAATTCATGTCACCGAGGACCTCCCTTGCCCTTGCTGGCCCTCTACTTCACCAAACACAATGTCCTCCTCCAGTGATGGATCCTTCCTGATGATGTGCCCAAACCAAGTGAGGTGGACAATGTTCAGTTGTGATCCATAAGGTTTTCATTGGCTAATTTTTGTAAACAGATCACCAGGCCTTTCTTCCTAGTCTGTCTTAGGCTAGAAGCTCTGCTGAAACCTGTCCACCATGGGCAACACTGCTGGTATTTGAAATACTCGTGGCATAACTTCCAGTATCACAGCAACATGCAAGCCACCACAGTATGACAAATGGGCAGATGGGTAGTGGACATTTTGCTTAGAGTGAACTAAAATCCTTAAGTATTTTTCACAAGAGCTGCTATTGAGCTAGGTCTCCCCTACTCAACTTTTATGAAATTTTAAAAATCCTTCATTATTTACTTGCCCTTAAACTTCATACTGTAGGTTCTGAACTTGTCCCAATGAATTGAGAAAATGTGGATTCTCTTATCCAGGACTTTGGGTCTACTTCTCGTTTTTGTGTCATTTGCAAATGGGATGAACTAGGTGTTCTGTGTCTGTGAGTTACTTCTCAAAGCACAAAGAAGAAAGAACTATGTGTAGGTCTCGGTCAGGTTGCTGCTCATCTAATAAATTAAGACTCTGGATTTTGGCTGTTCAAGCAGTTAGTTTCTAAGACCACCCAGCCCAGAGTTGCGGCATTTGCTAGGTGTCTTGTTGAAATACTATGTGTTTGCGTGGGACTATAAGGGGAAGAAGGAGGCCTGGGGGGAGGGGGAAGGTCTTCTCTTTAACTCTTTAGGGCTCAGTTTCCTTGTCTGTAAAATGAGGAGAATAAATTACATTCAAGTTGCTTCCAGGTCTAATAATTTACGTGTCTGTGTCCATGAGAATGCTCTGATCTATCTGTTTGTTTATCATAACCCAAAGGTAATGACGTTAACAGGATTTAGAATTCAAAGTCTGCCCATGCTGTCTTGGAATCCTCACCACATTCTTTTTTTCTCTGAGTTCACAAACCACATTTTTAATCCATTCTAAAGTCTGGCCATGGACTGGCAGAAAACCCGCTGCCGTCGAGTCAACTCCAACTCACAGCGACCCTAGACTGACAGAGTACCTCCTGATACAATGTTCCTAGAATTCATCCTTACCTGCGGTGCTGTGGTTAAGCATTTGGCTGCTAACCAAAAGGTTAGCAGTTTGAATCCACCAACTGCTCCTTGGAAACCCTTTGGGGGCAGTTCTACTTTACTTCCTTCTCTAACTCTGACTCTCCTGCCTCTGTCTTTCACTTATAAGGACCTCTGTGATTACACTGAAACTACCTGGATAATCCAGGATAATCCCCCCATCCCAAAATCCTTAACTTCATTCCACCTGCAAAGACTGTGAGCTGGAATAGACTCAACAGCAATGGGCTTGATTTTCCTTCCTCACAGAGCCCTGGTGGTGCAGTGGTTAAGTGCTCGGCTGCTAACCAAAAGGTTGGTAGTTCAAACTCACCAGCCAATCTGAGGGAGAAAGATATGGCAGTGTGCTTCCGTAAAGATTACAGCCTTGGAAACTATGGGTAGGTTCTACTCTGTCCTATATGGTCGCTATGAGTCAGAATTGACTTGAGGGCAACAGGTTTGGTTTTCCTTCCTTAATCAGGATGAGTGAATTTGATTAGTCAAATCCCATGCTTTCTTTTTAGAATGTTATTATATTTTATTTTAGATTTTCTGGACTTGTGTTCATTCCCATCTTGGCTCTGAAGCTTTTGAAATCTTCTTTCCTAAGCCTTGGCCCTTATCTGACCATGTCTACTGTCACATTTTTTTTGGCTTTTACAAACTCCAGACGAATTAGCATCTTATTTCCAAGGTACCAATCGCTGTTGAGTCGATTCTGACTCATGGTGCTCAGTAGAACTGAGCTCCATAGGGTTTTCAATGACTGATTTTTCAGAAGTAGATCACCAGGCCTTTCTTTCGAGGAGCCTCTGGGTCAACTTGGACCTCCAACCTTTCTGTTAGCAGCTGAGCACATTAACCATTTGCACCATCCATGGATGCCATGGTTGGAGCACAGCCATATCAATGGCAATGCTCTCAGAGATACCCATAAAACCCACTGCCATTGAGTCGATTCTGACTCACAGTGATCCTATAGGACAGGGTGGAACTGCCCCACGAGGTTTCCAGACTGTAAATCTTTACGGAAGCAGACTGCCACATTTCTCTCACAGAGCGGCTGGTGGCTTTAAACCACTGACCTTTTGGTTACCAGCTGAACACTTAACTACTGCACCACCAGGGCTCCCCCAGAGAGAGATACCTGTAAACTCCCACAACTCAGGTTCTCAGAGCTGCCCTGGTATTTCCACCCTGAAAGAATGCTTCCACTAATTCTATGAGATAAACACCTATCCTCCCCATAAACACTCCCTTCTTCTTTTCCTTCAGCTAGACTAGTCGTTCTCAACTGGGGGCAATTCTGACCCCAGGGAACATCTGGCAATGTCTGGAGACATTTTTGGTTGTCACCACTGGCTTCCAATGAGTAGTGGCCAGGGATGCTGCTCCATATCCTACAATGCACAGGATAGCCCCCCACAACAAAGGATTATTTGGTCCAAAATGTCAGTGGTGCTGAGGTTGGAAAACTCTGAGCTAGACAGAGATGGTTTTTGCTGTACTTAAGGAACATGTAACTCCCCCTAATCCAATTGTTAGTCCTAGCATCATTAATGGTGGTTCAGCTATCTATGTTTTCTAACGTGATGTAATATGAAGTATACAACATCACTGGAGAGGTAGTCTAGCCAAAATGTTTTAATTTAAACCTGTCAAGCCTTAAGATATAACTTCTAGTTTACAGGGAATTAAGGGGCTAGATTAACAAGCTAAACTACATATGACAAAGCACCCAGACAAATCCAAATGATGGGACATTCTGTAGGACAACTGGCCTATCTCTTCAGCATGTCAGTATCATATAAAAAGGGACCATGCTAGATAAGGGACTAAAGGTCATAGGGTCTTCAAATCAGTCTTAGAAGAAATACAACCAGAATGTTTCTTAGAAGCGAAGACAGTGAGACTTTGACTTGCTTACTTTGGACACATCATCAGGAAAGACCAATTGCTAGAAAGGACATCATGTTTGGTAAGCAGAGGATCAGCAAAAACGAGAAAATCCCTCGATGCGATGGTCTGACACGGTGGTCGCCACAATGGACTCGTACCAATGGTCATGAAGATGGCACAGGACTGGGCAACGCTTTGTTCTGCTACACGGTAAAATCTGCAGAAGTTGGAACCTATGTAAGGCTGTCAGAGAAGGAAAATGCAAATATTTTCCACTAAAATGAGCGATAGAAAAGTGCGAAGACCGCACTCTGTCAAAGGAGGAAAACTTGTGAGACCCGGAAAAAACAAGGCAGTCTTTCGATTCCCGGCTCTCACAGGTTTCACTGTACATGGGGTCACCACGAGTCAGAGCTGACTCGAAGGCAACTAACAATGATAACAAGGGACATAACCTGATTTAATAGGTGGTCCTGGATCAGATGCTGTGTTGGAAAAATCATCAGTAAATGACACTTTTGGATCAATCAGGGAAATCTGACCATGGTTGAGGTATTAAGAGAAAATGAAATTCTAGTAAAATAGAAAGGTAGACAATGTTGCCTGGAATAAGTACAAAAAACATTTGGAAGGCTACACACTAAAGGTTTCAACACTGGCAACCTCTGAGTGGTAGGAATATGATGTTTAAAAAATTTCTTTGCTTGTCTACATTTTCAAATTCCTATAATGTACATATACTTCTTCTATAATATTAAAAGGTTATTAAGAAGTTAACTAATAGACTTTTGAACATAAGCCAGGGATAGTAAGGGGAGCTACAAATTTGTTTATATCTAGAAAGTGCGGAAGTTCAGCTAGAGACTGCGAAAGATGTTCGCAAAATGGGGACACTTATCAAAGAAGATGTTAAAAATGAAAAAGGAGAGACAGAATTTTGTGGTTCCCCATAAATACGTGACAAAGCTCTGGCTTACTGGAAGTTGCTACCCAGTTATTAGCAACCGTGTATGTGTGCGTGTGCGTACACAGGGAATAAAGCCACAATGAACACATTGGTATAATGGAGGCAGGGAAGGAATTAAGGGAAGAGGGACAAATGGTCAAATCCATGATGAAATACTGCAGAGAAGCTCTGTAATCACTCATCCAAAGAAGATATAAGTGGCATTCAGTTGGGCCAGAGTGCAAGCAGCTGCCACTTAAATGGTGTTCTGAAATCTGAAATGATCTAAATTGTTAAATGTGTATCTCGCTCAGACAGCACATTTGTGGAATATCTTAAGAGGTTCAGGATGCTACGATTTCAAGATTTCATGCGCTTACTTAACCCAGCATTAAACAATAGACAGAGGAGCAGGTAATCAATGAACATCCTCCCAAGCAAACCCAGTAAAAAAGATTCACTCCACATGCAAAAGGCTGTGCCCCTTTTCTGGGGCCAGAAGAAGAAGTATGACGAGGAAGAAAGCACCTATTAGACTGTTCAGGGAGGGGCGGATTCAAAGCTCATATGGGTGCCCAGATTTGGGGTTCCGAGGCTGAACTGCCGCTGTCCCTGCAAGTGCACCACCAGCCACAAGAGCTGAGTGAGCCTCTCAGCTTCCATTCCCTGCTGCTGCTCCTCCCAAGCTCCAGGACGCCCTGTAATTTACTGCCTGCCACCCAGACATTCTGTGAGAAACACTTCAAGGCCCTGGGATACGTGACTTTCATTTGACATACTTTTTGTTTTTTTTTGCCCATGCAAGGCTATAGCTAAATCTTTAGCCAATTAAAGGGTGTGTTCCACACTCAGGATTGATGAATAGCAGGTCTTCAAGGGCTCTGGAAGCCTCAGGGAGCATGCAAAAGGCACGGAGAAGTGACCTTCATAGTTGCAGGGAGATGAGTGAGCGTGTGAGTCCTCAGGGGACTGCCCTCTGGAATCTGCCACAGCTTAGCTGCTACGCAGGAGTGTTTCCTTAGCCAACATCGAACCCAAATGCTTGTGGAGGAGAAATAATGCCTGCCTCATAGGTTTAAATGAAAGCATGTGTTTACAAGACCTAGCTTGGTTTCTGGAACACAGTGCACCTAAAAATGAATGGCCATTTATAATTTTCTCACCATAAATTTCTGAACATAAATTGTTTTGTGATTCCCTGGAGTCTACATCCCTTTTAATCATGGGAATTATGAATTAATATATTACTCTGATAAGTAGCTTAAAAACCTAAACCTGTTGCTGTCGAGTCGATTCTGACTCATAGTGACCCTACAGGACAGAGGAGAACCACCCCATAGGGTTTCCAAGGAGTGGCTGGTGGATTCAAACTGCTGACCTTTTGGTTAGCAGCCGACCTCTTAACTACTGCGCCACTTAGGATGATGATAATATATATATAATTTGTTTGATATTTTCCATATAGTCTTGTACGATTTTAAATAAGGTCCCTGGGTGGTGCCAGTGATTTGCCCTCGACTAACTTAAAGGTTGGTAGTTTGAACTCACTCGGTGCCACAGAAGAAAGTCCTGGTGATCTGCTTCTGTAAAGATTATAGCCAAGAAAGCTCTATGGGACAGTTCAACTCTAACTTATGGGGTTGCCATCAGCTGGAATTGAATCGACTTGACAATAATTTTTTTTTTTTTAAATTTTAAATAGAAGTGTATTGTCTACTTATATTTAGCTTATGGCGTTCTATGACTCCTTTTACCCTTTTTTGTGGTGTTCAACTTAATCAGTATTAAATTAAGCAATTATTGTGTGCCCAGCACACAGTGTCCTCTAGAAAAAGATAAAAATGTCCTTGCCTGTCAGAGCCTTACAGAATAGTTAGGGAGTCAAGATATACACACAAACATATTCAGAAACCAAATACAAGAAAATACATGACCAGGTTTTGGATTAGCTGGTAGGAACTAAAATCTAGTTTGAGTGTGAGTGAGACTCACACCATTCATTTACTTATCCATCCACGCATTCATTCACTCATGCCACAAATATTTAAATGCTTACTATGTGCCAGGTGCTGAGCCAGTGTGACAGGCACTGCTGGCTAGCTTCCCTAATAGTATTTCCAACCCCGGATCCCTTGCCCATTTCTTTCACTACAGAGGCTGAAAAAGAGAGAAAACCCTTTCCCAGGCTCCACTGCAGCAAGCAGAGGCTCAACCCTGGCCAATGGGCTATAAAGGGGAAGTGTACCAGGGATCTTCTGACAAGAACAGAGCCTTGTGAGTAATAGGCCGTTTGCCCCCTTTTCCTGCCTTGAATGAGGACATGATGCCTGGTGCAGTGGCAGTCATCTTATAACCTTGAGGAGACAAGCATGAGGCCAAAACGCCAACACTGGGGGATGGGAAAACAAAAACACAGAGTCCAGGTCCTTGATCGTGTCACTGAGCAGACACCACTGCCAATAGCCACAGACCTCTGACTTCTTATGTGAGAAAAACAAGTCTCCATTAATTTAAGCCACTGCTAAGTGGCTATTCTGACACTTGTAGCTGAAAGCATTCCTAACTTACAGCCAGGCCTGTAGTGTCCAACAATACAGAATTACAAATAGACTGTGTGTATCCATGGAGAATCAAGGGGTGCAGGCAAACCTAAGCTAGACTAGGGTGGGGAAGGCTTCCTGGGGTGTGATGAATTAGAGGAGCCATGAATGACAAATACCAGTGCAAAAGGAGGGAGAAGAATGCATCAAGCAGACAGACCAGCCTGTTTTGAAGGGGGAAACAAGATGGTGCATTCGAGGAACAATGAGAAGTCCTGTGGGGTGTACGTGTAGGGAGCAAAGATAAATCAGGTGAAATGGGGAGAGGCTGGAGTCTCTGGGCTGGGTAGGCTCTAGAAGGATGTGGCACCTTGTTCCATGAACAATGGGAAACTCCTGCAGAGTTTTAAGCAGGAGTTAAGTTGTGATACAATAACCCTTTTAAAAAGTGTCCCCTGGCAAAGATTAGACTGGACTGTGGGACATAAAATGATACTCATGAAGAGTGTGCTTCTTAGCTCAAGTAGATACATGAGACTAAACGGGCAGCTCCTGTCCAGAGGCGACATGAGAAAGCAGAGAGGGTCAGGAGCTGGTTGAATGGACATGGGAAATCAGGGGTATAAAGGAGGAGTGTGTTGTTACAGTATAGGGAGAGCCATTAGGGCCACCTAACAATGTATGTATAAATTTTTGTATGAGAGACTAACTTGAATTGTAAACTTTCACTTAAAGTACAACAATAAAAAAAAATAAAAAGTGTCCCCTGGTCAGGCATAGGGTGGGGATGGGGGCACAGGAGAGAAAGGTGGGTGTAGCTATAAAAGGGCAACACGAAGGATCCTTGTGGTGATGGAACTGTTCTGTACCTTGACTGTATCGATATCAATGTCATGGCTGTCATGTTGTACTATAGTTCTGTAAGATATTACTGCTGGGAAAAGCTGGGTAAAAGGTACATGGGATCTCGCTATTATTTCTTACAACTGCACGTGAAACTATAATGATCTCAGTGCAATCTCAAAATAAAAAGTTTAATAGTAAAAAAAGACAACAGAAAAAAAAAAACCTCTTGGTTTCAAGGTGAAGAGTAAGTGAGAGAGGGGTAAGGATGGGAGCGGGGAAACCAAGTATGAAGCATCCCAAATAGTCCAGAAAGCTGCTATGCTTTGGACTAGGTTGGTGTGATGGAAGGAGTGGATTGATTCCAGAACCATCTCTAGGAGGTAAAATGGACAGGACTCACTGACTGGTCATATGTGGGAGGTGAAGAAGAGGAAGAAGTCCAGAATGACTCCCAGGTTCCTGCCTTGAGCAAGTAGGTGGATTTTTGGCATCTTTTACTGAGATAGGATACAAGGAAGAGGGGCAGGTTTCACGTTGGTGGTGGTGGTGGTAGGGAGGCGGGCATGGTGAGCTCATTTTGGGGCAGATTAAATTTCAGGAGCCAATGGTCTATGTAGGTGGAGATTCTGAGTAGGCATTTGGAAACGCATTCACCTTAAAATGAAGTCATTTTCATATCCCAGTAACTAAACTTCCTGGTGAACTCCAGGTTGGATAGCTTAGACAGATAGCAAAAAATAGCATCATGAAGTTCTGCAATGGTTTTAACTTACTAACTACACATGTTTGTAGCCACATTAATTGGATTTCTTTTTTTGACAACTTCATTTTTTTCCATTTATTTTAACTCCCCAAGTTATACGTGAATGCCTGCTCATCGTAAAAAAAATAAAATTCAAACTCAAGTATACAGAACTATTGCTATTTGTAATTTAATGTGGATCTCTCACCTTGAAATCGTCAGGAATGAGGAGTTTGGATGTTCGTAGAAAATTCAAGATATATCTGAACATCTGTCCATCTCTGTCAATGAAATAGTGCTGTTTGAGACTGTCCAAAACAATGGGCTCTGTACCATCAAAAAGTCTTCCGATTCTGTGAGAGAAAAGAGGGAGCAGTGAAGACAATTAGAATCAATTTTCAGCCGCTCAGACTAAGAGCTATAGTTTTGTGTCACTGTCACAGGAAACACTCTTAAAGATGGCGGTCAGGAAAAATCACCCTTAAGTAGTTATGTTTCTCCGAGAAGTGCTAGTCCTTGCTTGATAAATATCTCAGGACCAGACAATTCAAAACAGTTTCAGGCTTTCTGAAGTAAATTCTTTATTCACCGTCTTTCACCTGTAAAGAAAATGTTCCTTGACATGGTGATTATGGCAAAGCGCTGTCATTGTAATGGAAGATCATGTCTTACCCTGTGTTACTTAAAACAACCATCTCTGCTTCTTCAAAAATGTTATTGCTCCAAAGTGTCTTTTCAATAGATTCTACTAACAAAGCAATTTTGTGTTCAAGAAATCTGTTTTCCAAGCTTTCCCCACCCATGAATCCCAGCGTTTCTAAAAAATGAAGCACTGCCTATATGCTAACATCTACATTCAATTATAAAAAAGAATAAAATACCACTAGTCTAGGAGAATATGTTTTCCATTAATAATATACAGGCTAGTGTCTTAGGTCTCAGCAAACAGTATTTTTAACAGTCAGGCATCATTATAAAAAATAAAAATTTGGCCACACCAAAAATATGACCTCGTTCTAGAACATAAGTGGCTATGGGTCATTTTTAAAAACAGGGAATCATTATATGTTTCTTCCCATTCACAGAGCTAACATTTGTGCATTGTGTTACAGTGAAAGCATTTTGCATCCATTCTCATTTTCCCTTTAAGGAGGGCTGAACTCACACATTTTAGTACGTCCTCAGTAAATAGAAAGTGCTCACATCTATAGTATGAACAAGTAGAGGGCTGGCTAACGAGGTACAAACATTCCATATCAGGAAATAGAATCTGCACTCTAGAAATCATTTCCCTTACCAAAAGGTACATTTTGCTTTTCATTAACATTATAGGCAATAACTCCATTTATTAATGAAAAGCTTTTGCTGATCTCATGACAAATTTGTCTCTGATTTGGAACATCATTTTTATTGCTTTGAAGATGATTTTGAAATCAGATATTTTCTAATCTTACATTGAAATTGAATAATAGTTGTATTAACTGGTCTTCCTTTTAGGCATATGGATATTATCCTATCACTGACAGTACTATATTTCAGGATAGATCTTGAAATGTTCTTTTTGACGATGTGATACCATTTCTTCTTCAATACATCATTCCCGGCATAGGAGACCATATGATGTCTCACTCAAAATGGCCAATACCAGTCCATTTCAGCTCACTAATGTCTAGGATATCGATCTTCAAGTGTTCCATTTCATTTTTGACAATTTTCCTTGATTCATACTTCGTACACTCCGTGTTCTGATTATTAATGGATGTTTGCAGCTGTTTCTTCTCATTGTGAGTCATGCCACATCAACAAATGAAGGTCCTGAAAGCTTTACTCTATCCACATCATTAAGGTCAACTCTACTTTGAGGAGGCAGCTCCTCCCCAGTTGTATTTTAAGTGTCTCAACCTGAGGGGCTCATCTTGCGGCATTATATCAGACAACGTTCCACTGCTATCCATATGGTTTTCACTGGCCAATTTTTTCAGAAGTAGATCACCAGGTTCTTCTTCCTAGTCTGTCTTAGTCTGGATGTTCTGCTGAAACCTGTCCACCAAGGGTGACCCTGCAGGTATTTGAAATACTGGTGCCAAAGATGAAGAAAATGAAATTTTTTACTAACTTCTGCAGTCTGAAATTGATCAAACG
>NW_004444129.1:2921079-2922323 GCF_000243295.1 Trichechus manatus latirostris | reverse complement strand
GCAGGACCGGGCAGTGTTTCCTTCTGTTGTACATTGGGTTGTTATGAGTCGGAACCGACTGGACGGCACCTAACAACAACAATACAATGCTGAAATGGGACAGCTGTAATGGTAAATCGATAATTCTACCACTCTTAAAATACGACAAACAAATAGAAAACCCACCCTCACTACAAAAAAGGAAGAAAAAGAAAAGAAAGGTATGTGTATTTCTGTTTCAGTAAAAATCTTTCAAATATAACTAGAAAACTCATGTCCTGTCTGAAGGCATTAAGTGCAACAAAGGAAAGCAGCTATTATAGTAGGGTCATATTTGTAAAACTAAGTATATTTTTCTGAACAAGTGTTTTTGTCTAACTTTCCCTGAGAGTGATTATCCAGGGTATGGATTACAGCCACGCTAGGATTCTTACTCTGTGTGCTATGTTGTCGTCCATTTCTCATTAACATATCCATCAACTATCATGCTAGGTAAAGAAGTAACGGCGAAATTAAAATTCACTCAGTAACTTGCTTCTGGTTTTTCCAGGGCAGCTTGATGCAGGATGCGAAAGAAAGAGACGTGTTTGCCTGTTATTGACATTTGATTCGTCATGGTTAATAACATGATAAATTTAGATGAGGGGCAGAAAAGGGAGCTGCATTTAATAAGCACCTTCAGATGCCTTGCATTATCCTAAGCACTTTATGTATGTAATAAATTCATTATCCTCATTTTAAAGATAAAGAAATAGGCTCAAAAAGATGAGTAACTTGCCCAACTAGTTAAGTGGCATTGGGAGATTTGTACGGTTTGATCCCAAAGAGGCCTCCTTGCAGCTATTGGAATGAGAAGAATTACTGCTATAAAATGGAAGCTGTTGGCCTACACTTTTTATTTCTATCATATATTTATTCAGCAAGAACATTACAATGAAATCCATGTGTGCACACTGATTATTCTTGAGGCCTGAAATAAATCAGTATCGATCTCAGGTCACTTTAGTAAAGAGATAAAGAGAAGGAAAAGAAATATTTTATTCTTAAATAAACTATACTTTTTATTATTAGACAAATAGTCATTTGCAAAATGTAGACTTGAATAGGCATCAATCTACACTGAATGAAGGAGAAAAGGAAAGAACGAGTAGAGAGTAGAAGGGAGGCTTGTGGTCTGTCCAGGCTCCACCAGTTACTAGCTGTAATCTGGGTCACTTCTCAGTGTCTCCATTTCTTTTAGAAATTTAAGTCTCACTTTCTTTTAA
>NW_004444129.1:2911921-2920645 GCF_000243295.1 Trichechus manatus latirostris | reverse complement strand
GGAGAAGCATCATTTAAATGGTTTTTAGGGCACATATAAACTACCTCTGGCAGATAAAGAAAATTGGGCATAGATGCAATTAGAGGCATCTTCACATCTGACTTACGCGAAACAGAAAAAGATGCTAGGGAAAGCCAGGAGGGAAGTAAAGGCTGATGTCGAGCACTAGAAAAGCTGCCCGGCTTGCGGACAAAGGTAGTAGCTGCGGCCTCTGGAAGCGGCAGTTGGGAAGACTTGAAATTTCTAGGCTGAAATCATTCAAACAAAAGGAGGCAAGAAGCTGATCAAAAGGCCTTTACTCCACAGGCCTGGTCAGAAACCACACCGGGTGTGGTACCAGCCGAGCTGTCAGAGTACAGAGGACAGCGAGGAAGACACCCGCCCTGCCCCAGGAGCTTTGCCTGATAAACAGTAACAGTCGCTGGGCCAACACCCGCAAGCTCCTCTCAGGCGCGGACGTTCTGCGGCAGGAAGACCCTCCGCTGAGGCTGCGGGAGGAAGCCGCTGGTGGCAGGACGTGCAAGTGGGAATGGCGTGGGCGTGAAGATGGTTATTAAAAACCATTCTTAGCTTGCTGGTTCGGGCAGAAAAAAATGCTGGCCTGCTGGTTAGGACAAAAAAAGCTGTGTAATCTGTGTGGGAGCTGAGAGTGAAAGGACTTTGAAGAGAAAGGTAAAAGGATTGGAAAGGAAGAGCACTTTGGCCGCGTTGAGGCACATTCCTAACTGAGAGGTGAAGGCGCCTTGGACAAGACAGAGTTCCTGTATCTGAGACAACAAATGCGAGGAGCAGCAGCAGGAAACATAATGCTGCTGATTTCTGCCAGCTTTAAAGGGAGAAACGTTTTGAACTGTGAAAACAATGCGGAAGGAGAGTGCGGTGCCAGTAACCATAAAATGGCGTCCCTGGGTTGTTTTTGCGATTGGGCTGACTGTACTGAGTAAAGTTATTGTTTTGGCTAAGCAAATAAAGGGAAACACCGACACAGGCTGTATTTCTTGTGGACATATGAATGGAGTTACAAATCAAACTGCAGTGATTTGTAAACTCTGGTGCCTGAAAACTATGTGGAACTGATTACAGTTTACTAATCTTGGAGAACATTCCTGTTTTCCAACTGACCAAGACCAAGTTGGCTCTGGATGATACACAGCTGCCTTTTTTTTTTTTTTTAAGGCACTCATTGAAACAAGTGGCAATACTGGGAAAGACTTTTTTCCTACAAATTTTTGGTCTTTGAGGATAGGATCATCAATAGCTTAACTAGTAATAGTAAAATGGTAATTTTTATAAGACAAAAAGCTTTTTGTTATTAAAATAAAATTCACATAATATACAGTTAACCATTTTAAGGTGAATAATTCAGTATCATCTAGTATATTCACAACCACCACCTCTATCTAGTTCTAAGGAATTTTAATCACTCCAAAAGAAAACCCTGTACCTAATTTGCAGTTACAACCCAATGCCCCCTCTCCTCAGCCCTGGGCAATCACCAATCTGCTTTCTGTTTCTATGGATTTACATATTGTGGACACTTCATATAAATGGAATCATATAACGTGGTCTTTTGTGTTTGGTTTCTTTCACTTAGCATAATGTTTTCAAGGATCATCCATGTTGTAGCATGTATAAGTCATTCATTCCTTTTTATGGCTGAGTAATATTCCATTGTATGCACAGACCACATTTTGTTTATCCATCTATCAGCTGATAGACGTTTGAGTTATTTCTACTGTTTGGTAGGTGATGCCTGCATAATGTTGCCATGAACATTCATGTACAAGGATTTGTTTGAGTACCTGTTTTTAATTCTTTTGGACATATACCTAGCAGTGGAATTGCTGAGTCATATGGTAATTATGTTTAACTTTTTGAGGAACTAATAAGATATATACATGTAATATTTTATCATATTTTTGGTGAAAGTGTACCCAGCAAAATAAGGTCGCATTCAACAATTTCTACACGTAATGTTCAGTGACATTAGTTACATTCTTCACATTGTGTCAACATTCTCATTATTTCCATTCTAGTTGTTCCCTTTCCAATAATCTAGTTTTCCTACCCACCCCCACCTCCTCATCTTTGCTTTAGAGTAATTGTTGATCATATAGATGATTTTTAAAGGAGCACAGTGCTAACAGGTGATATTCTTTATTTTATGAGCTAACCTGCTATTTAGCTAAAAGGTAACTCCATGGTATAGTTTCAGTTCAAAGTTTAAAGAGTATCTCAGGGCAATAGTGTTAGGGATTCGTCTAGTTTCAACTGGTCAAGTAAGTCTGGATTTTTTAAGAATTTGAGGTTCTGTCCCACAGTTTTCTCCCTTTCTGTCAGGATCCATCTATTGTGGCCCTGATCACAATGTTCTGTAGTGGTACCAGGCACCATCTAGTTCTTCTGTTCTCAAGGTAGACAAGGTCATGGTTCATGTAGGCAATAGTAGACTAGTTTCTTCTCTGAATCTTGGTTTCCTTCTTTCTGTTTTGTTCTGGATGAGTAGAGACCAACAGTTGTATATTAGATGGCCGCTAGAAAAACCAAACCCATTTCTGTTGAGTCAATTCTGAACCTTTTAATCCCCCAGACGCTACTCACCAAACTAAGATGTAGAACATAAACTTTATGAACTATATTATACCAGTTGACTGAGCTTTTCCACCAGACTGTGACTCTAAGCCTTCAAACCAACAAAACTGATCCTGTGAGGTGACTGGTTATGTCTAAGATGAATAAGTAACTGTGTCCCCTATTTGTTTTATTATATATATGGATATATATACATATACACATATACACGTATATTTATATACATATATACATACAAATATATACACACATATACATACATATATACATAAACACATACATACACATATATATACTCACATATATTTTTGGTTGTTGTTGTTTCAAAATTAAATGCCCTAGCATTTACCAAAATATCCTTTTTCCTGTGTATAACTTAGTGGCATCATTTACCTTGGTCAAGTTGTACACACTTCACCCAAATTTGGTGTTACCCTAATAATAATTAAAATTTTTTTTAACATTTTATTTTGGACAATTTCAGATTTGTACCAAAGTAAATAGTACAGTGAACCCCATGTGCCCATCACCAAGCTTCAAAAACTATCAACTCTTGGCCAATCCTGTTTTACTACACTTTTATGGCTCTCCCTCCCCCACTAGGTTTTTGCAAGTAAATCCCAAACATCACATTATTTTACTTGTGAATATTTTGTTAATTAATTAATAGGATTATAAAGGTTCACTATAAATGTACATTAACAGATAATAAATTATATCCTTATTTCTTACTTTTAAACATTAGCACTCTGCTGATTACTCTTATTTCTGGAGCAAATAATGGAAGACCTAATCTCCAACAAAATCAAGCTCCTTGTGGTGGGAAGTGGGTCTGGCCCCCTTGCTGGCTCCCACCCTCCCTGGCAAGTGTTCTGTACGTGCTGGGCATTAAAAAATGGTTTTCGACTGAGTAAGAGAGTATGAGGGATAGGACCTGCTTTAGCTGGCTGACTGAATTATTAAGAACTTATTTTTTTTCTTACGTATTCATTCCTTTTTAGAACCTGAGGCACCTAATTTACTGTGACTCAGAATTCTTAAGAATTCTGCTTTCCTTCTTTCTTGTGTAATTATTCATTCATTCTTTCTTTCTTTCCATAAATATTCACTGCGCCTGGCTATGCAGTCATGGTGCTGGGCACAGGAGGTGCAGTGGGGATGGGAATGCAGATCAAATGCAGTGTGATCAAGAGAGCCATTGGAGGCAGGAAACTTTGGAGGCAGGGAAGAGAGCTCACCGGAGACTGGAAGGGTAAGCAGAAGCTGGCCAAGTACGGGGGCGGGAGGTAAGATAAAGTAAGCAAGGAGAGGAGTAGGGAAGACACCAAGGCCTGAAGTCAGAAAAAGCCCAGGATGTCACTCTCCACTGAGGCGGGGAGTCGGGCAGACTGAAAAATGAGGCTGGAACAGCAGAAGCCAGGGTGAAGAGCTTTTGAAGCTGGGCAGAGGAGGCCGGATTTGGTCTTGAAAACAATGGGGACTGATGTCAGGCTATGCACTAAGCGATATTCAGTAAAAGAGCAAATTCAGAAGTGAGGAGAATTGAATAACATATCTGAAATCACTTCTCACAGACCAAAAAAACAAACCCATCACCATTGAGTCAATTCCAACTTAAAGCAACCCTACAGGACAGGGCAGAACTGCCCCATAAGGTTTCCAAGAAGTGGCCGGTAGATTCAAACTGCTGACCTTTTAGTTAGCAGCCAAGCTTTTTTTAACCACTGGGCCACCAGGACCCCATACAGCTGGTGGCTTATCCAAATCCCTTCTCCTTTGCCTTGCTCTGATTGTGTAATTTGCATACATCAGTCAGTGGTTCTTAGCCCTGGCTGCACAATGGAATCACCTGGGGGGCTTTAAAAAATACTGGTGCTTGGGCCCCGCCCCTAGATATTCTGGTTTAATTGGCCTGGGGTGGGGCCCAGGAATCAGTGTTTTTTAAAAGCTCCCCAAGTGAGTCTAATGACCAGCCGAGTTGAGAAGCAGAGCAAAGGCGAATGAGCAGAGGGGTGACGAGGGGCAAGTCTACATCATCAGCCTGACGTGTTTTCAGTTAGCCGTTCTGTCACTTTAAGCTGTCACAACAGTCTTTTTAAACCACCAACTACACTTTTAGAAGTGAAAGATCTCTGGATGACCTAGTTCAATCTCCCCCTTTTACAAATGAAGAAACAGTGTTTCCCATACTTAATACTCAAGGCTGCACTGCTGGTTAGATGCAGAGCTGGTTCTAAATTCACCATGCTGCTGAAAATCAGCTCACGAAAACCCTGTGGATCTCAACAGTCCGATCCTCAGCAGATCATGGGGATGGCGCAGGACCAGGCAGCATTTGTTCCTTTGTGCATAGGGTCGCCATGAGTTGGAGGCCAACTCAACAGCAACTAGCAACATTAGGTGCCAAACACTGAGCTGCATCCTTGAAGGCTTTATTTCATTTAATTCTTACAACAATCCTTATTACCTCCATTTCACAGATGAAGACACTGAAGCTCTGAATGGCTAAGGGCACACAGCTTCTAAATGATTAAGCATGGGTCCCAACGTAGGTCTGATTCTAAAGCCTATGTTCTTGACCACTCAATATACTGCCTCTTCATTTGTAATTTACAAAAAAGAAAACAGAACAGCTTCCTTTGTTGTTGTTGTTGTTGTTGATAGGCACCGTCAAGTGAGTTCTGACTCATAGTGATCCTATGTACAACAGACTGAAACACTGCCTGGTCCTGCGCCATCCTCACAATCATTCCTGTGTTTGAGCCCATTATTGCAGCCACTATGTCAATCCATCTTGTTGAGGGTCTTCTCTGTTTTGCTGACCCTCTGCTTTACCAAGTATGATGTCCTTCTCCAGAGACTGGTCCTTCCTGATGACATCCATACAGCATACAGATTGAATAAATATGGTGAAAAGGTGCACCCCTGACACATACCTTTCCTGATTTAAAACCATGCAATATTCCCTTGTTCTGTTTGAACGACTGCCTCTTAATCTATGTACAGGTTCCACATGAGCACACTTAAGTGTTCTTGAATTCCCTATTTATCCATAAGTTGTTATGATCCACACAGTCGAATGCATTTGCATAGTCAATAAAACACAGGTAAACATCTTTCTGGTATTCTCTGCTTTCAGCCAGGATCTATCTGTTATCAACAATGATATCCCTTGTTCCCTGGCCTCTTTTGAATCTGGCTTGAATTTCTGGCAGTTCCCTGTTGATGTACTGCTGCAACTGTTTTTGAAGTATCTTCAGCAAAATTTTACTTGCATGTGATATTAATGATATTGTTCAATAATTTCTGCATTCTGTTGGATCACCTTTCTTTGGAATGGGCACAAATATGGATCTCTTTCAGTCAGTTGGCCAGGTAGCTGTCTTCCAAATTTCTCGGCATAGGCGAGTGAGCTCTTCCAGCATTGCATTTGTTTGTTGAAACGTCTCAGTTGGTATTCCGTCAATTCCTGGAGCCTTGTTTTTCACCTATGCCTTCAGTAAAGCTTGTACTTCCTTCAGTACTATCAGTTCTTGATCATATGCTACCTCCTAAAATGGCTGAACGTCAACCAATTCTTTTTGGTACAGTGACTCTGTGTATTTCTTCCATCTTTTGATGCTTCCTGCATCATTCAATATTTTGCCCATAGAATCCTTCGAAAACTTCCTTTTGGAAGTGTACAATTTTTATAGTTCAACAGAACTTGCTAATATTACATGTTACCCCAAGAAGGTTTATTTATTATCATCAATTTTGTAGGGAAACTAATGTATTTAATAGCTGCGATGCAAGAGTTGAGGCTCTGGGGCTTGGTCTAGTTGAGTTCAGGGAAATCATTGTTATACTGAGAAAATACTTTAACCCCAACCCAACCCAACCCAACCCAATTAAAAAAACAAAAAACAAGGCTGCTGAGCTTATTCTCAAAGCATTGGAACAGCCGTGAAGGGGCCTAAGCAGGGATGGGAAAGCAGAGATTCTCAGGACAATGAAACTTCTTCTGGAGAGAAGAGTATATATGGGTTACAACTCTATTTGCCTTGCAGTTCTTGTGTTCCATTAGGTGACGTGTCCCTACATTTAATCCTGACAAATCCCTGTGGCATATGTCACTTTACAGCTAAGGAAATTCAGCTTGGAGAGGTTGGCCAACTTGTCTGAAGCCACCTTTTGTCCCCAGGCCCTGCACGCCCCCTCTTCCCTACCGTCTGGTGAGCCCATGGCATGTGACATCACACCAGGCTCTGCTTTATCACTAGGGAAGTGGATTAATCCTTTCAACTAAGCAAAGCCGGTCCCTGCATGGTAATTACACAGGGAGGGAGCTGGTAAGAGGCGCTCCTTTACCCTTGCTGCAGGACCTCCCTGCCCAGGAGGGTGGAGAAGACGCTGCCCAGGGGCGGGGTTGGGAATGAAGTGCCAAGGCTAGCTGAGGGAACAGAGGGTGAGAAAAGGGCATGACACTGGTGAGGGCCTCTTCACCCACCTAGCTTTCCCTTGCCAAGAAATGCCCTTTTTTTCCTTACCTCTGGGCTTCCAAGCCATGGGAAATATGGTTTGGATTTGATGAAAAGATTTCATTTAGTTTCTGGTCCAGATCTACTTTGTTGGCTAAGAGATTCAGAAGTAACTCCCCAATGACTTCCTTAGGTTACTTTCTTGGGAGTATTCTTAAATTATAAAGGTGTTATCTGCTCATTGTTGCAAATTCTGAAAGCGCAGAGGATGAACCAGCTGCTGTCGAGCTGACTCCGACTCATGGTGACCCCATGTGAGTCAGAGTAGAACTGTGAGCCACGGGGTTTTCAATGGCTGATTTTTTTGGAAGTAGATCACCAGGCCTTTCTTCTGAGTGGATTCGAACCATCAACTTTTCGGTTAGTAGCCAAGTGCTTAACTGTCTGTGCCACCCAGGGCAACCATAAAGGATGAAGAAGCAGTAAAACAGGAAAACAATCTGCCATGAGCCCACCACTCAATGGGGACATTACTTTATACACACACACACACACACACACACACACACACACACACACGCACGCACACACATAAACTATTTTAAAGGGTGTTTTTCTATTGAACAGTTTTGTTTTCGGAAACACAGCTTCACAGTAGAAAATTTTCATTTCTTTAAACTGTCTATTACTTCTGAGCTACTGAAGTTTTATGTTCTTTCTCAGTGTAGAGTCTGAGGGAGAGATTTTCTTTGGAAATCCACTCATGCTAGGTCATCTGAGATCCTCTGGGCTGTGCCTACGAGAGCAGTAACGTCAAGGCACTTTCCAGGAATTTCATTCTCTGAGAACTACCTTCCTTTTATGGCTGCTAACTGGGATGCCCAAGCACGTTTCTGTTCTAGTATCTGATATTTCACAAAGATGGCGAACCAGGTAAATGGGTGGGTTTAAGTCTGTACATTTGTGTGCACATGCACAATTGTGAGCGAGCGGGCATGTGTGTGCGTGGTATACATGGGCTGCATGCATGTGTGGTGTATGTGTTGTGTGTGCATTGCACGTGTGTATGTAAGTGTGTATATGTGGTATGTATGCGTACCTGTGTGGTGTATGTGTTCTGTGAGTGTGTGTGAATATGTGTATGACTGTGTATGTGTGCTGTGTATGAGTGTCTGCGTAGTGTGTGAATGGGTATGTGTGGTGTATGTAAGTGTGTATGGGTGTATAGTGTGTGTGTGTGTATGTGAGTGTATATATGTGGTGTGTGCGTCTGCATGCAAGTGTACAAGCAAGAATTATGTGGAGAGCCCTGACCTCTGGCAGAACCTGGACTCAGAATAGCAGGGAGAGGAGGCCCACCACATGGATGGAGGGGATAGCACTGCAACCAGTGAATCTTTTTCCCTCTTTTTTGCTGAGATAGGAGAGGAAGGAAATGAAGTGGGTGGAAGGGAAGAGAAATGCTAGGTTGATAATGAAACCTTTTTGAAACATATTTTCCGTTCTCTTGCTCATATTTTTAGAAGTCCATAATAAAAATATTTTTGTCTTTTTTTCTTTTTAAAGAAAAGGGAATGCTATGCTGGATATTACTGTAAATTTATCATTTTATAAGCATTTAATTTGCTTGAAGTATTATAACTGTTAAAAATTCTAGAAATAGTTCTTTAAC
>NW_004444129.1:2897066-2910491 GCF_000243295.1 Trichechus manatus latirostris | reverse complement strand
GTGGTAGTTGTGGCCCATTAGTCCTTTGGACTAATCTTTCCCTTGTATCTGTTTTCTTCATTCTCCCTTGCTCCCGAAAGGGTGAGACCAGTGGAGTATCTTAGATGGTTGCTCACAGGCTTTTAAGACCCCAGATGCTACTCACTAAGGTAGAATGTCTGGCTTTACCATCTTTGAAATCAAATCAGTTTGAGTTTTTATTTCTTCATCTGCAAAATGGGATAGTATCTTGCTCAAAAGATTCTTGTGAAGAATAAAAGGATATCTAAAAATAGCTGCCTTTACTGAGTGTTCCCTAAGTGCAGGACACAGTGCAAAGTCTTCATAGCAACTTTACAAGGTTGGTGCAATTACCCCGTTTTACAGGTGAGTGAACTGCAGTCAGCTAATCAATGATGACACCAAGGTTCATCATCAGGCAGATGGGCTGCAGGGCCCAGCTCTGACCATTCACTCACTGCCTCAGGGTCGATCTGCTCCTCTGTGGCGCCTCCTGCATGCCTGGCATGGGCTCAGGGAGAGGTCAAGTAAAAGCTGACAGATTTTCATCCTTTGGAGATTGTGTTGTTATCCCAAGGCAGAATTCTTGCTGTACATGCAATCCTGCTGCGTATCTTGAATTAGAAGAAAACTTTTAAGATCACCTGGTCCTGCTCCTGGGTTTGAGCAAGCGTCTGTTTAAAAATAATTTCTAGAGCCAGAGGCTATTTTTCTAAGATCAGTTCAGGATCAGATAATCACCATCTTCCTTGGAAGCTCAATTTGGTGTTTTTAGCTAAAACGGTTTCTGTTTAGATTTTTTCTTGCTTTTTATTTGGGCAAGCGTATGTGCACATATGTATACAAGCCTGCCCCCACAGCCACCCCCACCCTCCTCCCAACAATCTGTTCTATATTTGGAGGTATTTTTGACAAACTTTTTAGCCTCTTCTTCTCTTGATTTAAAACTCCAGAATATAGTTTCCACCTTACAGTAATTACTATTCAGAGGGAAAAAAAAAGGTAGAATCACTGATATTTATTGGGAGTTTGTGTTAGGCACTCCATTACAAACTTGATGGATTATCTGATTTAATCCTCACAACAACTCTATAAAGTAGTTACAAGTAATATTTTGACTTTACTGATGGGGAAACTGAGGCACAGAGCCATCAAATGCTGACGGTCTCTGAACTATCTGGTTTCTTTTCCCTGAAGACTGAGGCTTAGCCCGTGCTTGATGCTGTACTCGACCCTGAATGTCCCAGAATTCCCAGCTCCTTTCTTGCTCTGGCATCTCCTGCCAATCTTTCTTCATTTTGTAGTTACGCTCTAGTTTCTTGTTATAAGCAAACACTTTCATGTATGCCCACTGAATTCAATCTGTTTCTGAGGGAACGTTCTCATTCCTGGGCTCCTGGGTATCCCCAAACCCTAACTACTGGATTCCAGTCCAGTTGCTGTGGAGTCGATCTAACTCATGGTGACCCCATGTGTATCAGAGTAGAACTGTAGTCCATAGGATTTTCAATGGCAGACTTTTCAGAAGTAGATCATCAGGCCTTTCTTCCAAGGCAACTGTGGGTGGACTGGAACCTCCAACCTTTTGCTTAGCAGCCGAACCTGTTAACCGTTTGTATCACCCGGGGACTCCAATTATTGGACTAACTTGTTGCTGTCGTGTCGATTTCGACTCATAGTGATCCTACAGGACACAGCAGAACTGCCCCATAGGGTTTCCAAGGAGCGGCTGATGGATTCGAACTGCTGACCTTTTGGTTAGCAGCCAAGCTGTTAACTACTACGCCACTACGGCTCCGATAACTGGACTAGTGCCTTCATATTTGATGAAACATTCTGGATTCTTCCATTCACGTCATCAATTCTCTAAGAAGCAGAGCGGACGCGTGGCCCACCGCCATGATAGTGGCTCTCCAAGTGGCCCTCCTCTCTCTGCTGTACTTTGTGATTATTGATGAGAACAGGATGTGGAACGGAGTTTGCCCCCATTTCCTTTGGTTCTTTACTGTTCCAGACTATTGGAATCCTCTTACAATCCTTTAGAGTAACCACTTCAAATAAAGGCATCTTATTAACTATACGACACTATGAGAAGACTATGGCCAAGCCAGCTGTTTCTGTTTTCAATCTAACAACTTTTCTCACTTGTTATGGTGCCAGCAAAACAGCAGCTTACGAAGTATCCAAATATTTTGCTTAGTAACTGTAAGTGGAAAACCAGAGACTTAACACAGGGCTTAACAAAAAAAAAAAAAAAAAAAAAGAACATAAAAAATATGTACACTATATCTAGGGACTAGGTAAGTGGTTTTTGAAAGCTTAACAAAAGATGTATGGAAGAAAATAACCGAATTTACCCTGCTTCCCTTCTTCCCTTGTGAGCAATCCCTGCCCCCCATACACACACACACACACACACACACACACACACACACACCCATATACCCCTTCACTACTGACTTTAGAACCACACACACAAAAAAAATCAAAACCACAAACCAGTTGCCATCAAGTCAATTCTGACTCACAGTGACTCCATGTGTTGCAGAGTAGAATGTGCTCCATAGGGTTTTCAAGACTGTGAACTTTCAGAAGCAGACTGCCAGGCCTTTCTTCTGAGGCATCTCTGGGTGCTTTTAAACTTGACCTTCAGTTAGTAGTCAAGTGTGTAACCCGTTTGCACCACCCAGGGACACCTACTGACTTCAAATATCACTCAAATATTTAGAGTATTGACGGGTGGTTGAATGAATGAATGACTCTGTCACTGTATGACCTAAGAGTGACTAGGAAGCTTAAAAACGTACTCAGAAACTAGGCTTCAGGATGACAAAGCCAAAGAGAAGAGATTTAGCTTCAGGACTGTGAGTTATACCTCCTTAAAAAAAGGCAAGAAAGCTGGGAATTGGACAAGGGGTCATATTCACACAGCTTCAAAAAGTGTAGAAATATTTTAAAGAATATATAAAAGTCCATATCACCCCAGTGATCTTTTGTTTAAAAAATGTCTAATTGCATCTTCAAATCACAATGGAGAATGCACTTGGTTCTGGCTTTACACTTTGAGAAGCTGAAGATTTCTAATTCATGTCACAGGATTATTTAAATAGTCACCAAATCAAAATGACATGTGAAAAATATGAAGTTTAGATCAGCTCATGATTCAAAGACAACACTCGTGGGTGTGTATGGTTGGGAAATCTCTAGCGAAGTTGCTGACAGCATTCTGCCTTTGGCTGCATCAAGGCCAACGATGCGCGGTCTGTAGGTGTGCACCCTTCTGGGCTAAGGCTTGCTTTATCATAGTTCAAGAATTTGCCCGTGGGCCCCAGGCCGGTCCATAGGCACGCTGGGTAATATGTGCACCTATCAATATTTCTCCTTACCCCTTCCAACCAACAACAGAGCCAAGCCGTAAACATTGAAAGAAATACACGTTTCCCAGCTAATAACAAGAATTTCTTACTTGGGGAGAAAATAATCATATATAGAAGTTGAAAGGGTTTAATTGTCATTTGATACCATGGCTTCCCATAACTTCTCATTCGGAAGTCCTGGGTGTGAAGAAGTGGACTGAAGCTAAAGGACATTTTTCAAATAAATACTTTGGCTATGTTTTAAAATCTACACAAAGGATTGCAAAAGAGCCTGTCAAGCCATGTCCTTGTAAACACAAACCCTATCTTCACTGTTCTAATGGTCATGGTCGTCCAGCCCGGCTGAGAAGGGAACTTTATTCTCAATTAACATGACTCCTACGTTTGCTTGGTTGCTACACTTTTATTCCAGTCCATTTTAATTTGGACAGCGGTTTTCTGAATCCCACGTTTTCCTGTCATCTTCTTCCTTTTGCAGTGTATCATCGAAATGGTAATATTTTGATGAAGTATCTTCCTAAGGGCCCCTAAGATAAGGGATTCAGTGGGATACACTGAAAGGATCCTTTTTCTCTTATGTTGACTGTTTGCACTGCTTTGAGACTAGAAAGAGTTTTTTTTATTTTTTTTATTTTTATTTTTTAAGGTAAGCTCTAAGGCCCTCAGGACTTTTGAAGCTGTTTTTAAAAAATCAATTTTCAGAGGGGTAGAAGGGGCCTAGCCAGTCTAATGAGGCTGGGTGGGAGATCTGGAACACACTTAGCTCAAATCACGGAAACAAGTTCGGGCGAGCTGAAATTCACCTTCCAGTTAGGAAGCCCTCCCCGCTCACCAGCCATTGCCACTGTTTGAAAGTGGTGGTTAGCTGTCATGCACAGCTGTAATTTATCTTCTGAGTGTGGGGAGCACAATAAGAAAAGTTGCACAAGAGTAAAAAATAATCATTACCACCAAAAAAAATAAATAGCAATGTCATTACAAAGCAAACTGACACATGGCATTTATGCAGCAGCAGAGGCCATTATCCAGCGACAGGGACATTTCCACTGACGCTGCATCTTGATTAGGTTCAGGCCACCCAGTAAATACCCAACAGAATTGTGGGATGGCAACATGGCTTTTTAACATCTTCTTTTGCAAATGGGATTGCCACCAGGTTGGAACTTCTAGGTGTCTGCCTTTGGAATATGAATATATGAAAAATGTTCATGCTGTAGAGTCCACCAGCCTGCCCAGGCCCCCTCCCCCTCACTCTCCCACCAGGACACTGGGCCCACTGGAAAGGGCATGTTACCCAGCCTTCCGCTTGCTGTTTTGGGGTTGAACTGTTGGCACTTTCTATCTCCAGGCATCTTGAGAGTAATCTTTCAGAAACAGGATGCTGATAATTTTTGAATCTGAGGCTATAAATCTGGCATTTTTAATGAAAACAAATGGCATTTTAATAGGTTACTTCCATAATGACAATGGACTAAACTGCCTGGCAGACGTGCTGAATCCAAGTCTTCTAATGACACACCTCAGGTCTCAGCAGAGGGCGTGTATGTGTTTACTGGACCAATATGGTATCTTTTAGTGTGACTTTCTAATACTACTCACAGTGGGCTTACTTATTATTTTAAGTCCTCAAATAGTAAATAAAAATTAAAACACCGTGTTAATTTAGTTTATTTTTTTAGGTTGTGAATAAGTGCTTCAGTTTGGAAGTTAAGGGGGAGAGGTATTTTCTGTATTGGCTTAATAAGAAAGATTCCCTGAACTTGAGAATAATTTACACATAATTTTATTCCAGCCAAGTACACACACAGCATAGACATTTCCCTGTGTCCTGACTTACGGGGTACCTCTTTAGTAGACACAAAGATACAAAGAGATTGGACATCTATATGAAGTCGCTTACCGTGGCCTAGGAAGATGGTATCAGATCGACGCAGTAAACACAAAAATAACACTGTGGAATGTAATAATTCCTGTCTGCATGGCTGTCTGTGTGGCCACGATGTAGTTAGTCTTTTGGAGATTCATCTAAAATGTTTTAATGTTGGTTCTCATTTGCCATAAAGAAGCTCTCAGACAAAGCACTAAACCTGAATCAGTTATGTGACTGACAGAAATGACAGGGCTTGAAAGGCCCAAGTCTGTCCCTGAAGGAGTCATGTGAGATTCGTGAGCTGGGCTGCATGAAATAACATTATAAGTTTTAAGTCCTTTTAAAATTTATGGACATCAGAATTGTTCTCCAGAACACAGGAAAGAGAAGCATATTTCTTACATATTAACCTTGTGTTAACCTGAATCTTCCCCAAAACACCTACTAATTAATTTTCTAAATGAGTAAGTGGGTCATATAGTTTATTATTATAAAAGTACTTTCTTGTACTGATGAGAGAAAACATTTAAGTATGATTTGAAAAAACACAGAGCAAAAATGACCTTGGTTATTATTGTATGCCGCTGAGATTGGGGGTGGGGGCTTGTTTGTTGTCTTAGAATAACCTTGGAAAAGCTGGCTAATATGGGATGCCCTTCCAAAAGTTTTCCAAGCCCCCAAGAGGAAAGTGGAGGCGACCAATGGGCAGGCGGCTCTGAAGAGGCCTGTGGTCATGGATGGGGCTAAGAGGATACAGAGGGACCCAGGTAGACCTGAAGACCAAAAACGAACAAACAAAAACAGTAGAAACATGGAACTTTCAGCAGTAGAAGAACCACAGCAGAATTCAATGAAAAAAATGTGCAAATGGATGCTACATTAGCAATGGATGCAATACTGAACTGAGCCAGATAAAGAGGAAACAGATGCCCTCTTCCACTATTGCCTAGTTGATTCTTAGATCACCCATGAAGAGAGGTAATGAGAGGGGGAAGGAAAAAATCCTGAATTATTTACCCAAAAGAGTGCAAGAAATACTTAAGCAACATAGTTTATATTCAATTGGCAATAACAAGTTTTCTGCCATCAGCAGAAATGGGGGCTTAAGAACTAAGTTCAGTTACAGAGAAATAAAATATCATTTTTACACACTTGAAAAAAAAAGACTTTGGCATTGCTCAATGAAACTATTCATCACAACAGATCAAACACAAGTAGAGTCACAGTGTTAACGTCCCAAGCAACGCGAATCATACTGGCATCGATCGCAAAGGCCGCTGTCCCCACACGACCGTGACGTGACTCACTTAAGAGTTCACCGCCCGTCTCTGCAGATCAGGGGCACCAACAGGGAGAGGTGTATGACCCCCCTGGATGCTTATTAAAGCTGCAGGTGGCCCTCACATGATCAGAGATGCAGATTAATAGAGATGGGCCCAGGAATCTGCATTTTTCGAGTCCCCCGCGGTGACTCTGATGTAGGGGAATGAGGGAGGAGGTATCCAGTTGGAGGAAAACATTCCGAGGACAGGTGCCATCCTTCTGCTAATGTGGTTCACTTGTGTCTGGGTTGTGTCTGGGTTGATTTATTCCCATCTCCTTACTCTTTCCCTCCAGGGTAAGTAGGCTAAAAATTCCCTTTCTGGTCTCTGCCTTGAAGAAAAAAGGATGTAACTCTTCGTTGTTCAAATTGGACTAGGCCTGCTGCTAATCCTAAAGTCACCCTAGCACCTAATGTTTCAAAATATTTGACCTTCAAGCTGTAGCAGCATGAGATGCTGCAGGTCACGGAGGGGAACACCAGGCAAAACTCATTCAACATTCAACAAATATTTATGAAGCATTTGCTACGTGCCAGGCACAGTGTGGAAGGCACTGAAGACGACTTGTGGATCTGTTGTCTGTTTAAAAATCTAAGGCATAGGTTTAGAGGGCATACTTCAGAAATGATTTATTTTGATTTTTCTGGATTGGTATGTGGGTGTGTGCATGTATGTGTGTGTGTGTTTTGTGCAAAAATAGTATAAACTTGAGTGAGTTTGCCATATTGGTGGGGCATTCTTGGGTCTACTGTTCCATGAGCAGCAGGATGGGGAGGAGCACAGAGAGAGGGGGATGACCACTGCAGCAAGGGGCCTAGATACTCCCAATGTGATCAGTAGCCCTAACTATCCCAGCCTTGGCCAATTTGCCAAGAGGCATCTCCATGCCTTCCAGGGGCATGGAGCACAGCATGCTAGGGTCAAATCTGGTCCCTGAGTATTTTGCTAATGATTTTCTCTTCATAGGTACCACATACAAACAACCATCAGGCAGGTCAGCAAGGTCACTGGTCCAAGGCCAATCTTGTCCCTAGCTGTGGGCTGACTTTGTGCACTGAACACTGGGGTCTGAAAAAACAACTTCCAGAAACCTATGGGCAAATAAGAAAAATACCTATTTATCTCATTGCCCAATCTCAGGCAGTGCTTTCCAAGCTTTTATTAAAAGTCATGACACACATAAAAAAAATGATAGCACTGTGTTTGCATGACACTATGGTAGTAGAGGAGCCCTGGTGGTGCAGTGGTTAAGAGCTAAGCTGCTAACCAAAAGGTTGGCAGTTCGAATGCACCAGCTGCTCCTTGGAAACCCTGTGGGGCAGTTCTACTCTGTCCAATAGGGTGGCTGTGAGTCGGAACTGACAGTAACGGGTTTGGTTTGTTTGGTTATGGTAGACAGAGAAGGCTGCTCATGGCTGCAGGCGACTGGCTGGGGAGCTCTGGCTACTTCAGTGGCTGGAGGGGAAAATATGTATAATCCGTGCCCTGAGCACTGAGCGAGAAGCTTTTGACTAGGGAAGGTAAAGGCAACCTTGTGCATAAAGGGGTTTAAAATATTGTACATGACCTGCCCTCTTGGCTAAAGAGCACCTTTTAAACATCATGCTGGAAGGTGGGATGATGGACCACATGGCTGAACATGAGAAGCTTTTAAAAATTACCATGCCCAGGCCTTGTCCCAGTCCAATAATATCAGAATCTCTGGGGGCGGGGCTAGGCTCTTTAAAAAAGAGTCTCAAGTGATACTAACATGCTCCCAAGGTAGAGAACAATTGCTGTAGGTGGAAGCTAGAACCAGGGCTTTGAACCCGGTTCAAACCCCTGCTGAGAATTTGCATTTCCTCCCCAGATATACTGAATCAGAATCTACATTTTAACAAGATCCTCAGGTGATTCTTATGTATAATAAATTTTGAGAACCACTGCTCTACTAGTGGTTCTCAGAACTGGTCCCTAACCAGCAGCATTAGCATCACCTGTGAACGTGTTAGAAACGCAATTCTCAGCAGGGGTTCAAACCCATATGAACTACTTGGAAGCCCTGGCTAGAACAAGCCATGGAGTCAGAGCGGGGATGGAGCCCTGGCTCTTTGCTTGCTGAGAAAGACAGAACACATCGCCTAACCTCTCAGTGTCCCAGCGGTCTTATCTGTAAACTGGGGCAAATAACGATCCCTACACATGGGGTCACTGGGAGTCAGAATCAACTAACAACAACCTCTAAGGTGACTGTGACACATAAAATGAGATAATCTATGTAATGAACCCAGCACAGTCTTTAAACCTAACTTTATATTTTGGAGAGCTTTACTCAATCACTTGCCCTCTTTTGTTCTGAAGATTTTGCCTCTGTATACAATTTTACTCAACCATTAATTCATACATTAAGCAAACTTTTAAATGTCCACTATGTGGCAGACACAATACTCGGTACCAAGAACACAAGGATAGAGGGTTTGTATTTAAGATGAGATTGAGTTCTTGGTAAGTGAGAAATTAATAAAAATTGAGAATATGACCCACAGTCTTGTTCTGAGTTGTCTCATGCTACAGGTGCTCAGTGTCACTCACCACGTCACTGCTCTGCCATCAAAGGCACGGTGCCAGGTGTGTCTGTGAGGAGTCTGCAGGTGGCAGGATGTTCCCAGTTCAACACAGCACTGGGCTAAGGAACAAGGGAAGACCCCGGGTGGTATAAAAGGTTAAGTGCTTGGCTGCTAACCAAAAGATTGTAGGTTAGAGTCCACCCAGAGGCACCTTAGAAGAAAGTCTTGGAGATCTAGTTCCGAAAAATCAGCCATGAAAACCCTACGGAGCACAGTTCTGTTCTGACACACATGGGGTTGTCATGAGTTGGAGTCAACTTGATAACACTGGTTAAGGGACAAGGCAGGCTTGTTATTATTTGCCTCGAAGGGGCTTCTGCCCACATTTATTTTAACATCTTTTAACTCTTTATTTTGATCAAAACCAAACATAACTTCAGTGACCAATGCATGCAAAATTAAAGAAAATTCTTATCAGAAACAGTATCTCGGTTCATACCTAATTATGTGTTTCCCTCCCACTGAGGTGAAGGGTGAACATAATTATTTCCCACATCAGATAACAGGAGACAAAGTAACAGAACTCAGAATAGGCACCTAATTATAGATCAGGTGTGATTTGTGATGCTGAAGTGGCAAAAATCCGCCTCTAAATCTAAACTACATTGTCAACTTGATATTGTATTGAAAATTTAGATGAACAAAGAAAATGCTCTTTAAAAAGGAAAAAAACAAAAAACAAAACCGTAATAATACAATGATCTATAGACTTAATATAGGAAGTAACTACATTCCAAAGTAGGCCTGTTTACCTTGTGTTATTTTTCCTAACAGCACTTACTACTAACTGAAATACTGCTTATTTCTTGTTTACTTGTTTGTTGTCTGTCCTCTCCTCTCCTTCCCACCCATGTAGGCTACCAGATGGCAAGGACTTTTTTGGCCCCTATATGCCCTGGCATATAGGGAGCAAACCAAACCAAACACATTGCCGTCGAGTCGATTCCGACTCATAGCGATCCTACAGGACACAGTAGAACTGCCCCATAGGGTTTCCAAGGAGTGGCTTGTGGATTTGAACTGCTGCCCTTTTGGTTAGCAGCCACACTCTTAACCACTGCACCACTAGGGCTCCTGGTATATGGGGAGCACACAGTAAATTTATCGAATGAAAGAACTTCACAGGGAAAACCACAGGCACTGCACGACCATCTTTTCTTTACATTATGCTCTAAGACAAGACTTCATGAGTTAGATTACTTTAAAAGCTAGGCCCATTTTGTCCTCTAGTGCCAAAGGAAGTTTGCTGAATCCACCGGCTGTGTGTGTAGCTTAAGTTACTGAACCAGCAATCAGTTGCTGTCCAGTCAACTCCAATTCAAGGCGACCCCATACGTGTCAGAGTAGAACTGTGCTCCATAAGGTTTTCAATGGCTGATTTTTCAGAAGTAGATCAACAGTCCTTTCTTCCAAGGCACTTCTGAATATACTTCAACCTCCAGATTTTTGGTTGGCAGCCAAGCTCTTAGCCATTTGTTCCACCCAGGGCCTCCTAAGTTACTGAAGGACTGGCTTTTTAGCATTGAACAGAAAAATCCGTTTCATCGTTTGAAAAAAAAAAAAAAGCCTTTTGAAGCCAGTTTCATTTACTCTTTGCCTGTATGACTGATGCACAATTTTGGAAAAGGAATATTGTGAGATGAAAAGAACAGAAAGAGTAAAATTTCCCCTATTACCCTGGAGAAACTTTCCATTTTTACTTGCCAGGTGCTTCTCCTCCTTTTAATCCAATCTAACCAATCAAAACTGCTCACCATTAGTGTTAACACTTCATGTATTTCCTTAGAAGTTTTCACCGCAGCAGGGAAGTGCTCTCTCTTCCCATTTGTGCTGAGATCACACCTAATGTTGACTTCTGTGGTTGTTGTTAGGCTTCATTGACTTGATTCCGACTCATAGTCACCACCTGTCACAGAGCAGACCTGCCCTATAGGGTTTTCTTTATGGGAGCATATTGCTAAGTCTCCTGCGGAGCCTCCGGGTGGGTTTGAACTGCCAACTTTTCGGTTAGCGGCCGAGTGCTTAACCATTGCATCACTAGGGCTCCTAAGGGTGATTTCTACTCATCTAAAAAAAAAACAAAAAAACAACCCAATAACCTATTCTGTGACTTTTTAACTTAATATAAACACTGAGTTTTTAAACATGCTGATCTAAAGAGCAGGACATAGTAAAAAGCATTCTATTCCATCCCATACCATAATTCTGAGAGCTCAGAGAACTGTTGGGCAAATGAGATGCATTTATTTTGGGGCTCTTCTGTTGACATCCTGAACCTGATGACTTTGGTGAGCCCACACCTAGGGACCACAGTGTTGAATTGGAACCGTGAAGTCATAAAAAGTCACAGCCCAGGATCTCCAGCCCAAACACAGGATTACAGCAAGCCCCCTAGGCTGGCCTGCAACAATGGCATGGAAATCCAAACTTGAGAACTAAACTGTCCTCAGAGTGTATGCGCCATCCTTTATACTGCACCACCTGACTTTCATCACATAAACAATTCTGTGGTGGCTAACCCTCCGAGCGTGAAGCACTCCAGGAAGCCAGATCCTGGCTGGCAAAGCACACATGCCTGGCATCTCCGTCCTGAAGTTCCAAATACACACACCCCTCAGGTGGCCACAGGTGTTGACTGCAAGGCAGGGAGCAGAGTCTCTTGAGTTTTGCAATTACCTACATATGCCACTGTGCTTAGTGACTCTGCAGTTATTTAGGAGAGTAAACATCATACAGCTGCTATTAATGTTATTTTTGTTAAAAGTAATAATAAAGGATGAAACAGACCTAGGTTTGAACTGACTTATGTCTTCTTTAAAAGCAGTCCTCGAATGTATGAATAGGTTATTACATCACATATATATGTTGCTAAAAAGATATTTCAGAGTGTCAATGGCAGATTTTTAAAGAGGCCAGATAATTTGGTACCAATCTTAATTACTTATGATAAATATTATTTAGATACCCAGATATTTTATCAATGATATTAATAAAAGGTACTTGGATTCTTGAATCAGGTATAATCAGATCTGTCCTTAAGATCTGCAGGGCCTGGCGCGAGAGTACAAATGGAGGCCTACCTACCATATGTCTGGACATTTAGAAGTTGTCAGTCAAGTTAACAAACTGTTAAATAAAATATGTTTCATTTTCTTTGTATATACATTTATAATGTTTGCTTGATGGTGATATGTTTTCCTTGATTTTTTTATTTATTTGATATAAATTTACTGCAGATCTGAGCTGGGTGTTTTTCTTTGTGATTACAATTCAAAATAGCAATCAGAATCAAGAGGCTACAAAGTCCGTTAATTGGGGAAAAGACAGTCTCTTTAACAAATGGGGCTGGCAGAAGTGGATATCCACCTGCAAAAAACTGAAACAAGACCCATACCTCACACCATGCACAAAAACAAACTCAAAATGGATCAAAGACTTAAATATAAAATTGAAAATGATGCAGATCATGGAAGAAAAAATAGGAACAATGCTAGGAGCCCTAATACATGGCATAAACAGAATACAAACCATAAGTAACAATACACAAGCACCAGAAGAGAGACTAGATAAATGGGAGCTCCTAAAAATCAAACACTTATGCTCATCAAAAGACTTCATTAAAAGAGTAAAAAGACAACCTACAGACTGGGAAAAAACTTTTGGCTACAACAAATCCGATAAGCATCTACTCTCCAAAATCTACAAGATACTGTGAAACCTCAACAACAAAAAGACAAATAATTAAAAAATGGGCAAAGAATATGAACAGGCACTTCACCAAAGAAGATATTCAGGTGGCTAATAGACACATGAAAAAATACTAACAATCATCAGCCATTAGAGAAATGCAGATCAAAACTACAATGACATATCATCTCACCTCAACTAGGCTAGCATTAATCCAAAAAACACAAAATAACAAATGCTGGAGAAGTTGTAGAGAGACTGGAACACTTATACACTGTTGGTAGGAATGTAAAACGGTACAACCACTTTGGAAATTGATTCGGTGCTTCCTTAAAAAGCTAGAAATGGAAGTACCATATGATCCAGCTATCCCACTCCTTGGAGTATATCCTAGAGAAATAAGAGCCGTCACACGAATAGATGTATGCACACCCATGTTCATTGCAGCACTGTTCACAACAGCAAAAAGATAGAAACAACCTAGGTGCCCATCAATGGAAGAATGGATAAACAAATTATGGTATATCCACACAATGGAATACTACGCAATGATAAAGAACAAC
>NW_004444129.1:2883894-2896966 GCF_000243295.1 Trichechus manatus latirostris | reverse complement strand
AAAAGACCAGATTTACTGGCCTAAAGGAGACTGGAGAAACCCCGAGAGTATGGCCCCCAGACACCCTTTTAGCTCAGTGGTGAAGTCACTTCCGAGGTTCACCGTTCAGCTGGGGAGTGGACAGCCCCATAAAACCAAATGGGACTAATGAGGCACAGCAGTCCAGGGACAAGGACTAGAGGGCAGAAGAGGACAGGAAAGCTGGTGATAGGGAACCCAAGGTTGAGCTAGGATAGTGTTGATGTGTAGTGAGGTTGTTAACCATTGTCACAGGGCAACACGTGTACTAACTGTTAAATGAGAAACTATTTTGTTCTGTAAACCTTCATCTAAAGTGAGAATAGCAGCATAATTGGAAGAGCGTAGTCGATGTCACTGAACTGTGCATGTAGAAATTTGTGAAATGGTGTATCTTTGGCTATGTATACTTTCAACAACAACAACAAAAAAGTTGAGAAGGGAGAGGGTTGACATGTCGTGGGGTTGTTAATCAATGTCATAAAACAATACGTGTACTACTGTTTCATGAGAAACTGTTCTGTAAACTTTCACCTGAAGTACAATTAAAAAAAAAGAAAGAAAAGGCTCGAAGCCGTTTCAGTGATTTAAAAGCTGCATGAGCAGCAAGTGAAGGTGACTGTGATGAAGAATTTGTTGTTGAGTGGGGGTTGAGTCAAACGTTTCAAAGTCAGGGAAAATTTACATATCATTAAAGGGCAAGGTGAAGTTGTCTGTAAGTCCGACGTTCGTAACCCGAGGACTGCCTTACTTTAGTTACAGTATTCAGTCCCCTTACTTAAAAATCACTTGATGATGGAAGTGGCTAACAATGTGAGTGATTAACCTTGTTGTGAAATGTACAAGTCAGTTAGCTTATTGAATCACTACTCAGCGCTTGTTGTTAGCTGCCAGCAAGTCAGCCTCCTACTCAGGGTGACCCCATGCACAAAGCAATGTAATGCTGCCAGGTCCTGTGCCATACCCATGCATATCAAACCATTGTGATTCATAGGGTTTTCACTGGCTGATTTTTGGAAGGAGATCACTAGGCCTTTCTTCCTAATTTGTCTTAGTGTGGAAGCTCTGCTGAAACTTGTCCAGCATCACAGCAACACGCAAGCCTCCAATGACAGATGGGTGGCGGCTGCACTTCAGGTGCATTGGCTAGGAATCGAACCAGGGCCTCCCACATGGGAGGTGAGAATTCTGTCACTCAACCACCAATGCCTAGCACTTATTCAATTACTACTCAGGGATTACTAGCCAAGTAAAAAAAAACCTCATGGGCACGCACACGTGTGCACGCGCACACACACGCACGCACGCACGCACGCACGCACACATGCACACACACACACAGTGGAGCCACTGACAACCTTGGCAATTAAATGAAGATCAAAAGATATTTTCTTTTGGTGAAATGGCTACTATGATAAAGCAGAAAGGAGAAGCCTATATTCACTTGGAGGGACCATACATCTCGGTGTTGTTCACAGCCAGAGGGTAAAAATCAAGACTTCTTAGGAAAAGCCCAGAGATTCTGATTTTATTGGTCTGAGGCAGGGCCGGGGCCTGTTTTTTTTTTTTTTTTTTTAATGCTCCCCAGGTGCTTCTAATGTTCAGCTGTGTAGCCCATCATACCACCTTCCAGATGATCTTCTAAAGGCGGTCTTTAGACAAGGGGGCAGGTCAAGTAGAGACAGAATTGAAAAATGGAGTAAAGGTTCTTTGCAGGCCCTCTGAAATTAGAGAAAGATGCTATAGTCTTTTAAGACAGCTTGTCACTACAAATTGTTGCTGTTAGTTGCTGTCAAGTCAATCCCAACTTGTGGTGACCCCATGTGTGCAGAGTAGAACTGCTCCACAGGGTTTTCAAAGCTGTGATCTTTCAGAAGCAGACCGCCAGGCCTGTCTTCTGAAGTGCCTCTGAGTGAGTTCGAACTACCAACCTTTCAGCTAGTGGTCATATGCTTAAATGTGTGTGCCACCCAAGAACTCCAAGAATTAGAGTTACTTGTAATTCTGTGGTCATAGGCAACATAATTTCCTAGGGTTTATCCCAAATAAATGATATGCAAGAGATTTTCTCAGAAATTAGAAGGAGTACCTTACACCTATGAGGAAAATATGAAGAACAATTTCTTCTCTGTATCTTTGACTACTAAAATTTGTGTATGAGTCCCATGCAACTGACTGTTGCTTTGAAATGAACATTCAATTACTTAAACAAAACAGGAGAAAGTAAAGCAACATGTAGTGGTCAATCAACATTTATACCAGTGCTATCTGACCAATGTCATCTACTTTAGGTATAAGCAACAGAAACAGATACAGTAACTTTGTAAGACTCATTTCAAAGAGTCTTGACATATGCTTAAAAATATCTCCTAACAATAAAAATGATCTTGAAATTCCTCAGCAGGTCTGTGATGGGGTAGCAAAAACAATCTTGGTAGGGTATTTAACATAAAAGAAGCAAGAGGCCACCAGATCAGACGACGAGTCCCTTGAGACGGGTCCAGAAGTAAGACTGTTTCCATGGTCTAGGATATGAAAGGCAGTTTGAAAAGAAACCATTGCTGGGTGTGGCAGATGAAGTATAAGGCA
The DNA here is from genome assembly GCF_000243295.1 of Trichechus manatus latirostris. Lineage (NCBI taxonomy): Eukaryota > Metazoa > Chordata > Mammalia > Sirenia > Trichechidae > Trichechus > Trichechus manatus. The sequence goes on along the minus strand of NW_004444129.1, from coordinate 2,894,359 downwards.
ATACTATGTGTCAAGTATAGCGCCATGACGCCATGACGTAGTTTTCATAATCACAGTTAATCCTCCTGGTAACTTTGCAAGAAGGTATATTTGTGCCTATTTTATAGGAGAGAAGACAGATGCTCACCAACTGGACCTATCCAAGGCCAAATAACAATGCAGAGGCAGCATTCAAACACAGGACTAATGAATTGGAAGTTATTTTTGATACTACTTCCATGATACTCTGGCCCACTGGTGACAAGGAAGCACAAGGAAAGGTTGAAAAAGGAATATGAACAACTCTATCTTTTTCAGTTCAGTTGGTGAAAGAGAAATTCAATTTATGGTATATACAATATCAAACTGGGGGATGGGTGGGCTTAATTAAATTAGTTTCTAAACATCTGTGTATAGTTCAGTGTTGCCCAATAGAAATAGTAAAACACATGCATAATTTAAAATTTTCTAGTAGCCACATTAAAAAAGTAAAAAGAAACAGGTGAAATTAATTTTTATCTATTTTATTTAATTCATTATATTATCATTCCAACATGAAATCAATATAAAAAATTATTGAGATATTTCACAAATTTTTTTTTGTACTAAGTCTTTAAAACCCGGTGTTTATTTTACACTTACAGGATGCTTCAGTTCGGAGACTGGCCACATTTCAAGTGCACAATAGCCACATGTGGTTAGTGGCTACCTATGAGAGTGGAGGTATAGATAACACTGAAATCCATGCAATCTGATGCACGTCTCAGGGTGTGGGACAAAAAGTAGATTCTTAGAAATATGCATGAATAGGTGGACCAAGGAAGAATCTCCAAATGAGACACTGTTTGAGGTCTTTATCTAATGATATCCAGTACCAAAATGAATGAAGTGGTCAATTATTTTCCAGAGAGGAACTGGATAAGTGGAGCATCTAGCCCTCTACCTTCTACCTCTGTCGACAGGCCAAGTGACACCAGAGAGCTCCACAAGGGCAAAACTCTGGCCGGCCACTCGTCAGGGCGAAGAGTTTCATCTAGTTGCAATGAGACTAAAAAAAATCCTATTGTTTACGTCACACATAAATAGTGTGATTATTAACTTCCCCTTGTCTTAGAGGTAGGGAGAGTTGAGTTTATGGTAATGGGGGGATAATTCAGAAAAGGATAGTGATAATGGTTACACAGCATGAAGACTGTAATCAATGTCAGTGAATAATACATGTAAAAATTGTTGTACTGGCAATTGTTTTGTTATGTATAGTTTTACCACACACACACACACACACACACACACACACACACACACACACACACACAGAAACCTCTATTATTTCAAACAAACATAAAGCGAACAGAAGCAAAAGGCCACCAGACAGGTGAATTCTGCTGCAGTTGAGGTATATGCTTTTTGACTCTCCTGCATGTTTTGTGACTTGTCCTCTAGAATTAAGGGTACATCTGAAGAGGCAGCAGTGATTTTCTGTTGTTAATGCTGATATTAGCGAAAGGCTAGAAGGGGTGGAAACGGGTGTTTTGTTGTTGTTGTTTTGTTTTTTAAAGAACACTATGTATTTAAGTATACGCTTGGAAAACATAGCCATCACTGTAACATGATTTTGTAGCATCTACGATAATGCACTTAGGGAAGGTGAGGACTCAGTAATACTAACAACTGATTGATACGATAATTTCATTTTAAAATACATGGTTTTTTTTTTTTGGTAATTGATTAGAAATATATTTTAAAAATAATTTCATTTTGATTATAGAAATTAAATCTGGAAATCAAGAGATATAATATTTCATCTTTCTTCTTCCCAGTGTTCACATCCTTTCATAAAATATAAAGTAGCAGAATGAAAGTAAAGAAAGAAAGAAAACAGTCTTCCTGCAGTTATCAAGCTGACAGTGACCTCTAGGTCCCTGCAACCTCTTTAGGTTGTAAGCAACCCAGTATCTGTGACTTTGTAAGACATTTTAAAAAATGCAACGGGTTGTGTTTCTGAAGTCTAAGCAGCGCGTTTTCATTTCCTAAGAGCAGAAACAAGCAAAGAAATGAGCCCACGTGAGCTCATGCCTCCTCCCCTACCCGCCAGCAGAGCTGGTGAAGGTAAATTCCATTCTAGTCCCCAAATTTGGGGCAGAGCCAAGAGGGCTGCCCCAGTGTGCAAAGTAAATGATTTCTTTGGAACTCCTTTAGAAAGGCGCAGGTAGGGCTGTGGGAGGGGATATCTCGCAAGCATAAATTTACATCGTCTATTTGTAAACCATCCTCCCGCATCATACGCTTTATGTATGACAACACTTCCTCTTCATGTTTTTTATGTGGCTTGAGCTGCTTCATAAGTTCCATGCCCCAACCCCCTCTCCTCTTTTTTTTTTTTTATTAACAAGACTATGTTGGTTTCCTGGACTTTCGCATGCTGTTGGAAATATACTGTCGCACTGATAAGAATCTCTCTTAATATACTTTTTTTTCTAGTTCACAAGTTGGTGGGCCAACTGATCTATAAAATTATAAAAATTTGTAAAAAAGTGTTTTCAAAGAAGAGGACAGAAGAAAGGTAGGGATGGGAGAAACCATCCTTCTTTTTGTAAAACAGTAAGAAATAGGAAGGTCTTTGTAGAGTGAAATATCACAGAGCTCCATTCTGGTGTGATGTTTTTACATGTACTTGACTAAGCTGTGGGTCAAATTCTACTTGCAGAAGATGACAGCTACATCCAAGAGAAGCTCTGCAACGCGGTAGTCCCACACAGCGTTTTTATGTCCTAACCCCAGCCTTGGAGAGGCCCCAGAGCTGTCCTGGTCAAAGGAGAAACAGATCATCAAACACATGACGGACAGACGTGTCAGCTTTCAGATTACCTTGATTCAGGGTATTTGGTGAGGGTAGCCAGGCTGCTGGTGTACATGTGGCCGCCCACGTCGATGTGGACGGGTGCATTGGATTTTGTGAGCTGTGCTGGCGTTGGAATGCCTTGGTTGTTCAGCGGAGATGCAGGGGACCTAGTGATCAGAGGTCTTGACATATTGGGCCGACTGTCCTACAGAGAGAGAAGCAAGTTTAGACATATTTTCTGCTTTCAGTGGGAAGAAAGGAAGTACACACAGCCTAAAGAATAAACCAGTGGCTAACATACACAGGAAGAGAATTACATTAAACATTCAATGTAATTAATGTAGTAAATGATATTCATTTGGTAATGAAATTTGGAAAATGACCAAGCTCTCCCATTTGTTACAGTGAATATTAGAAAAACAGATTTTATAACAAAGGAAAGGAAAACTTGACATGCTCAGCATCAAGGAGCTGAACTAATGTTCATTTCAAATAATCCTGAAAATGATAAGGGTTCATTATACTAATGAATTCTCGCATTTAACAATCGGTAAAATGGCATGTGGAGAAATACTAATCACTCCAAATGAAAAGATAATCAACATTTCAAACAATAAAACATCTAAATAAAATGATTTATCCTTCTCTTTGTAAACTTCCTCACTTCTATGCACTTGGAATACGTACAGACCTTCGGCACTTGTGCTCTGCAAAATGTTTTCTTAAAGCTCTTTTTTTTTAAAAAAAAAAATTTTATTTTCTGAGTCAGGAAAAAGAGGGCGCAGCTCACATACTTAGAGCAACCTCGCAGATAATCACCACAAGCTTTATCCATCAACAGATTTTCTTTAAAGGTCTACCCACACTTTACCTACTTGTTCCCTGTTTGTCTCCCTATAAGACTGTGGGTCTGGGGGCCCTCAAGTGATAAATACATGCTTGTGGACCATGAGCAAACTGCTATTCTGCATGCCTGACTTCTTGGAGAAACCCAGTTCCCAAAGTGGAACTGAGGCGATCTGGATGCAGCAGCGTGTGCATTCACACGAGCAGAGGTGCAACGTGAGGAAACAGAGCAGAGCGAGGAAATCCCATTGTGGCAGCCAGAACCCATTTAAGAAATGGGATTCTTGAGAAATTAAAGTATTACCTCCTTTCCATGGATACAATACAAATATTTCAAACACTATCCAAACATGGCTGATTGCTTTTAAATTAGAGCCCAAACCACAGACAAGTAAAGTCAGGTCTCTGGCATTCAATGAACGGGTCAAATATTTAGAGTCTACAATTGCAGAATAAATTAAAATAGCATTTGCGTCTGAATTCTCTAAGACTGGAGACTGGAGATATAAGCATATTCTCCAAATTTATAATTTAGTCAGAGGTTGTTTTCAAACACGCAAACAATGTGTGGCAAAGCCACCGGTAAGGCATTATAAGGAGATTTTGAAAAATACCTTTGATGTAGATTACATAGGGGAAGTCATCTAGTTTTTGTGCACAAAACCTAGCATGATAAAATATAAATTTGTAAAACATCATAGATTTTATGATCTGGAACAGCTTTAGGAGTTACCTGGGGAACAACTGTTAGACTACTTAGCGTTAACCACATGTCCAGGCATGACTGTGGAGACACATGCTTTCTGAAACTGAACATCTATGAGTGGGGTGGTGATTAGGCCTTTACACAGAATGTTTAACATCTGTGTTGTGCTTTTCTACATGCTGAATTAAGCAGAGCCCAGAAACGGAGAAACAGTTCATGTTTTACTTCTTAAATTGGGTAATGAGTTCATGGGTGTTCCCTATATTCTTCTTTATACTTTTCTGTATATTTTTAATAATGCAAACTAGATATTTAAAAAAACACAAAAGGATGTTTGTAGCACACAAAGAAAACAAGTTAAAGGGATACTGGGTAGGGAAAACGCTAAAAAACAAAGTCACAGTTAGTAGGAAGTATTAAACAGTTAATGTTCAGAAACTTTAAAAGTAGCATTTTAAAACTTGGACGACAGAAATCACATTTTTTTTCCTTTAAAAATGCAATCACATAACCTCTCCTTTTAAGTGATACATACTGCCTGACTTCCTTTTAGAAAATGATTTCCTGGCTAAAGACACACACACACACACACACACACACACACACACACGCACACACGCACACACACACGCACACACATACATACACACACGCACACACACACACACACACCCCTCCCTGTTCGGATTCAGCCCATCACAGCACTGCAGAATCTGTAATAGTTTCTCAATTGGACACATTCTATACCCTGCCTGAGCGTGCTCACGTGAAAATGAACAGATTTGCAGGGTTAATATTGTAGTTAGACTGTGACCTCATTTAGCACAGTCCTAACACTGTGAGGTCTACATAGAAGGAGGAAAAAAAAGGGAAGCATAACTGATTGGTTGAAGGATTCCAGATTTCTTGGCGTATATACCATTTACACTGTAAATCATAAATGTATGGATATTGCTAAATTTAAAACTAAACCAGTATTTCTTTAGCTGGGGGTGGTGGTTTAACCCTCAGGGGCAAGGAGGGAATTTCATGATAGCTGAGGCTTGGGCAGACTCTAGAAAGACTGCATAATGTTGGAATTGGTCTTTGGTGAGCTCTCCTAGCTTTTTCCTTCTAGGCTCTATCTCCTCCTCTGCCCTGGAAACGTTCCCTGTTCTATGTGTGTCCCTTTGGTTATGATCATTTCTAAGGCGTTACGATATTAGCTAACAGACAACAAAGGGTTTCACTCCATATTTTCTGTATTTATTGGTGCAGGTTGAAAGAACTTTTAAGACTCATAGGCTGGGGGATGTCCGAGGCTTAGAAGTCTTGGCACTTACAGTGGACATTGGAGGTGACACTCAATATTATTCCATCTACTCCAGATGCTTAATCTAGAACAATCATGGTAACCCTTCTCCCTTTGCCAGTGACTGAAGGAGACACTTTCTCTCATTTCTCTGCACATGGAGGTCCTGGATGGGATGCCTGTAACTATAGCAGCCATCTTGCTACCAGCCTAAGGGCAAAGCCAGGGCCCAGAAAGGCAGAGCTGAGAGCTGCAAGGAACCTGGGTTCTCACTGACATTGTTGAGACACTGAGTCAACCAACTCTGAACCTCCTATCTCTGGGTTTCCTGTTACTTGAGAAAATCAATCTCTTTATTGTTCAAGCTGGATTGAATTTCTGTTACCTGCAGCCAAAAGCCATCCTGATAGAGCACCCATCCTGTTACATGGCTGCCTCTCTGGAAGGTCATTTGGCTGGGTGAGACTTGGCTTATAATGCTAAGCACCACTGCCTGCAGCAGAACTTTCCATCAGATTGTCACCATGCTTCAACTCTACTTTCCAATCTGTTTTCCCTTTAATCACTCACCCATCATAATCTCAATTTACATATGCTTTTCAGTATTACTTTTGAAGAAATGAAAACCATGAACAGGAACCAGAGTGCAAATGACTCGGCTGTGCTGCCTCCACTACTGAAAACACAGCTCAGAGCACTGATGTGTATTTCTGACAGTTAGCCAGAAACCCACCTGTGATAACTCCTGCTAGATTCCTCACCAGGAAAAAGGAGCCCACCCCTAACATTAAGTCATTTAGTTACTGCACCTTTCTTGGTGAAGCCCATTGTTCCTTCCTTCCATAATATTTATTACCATCTCCGGTGTACCAGGCACCAGGTGATGGATACACTGCTACCTGACCTCACCAGAAGGAGCCCTGGTGGTGAAGTGTTAAAGCGCTTGGCTGCTAATCAAAAGGTTGGAGGTTTGAACCCACCACCCACTCTGCAGGACAAAGATGTGGCAGTCTGCTTCCATAAAGATTTACAGCCTTGGAAAGTATGGGGCAGTTCTACTCTGTCCTATAGGGTTGCTATGAGTAGAAATCAACACAATGGCAGTGGCTTGGTTTCTTGGTTTTGGCCTTACCAGGTTTGCTGTTCATTGGGAGAAAGAGACCATTAAACAAGCAACAATATTAGGAGAGGGGAAGGTCAGGTTAATTTATTAGCTTAATGGAGGGACACTTAACCCAGGTTTGGAGTTGGGAAGACGGACGGAAAGGATTTCTGGAGACAGTCTAAGATGAGATCTAAAGGCTAAGAAGTCAACAAACAGTGGGAGCCATTAAGAAGTACACGAGAGAGGCGGGGCCAAGATGGCAGAGTAGTCAGATGCTTCCGGTGGACCCTCTTACAAGAAAGACCTGAAAAAACAAGTGATTCGATTATATATGGAAATCTGGGAGCCCTGAACATCAAAGGCAGAGTTGAGGAACTGGATGGAGTGGCAGAGGGAGGGAGAGATGGTTCATAAGCAGCAAGGAGTTGCCTGACCTGACTTGGCGAGAGCCTGAGCCCTTCAGGCCTGAGCAGCTCGTGGGTGAGCAGTGAGGCAGGCAAGCAGCCGTGCTCAGGAGGCATGTTTTCCACACCTGGAGAGACCCAGTGCCAGACAGTCCACATGGCCACCCAGAACCAGTGAGAAGCAGCCCTCGATCTGGTGAAAGATAAGTAATTGCTTACGGCCTACTACGTGGATCAGAAACACCCCTCTTAGGAAAAAACCCCTCTCCCATTTACCTCCCTGCTCCCTGCTCCCTGCTTTGCACTGGGTCCTGGACCAGCTTCAGCAATTGCCGAATCCCCTGGGCCGGAAGTAGCATCCGTCACACGCCCAGAGCCATTTTCCCAGCCTTGGAGAGTGAACAAATTAACAAACCGGGGAAAAAATAAACTGCTGGCTCCCCTAAGCCAGGAACCCAGGGAAGGCACAGCTCCTTTGCCTATGCACAGGCATAAGGGATCCACAGACTTTGAGTGCTTTTCCCCCTGCACAGACTTCTGTGGGCCCATCTCTACAGCGTATGCCCTCATTACCACAGTACAACAGGGTATATACCGGAACTCTAACTTCAACTGTTTCAGCTGTGAAGTGGCAGGTTCTTGACAATTGACATGGCTCTGCCCATTAGGCAGGGTCTTCACCTACCCACATCAGGGGCGTGAGGACTGGTGGCTTCACCCACGCCACCTAGCCACCTGCGATAGGCGTCCATGAATAAGAAGGCCCCCCCCAAGTCCTTATAGCCAACGGCTAGGGGGTCATAGTTCGGCTGCAAAACCCACCCACCTATGCATTCCAGGGAACAGGGACACCCCTTCCTCCTGGACACTCAGGGGCGGCCGTCAGCCCCCTGCCTTGCTCAGAGTGTGTCCCGCTGTTGCAACCAGATGCCTGTGCCTACACCAATCACCCATGCCTGTTTAGGACTGTAAGTGAGAGCCTACACCACACAGTTGGTGGCCATCTACCTAGGCAACTGAGCTGAATCCATACAGGAGGAGTGGGCGGACTCCTGAGCTCACATACCTAGTAACAGATCTAACCACCTGGTGACAGGACATTTAGAGCTTCAAAGGTGCCAATAATCAAACTAGCTCATATAAGCAGCCTATTTGGGCATATCAAAACAAAACAAGAAGCTAGGACACAGTAAGCAAACATAAAATAAACAAATATAATAACTTATTGATGGCTCAGAGGCAACAGTCAATATCAAATCACATAAAGAGGCAATCTGTGATGGCTTCAGCAAGCTCCCAAAATAAAGAACTTAGAAATTTTCCAGGGGAGAAAAATTTCTTAGAATTACCAGAGGCAGAATACAAAAGATTAATATACAAAACTCTTCAAGAAATTAGGAAGGAAATTAAGCAAAATGCAGAACATGCAATAGAGGAAATTAAAGATTACAGAAGATCATAATGACAAATTGAACAGGCTGCAAGAATCCATAGAGAGACAGCAATCAGAAATCCAGAATATTAACAATAAAATTTCAGAATTAGACAACTCAATAGAAACTCATAGGAGCAGAATTGAGGCAATGGAAGTCAGAATTAGTGAGACTGAAGATAAAGCACTTGCCACCAACTTATTTGAGGAAAAATCAGATAAAAGGTTTAAAAAAAATGAAGAAACCCTAAGAATTATGTGGGATTCTATCAAGAAGAATAACCTACGAGTGATTGGAGTACCAGAATGGGGGGTGGGGGGTGGGGATAACAGAAAATACAGAGAGAATCATTGAATATTTGTTGGCAGAAAACTTCCCTGATACCGTGAAAGATGAGAAGACACCTATCCAAGATGCTCATCAAACCCCACATAAGGTAGATCCCAAAAGAAAGTCACCAAGACATATTATAATCCAACTTGCCAAAACCAAAGATTAAGAGAGAATTTTAAGGGTGGTTAGGGATAAGCGAAAAGTCATCTACAAAGGAAAGTCAGTAAGAATAAGCTCGGACTACTCAGCAGAAACCATGCAGGCAAGAAGGCAATGGGATGACATATATAAAGCCTTGAAGAAAAAACTGCCAGCCAAGAATTATATATCCAGCAAAACTGTCTCTCCAATATGATGGCAAAATCAGGGCATTTCCAGATAAACAGAAGTTTAGGGAATTTGCAAAAACCAAACCAAAATTACATGAAATACTAAAGGGAGTCCTCCTGTTAGAAAATCAGTAACATCAGATAACCCAAGACTAGAACACAGGACAGAGCAACCAGATAGCAACCCAGATAGGGAATTCACAAAAGTAAATCAAAGCTAAAACACTGAAAACAGGGATACAGATGTCAATATGCAAAAGATGACAACATTAAAACAAAAAAAAAAGAGGGACTTAAAAAATGTAGACATACATTTTTCATATAGAGAGGAAGTCAAGGTGATATAAAGACATAAAAGACTGGTATAAACTTAGAAAACTAGGGGTAAATATTAAGGTAACCACAAAGGAAACTAACAATCCTACAAGTCAAAATAAAAAACTGGAAAAACATAAAGACTCAGCAAACACAAAACTCAACAACAATGAAAAAAATGAAAAGAAAATACATAAAGAAAAACGACTCATCAAAGAAAATTAAGTGGAACAAAGAAACTGTGAAAAACACACACAAAAAAGACATCAAAATGACAGCACTAAACTCATACCTACCAATAATTATGCTGAATGTAAATAGACTAAATGCACCAATAAAGAGACAGAGAGTGGCAGACAAGATAAAAAAACACGATCCGTCTATATGCTGCTTACAAGAGACACACCTTAGACTTAAAGACACAAACAAACTAAAACTCAAAGGATGGAAAAAAAATATATCAAGCAAACAACACTCAAAAAAGAGCAGAAGTGGCAATATTAATCTCTGACAAAATAGACTTTAAAGTAAAATCCACCACAAAGGATAAGGAAGGATACTATATAATGATTAAAGGATCAAAATACCAGGAGGACATAACTATAATAAATATTTATGCACCCAGCGACAGGGCTCCAAAATACATAAAACAAACTCTAACAGCACTGAAAAGAGAGACGGCTCCACAGTAGTAGTGGGAGACTTCAACACACCACTTTCGGTGAAGGACAGAACATCAGAAAGAAGCTGAACAAAGACATGAAAGATCTAAATGCTACAATCAACCAACTTGATCTTATAGATGTATACTGAACACTCCACCCAACAGCAGCGAAGTATACTTTCTTTTCCAATGCACATGGAACATTCTCCACAATAGAC
>NW_004444129.1:2839528-2881342 GCF_000243295.1 Trichechus manatus latirostris | reverse complement strand
TCTCACCCCGACTAGGCTAGCATTAATCCAACAAACACAAAATAACAAACGCTGGAGAGGTTATGAAGAGACTGGAACACCTATACACTGTTGGTGGGAATGTAAAATGGTACAACCACTTTGGAAATTGGTTTGGTGCTTCCTTAAAAAGCTAGAAATAGAAGCACCATATGATCCAGCTATCCCGCTCCTTGGAATATATCCTAGAGAAATAAGAGCTGTCACACGAATAGCTGTATGCACGCCCATGTTCACTGCAGCACTGTTCACAATAGCAAAAAGATAGAAACAACCTAGGTGCCCATCAATGGAAGAATGGATAAACAAATTATGGTATATCCACACAATGGAATATTGCACAATAATAAAGAACAATGATGAAGCCGTGAAATATCTTAAAACATGAAGGAAGCTGGAGGTCATTATGCTGAGTGAAATTAGTCAGTCATAGAAGGACAAATTTGTATAAGACCACTATTATAAGAACTCAAGAAAAGGTTTAAACGCAGAAGAAAACATTCTTTGATGGTTATGAGGGTGAGGAGGGAGGGAGAGGGTTATTTACTAACTAGATAGTAGATAAGAATTATCTTAAGTGAAGGGAAGGACAGCACACACTACAGGGCAAGTCAGCACAACTGGACTAAACTAAAACTAAGAAGTTTCCTGAATACAATCAAACACTTTGAGGGACAAAGTGGCAGGGGCAGGGGTCTGGGGACCATGCTTTCAGGGGACATCTAGGTCAATTGGCATAACAAAGTTTATTAAGAAAATGTTCTGCTTTCTACTTTGGTGAGTGGCCTCTGGGGTCTTAAAAGCTTGCAAGCGGCCATCTAAGATGCATCAATTGGTCCCAGCCTCTTGGAGTAAAGGAGACTGACGAACACCAAAGACAAAGGAAAGTATTAGCTCAAGAGACAGAAAGGGCCACATAAACCAGAGACTTCATCAGCCTGAGACCAGAAGAAATAGATGGTGCCCAGCTACCACCAATGACCACCCTGACAGGGAACACAACAGAGAGTCCCGGATGCAGCAGGAGAAAGTTGGGGTGCAGAACTCAAATTCTAGTAAGACGACCAGGCTTAATGGTCTGACTTAGACTGGAGGAACCCTGGAAAACATGGCCTTTGGACTCTCTATCAGCCCAGAACTAAGACAATTTCCAAGGCCAACTCTTCAGAGATTGGACTGGACTGTGGGACATAAAGTGATACTCGTGAGGAGTGTGCCTCTTAGCCTAAGTAGATACAAGAGACTAAACGGGCAGCTTTTGTCTGGAGGTGAGATGGGAAGGCAGAGAGGGTTAGGAGCTGGCTGAACGGACATAGGGAATCACAGGTGGAAGGGAGAAGTGTGGTGTCACAGTATGAGGAGAGCAATTTAGAGTCACATAACAATGTATGTATAAATTTTTGTATTTGAAAAAATCAGAAAATTTTTAAAAAGTGCACAAGAGAAAAGGATGTTTGTGTTAAAGAATATGGCATATATAATTTTGCAGCAATACCAACAATAACCAAAAACTGAGTGTATGGTCACATGTGGGTATGTATAGACATATATGTATGGGTAGGAACCAGAATGTACAAATGTGTGCACAGATAGAAGTATTTTTATCTATGTATACATACAGGTATGTGTGTGCATGCATATATATTCACAGAGGACACAGTTACAGATATTTCTCAGATATAACCTTGCGAGATTGTTTTTCTGGTTTTGAAGACTTAAGACCTTAGTCTCATGGGACAACTTAGTCAACTGGCATAATATAGTTCACAAAGTTCATGTCCTGCATCCTAGTGAGGTGAATAGCATCTGGGGTTTTAAAAGCTTGCTAGCAGCCATCTAAGATACAACTATTGGTCTCTACTCATCAGGAGCAAAAGAGAAAGAAACCAAAGCTTCAGAGAAGAAAGTAGCCTACAAGGCTAATAGCCTAGAAAAGCCCTGGCATATAGGGAGCAAACCAAACCAAACCCATTGCCGTCGAGTCGATTCCGACTCATAGCGACCCTATAGGACAGAGCAGAACCGCCCGACAGGTTTTCCAAAGAGAGGCTGGTGGATCCAAACTTCCGACCTTTTGGTTAGCAGCTGAGCTCTTAATCACTGTGCCACCAGGGCTCCCAAAACACATGTGTGTGCACACACATACACAAATAGCACCTAAATTATATGGAATGCCTTGAGAATGAGGCGTTATGATTAACTCTATTTTCTGATCATCTGACCGCCCTTTATGGCACGCAAACTGCAATCAAAGTATCTTAGGCACAGACCCTGCTTCCAAGGGTGAAAATCTGTGGCTGCCTTGGGAGTACTATTTCAGGATTGACACATCCTACTGGCCTTTCATTAATATTTTTTTAGAAAACCACCACCTTACTGACCATAGTTAGTTAATCATATCACAGGACTCTCAACCATAGTGTCGACCTATTTCCAAAGAGGCTCCATTTGTTTCTTCATTCAAGTAATATTTATTGGAAGAAGTACAGCCAGAATGCTCCTTAGAAGCAAGGATGGTGAGACTTTGTCTCACATACTTTGGACATCTTATCAGGAGGTATCAGTCCCTGGAAGAAGGACATGCTTGGTAAAGTAGAGGGTCCGTGAAAAAGAGGAAGGCCCTTAACAAAATAGACTGACACAGTGGCTGCAACAACGGGCTCAAGCATCACAACAACTGTGAGGATGGTGCAGGACCGGGCAGTGTTTTCTTCTGTTGTACATAAGGTCGCTGAGTTGGAGCTGACTTGACGGCATTTAACAACAACCATATACCAAGCTCTATGGTCCCTATTGACTTTGACTAAATAGCAGAATGAATCTAGAGAAAAAGAATCTTTTCGTATAATTTCACGAGTTAAAAAAAAAAAAAGCCCCACCAGTGCTTCAAAATTGAGAAGTACTGTATTCGTAATTTATTTACCGGGTAGTTTCTGCCAATCTCAATCATCCAGAAGACAGAAGAGAATTCCCTGAAATAGTTTTTTGAGCACCCAAATTTGATGTCATATTTTCCGTTCACTTTATTCATGGGAGCCCCCTTCAAATTCATAGAGCCTAAACCAAAACCAAACCCAAACCCAGGGCCGTTGAATCGATTCCAACTCACAGTGACCCTGTAGGACAGAGAACTGCCTCATAGAGTTTCTAAGCAGCGGCTGGTGGATTCGAACTGCTGACCTTTTGGTTAGCACTGCACCACCAGGGCTCCTCACAGAGCCTTCTTACACTTCATTTACAAATTTTTAAGTGTAGTTATTAGTTTTCTAGCCCACAGCATAATAGCTGATTACCAAAGTCATCCAAAATTAGCCATCCAAAAGCCAAACCCCAGACTAACTTTCATTGGAGAGTATCTAATATATTGAAGAACAATTTCCACCCCAAAACAGTGAAGAAAAAACATTGCTTTAAACTAAGACAATTTTTAAAACGTCAGCTGGAAAACTCACAGATACAGAACACCCTAAGGGTACAGGAGAAACTGGTTTTGGGATAGGAAGACCTGATTTGAGCTCAGCCTCACCCTTTGTGTGGTCTTGGAGAAGTTATAAAACTGATATAACTCCACTTTCCTCATCTCTAAAATGGGGCTAAATCTACTTACCTGTAGAGAGGTAAAAATGGTGGTAGATGAGGCAGTATTTATGAAAACGTTAACACAGTGCTTGGCATAGAGAAGGACCTTCTACACACGCACAAAAATGAAATTTGACAAATCAGTAAACAAGATATACAGAAGGAGTCTTCTACAGACCTAGTGAAAATAGAGAACTTTTAATACAGTTGAGAAAGTATGGTCCACGAGTGGAAAAGACAGCGTTTTATGTTGCCATAATAAAGGATTATATTGTGGGGTATAGATAAATAGAAAATAGGGCAGAGCATAATAAGATGCTAATTATGTGCTTTGGACAAAGGATATGAAAAGAAGTAGAGAATGAAATCATCACAAGAAGTTTATAAAATGAAATGACACTTGAGCTGTTTATCTTTTCAGATCAAAAATTTAATTTCACAGATTAAAAAAAAAGAAAGAAAAAATAGAATGTTTCATTTGGAAATGACCGCAACTGTGTTAAATTAATCTGCAACTACTTCCTAATCTGAAAGAGTAAAGTGTTACTCTCCTTGCTGTGGGCCAGGATGAGGCATTACCGTTTATCTATTTCAGCGAACGGTCTTTCTGCCGGATATGAAGGGCCTTCAACGTGCCTTACAAACCCTGGCAGTGCAGTGGTGGAGTGCTTGGCTGCTAACTGAAAGGTCAGCAGTTCGAACCCACCAGTTGCTCTGTGGGAGAAATATGTGGCAGTCTGCTTCTGTAAAGATTTACAGCCTTGGGGTGGTTCTTCTCTGTCCTATAGGGACCTTATGAGTCAGAATCGACTCAATGGCAGTGGGTTTGGTTTTTGGTTTGGCAATGTGCTTTTTTGTTTTTTCATAGTGAAATATGTATCTGAGAAGCTCCTTTATGAGATTATTAAGCTGGAACCATGAACGGGACAAGTATTTGCCAAAATTTTCTTTTTTTTTTCTGAAAGGAAAAGAACTATGAGAAAAAGAACATTTTGATATAATTTTGCTAGCTGAATTAATTTTTAGAATTAACTTCTCAGCTATTTTAAAATGCATTTAAAACACTAGAGTATTTTTTAATACATACTAAACTTAACTATGGATCTTACTAATTCTGGCTTATTTTTAAATTAAAATGTAGCACAAAACTGAAAAGGCAAGCTTTCTAACAGTTCTGGAGGGAAAGAACTTTTTTTTTCTGCAAAAATGTGTGTATGTTTGATAAAAAATTCTGGAATTCAATGCACTAAAATATTAGCAGTGTTTAGGTTTGGGTGATGATGTTACAGGTAATTTTTTAAAAAAATTCTTTCGTGCTTTATGGAGTTGAACATTTATTACTTTTGAAATGTAAAAAAAATGTTCTCAAAAAGGAAAAAAAATTAATTAGCATCTACTCTTGTCATCCTGCTGTATGTTACCTTCAAACTAGAGAATTTTTTTTTGACATTTTTAAAGGATGGATTAAAACAAGAAATACAAAAATAAAACTAAATTTAGGAATAATGCTTCCCCTTCCCTTCATTTTCTCGCCAGGGAGGAAATCCGCGGAACAGAAAATTAAATAAGCCTTGGGTCATTTGGTAAGCTCATATTTAGCTGACACAGAAACTATTTAGTTTGATCCTGAATGAAAGGCCAAAAGCTTATGGCTTCCACACTATGGTTTCCACATACCTTTTCCCTGACCCCCTCCATTCCCAGCTCTGAAGCACAACAGGAAGAAAATTAAAAAGGCTGTCCATATACACCCCTTGTGTTTCCAGAAGTCACGGCTCTGTGTGCTCTCTTGGAAGGAAAACGCAAATGGCAGCAAAGGTTCGCAATTAAACAGTATCTAATACTAATTGGGAGCACTGGTGGCACAGTGGTTAAGAGCTTGGCTGCTAACCAAAAGGTCAGCAGTTTGAATCCACCAGCCACTCCTTGGAAACCCTATGGGGCAGTTCTCCTCTGTCCTATAAGGTCACTATGACTTGGAATCGATTCGATGGCAATGGGTAATACTAACCGAGGAGACTTCTGGTTTGAAATCAGAAACCTCTGTGCAATGTTAAGTATTACCACCATTTCATAGAGAAGGAAGTTGACCATGAGGTCAAGTGGCTTAGCCTATAATTATCTAGTAGTGAACTTACTGTGATATTTTACATGCTATCCATCATGTACCAAGATAAGGTTCCCACTCTCCTATGACTACGCTATACACTGAGGTTCTCCCAGGAGAAGGGATAGATTTGCCTTGTTCCATCCACATTCTTTCACTCTGTCTATTTGGGGATGAAAACAACTAGCTGCAGGGTTAGAAGATGGTCAGTGGTCACGGAGAAGGCTAGCTGGCCCAGGAAGTGGACACCCTGCTCCCACCAGCTATCATTTATTTCCCCATCACAGAGAATTAGCATTTTATTTATTCCCCCAATTCCTAGTTCTAGATGTTAATAACAGGACATATCAGCTTCTAAATAGATAATAAACCTGACTTACTGGCTTCTTGGATGTGATCCTAAAAATTCCGTGTCCAGCAGAGTGTCAAAAGCTAAATTTGTTCCTCTGAACCTTAACTGAGTCCCTGTGGGACCTTCCTGTCAGATCCTTAGATGCACATTTGCTTGACTTCTCTGCTTTCAAAAATAAAAAAATTAAGATACACAGGTTTGTAAATATACTAGCTTAATCTAATTTATAAAATAAGTGTTTTCATAAAAGGTTCACTGCTCACTTGTTCATTCATTTAGAAAATGTTAGCTGGCTACTCCATTTGGCACTGGGCTAGGGCACTATGGAAGCGTAACCCTTCAGGGAGGTGAGAGTCTATGTTGGGAATAGACCACATGGACAGGACATTCCTGATGACAAAAGCCCCCATGCAAATAAAAAAAAATAAAATAAATCAAGTTATAGGTGGAAAAAATCCATGTGTTCATCAATAGATGAATGGATAAACAAAATGTGAAAGGAAACAAGAGAGAATTGAAGTTCTGATACATGTTACAACCTGGATGAACCTTGAAAGCATAATGTTGAAAGAAATAAGTTAGTCACAAAATGGTAAATCTTGTATAATCCTACTTATATGAAATATTCAGAATAGGCAAATGCATAGAGACAAAAATTTATTAGCGGGGTTGGGGTGGGGATAGGGACTTGTTTAATACAGAGTTTCTGTCTGGGAGGATGAAAAACGTTTGGAAATAAACAGTGGTAATGGTTGCACAACATGGTATATGTAATTAATGTCACTGAATTAGACACTTAAAACATGGCTAAAATGCAAATTTTTATTATGTATATTTTACCACAAAAAAAATTCAAAAAAAAATAAACTTACGCTTTCCATGGTCTGAGAACTACTTATTGATGCTTTTAAGTGAATTATTTTGAAGGCAAACAATACTTCTGTATAGCAAGGAATGAGCCCCTCTTGGTTTTACAAAGCCAGGGCATATTCTTTTTGAATAATACATACCTATTTTTCCTGTTTAGTTTTTCCATATTGTTGCTGTGTGCCATTGAGTCAATTCCAACTCATAGTGACCCTATATGACAGAGTAGAACTGCCCCATAGGGTTTTCTAGGCTGTAATTTTTACGGGAGCAGATCGCCAGGTCCGTTCTCCCAGGGAGAAAAGAAACGAAATTGGTGGGTTCAAACTGCTGACTTCTTGTTTAGCAGCCAAGTGCTTAACTGTTGTGCCAGCAGGGCTCTTTTTTTCCATATTACAAGGATCATACTCCTAACTTTTGATCAATCAGCTTTCAAAGAGGGAACTGTTTCCAGTGCTCCTAATGATGTTGACCTTGACTGAAGTTCCTAAACCCAGGACCGTTTTCCAGAGGATGTGACATAGCAGAGACCCAAGTTTAAGTCTGAGCCACACCACCAAGAAATTGTATGACTGTGGCAAATTATTTTCTCTATATACGGGCTTCAGTTTTCCCATATGCAATATATGTGCTTGAACTAGATGGCCTATAACACTCTTTTCAGTTCTGATTTTTTAAATAATTCTACGATTTTAAAATATACATACCACGGAGACTCACGTATCTTAAGAAAGCTGGCATTTTATGAGGTCAGAATTGGAATTCAAAATTCCTTTGAAAGGAAGGAGAACCGGTCATAAAATGAAAGACGTTCCAAAAGTACAAGTGAAAAAAAGGAAAGAAAGAAGCTCCAACACAGAAGATTTCTCAACAATCACAGCATTTTCTCTAGCTGATTGGGAAAATTAAATTTTAATCACTCTGCTTTTTATTAGCCTTCACTGACTAGAGGAAATGACCAATAAAATATGGTGCTTTATGAGCAAAACGCCTATTCAGAGAGATTCTGTACTTCATATCGTTTTATTGGTGTGTTATTTATTTATATCTTGCATTGTTCTAAAATATTAGAGTGGTCTGAAAGCAGTGTATTTCAGATTCCCCCACAGAACAGAAAAAAAAAATTGTTTTGGTGATATAAAACGAATGCTTTTAATAAAGTAAGCACCTCTTGTAAGCAGAATCAGTGCCATCTTTCCAAATAGACATATTGGGTAATAAAAAAAAGGGGGGGGGTGTTGAGGGAAGTAGGTTCTATGTTCACAAACTAGAACAATAGATCAGATGTCACACTGACAGGCATGCCAAAGGTCTAGTGGCTGACCGCGATCTCTGGTGCTAGCTGATATCCTTGTCCTCAGAAGATGTAGACGGATTCTCTTTTGGATGTTCAGGTCATCCTAGTTCTTAGTTACATGATTCCCATTTGGAGCTGCTGAGGGTGTGTGTGTGAGATTTGTAGAGAAGAAATGTGGAGGTGAATTAACCAGCTATTCTGGCTCTGCTCCTTACAGAGTGGCCAAAGAAGGGTCTGCAGCAGCAACTATGGCCAGTGACCCTGAAAGGCCCAACAGTGCCCACAGCTGAACTGCTGCCCCGCTATTAGCAGTAGGTTTGTTTCTCCGGAGTTGCAGATATTTTGGTGAGAACGCCGGTTGATGAAACTTCCTGCTTAGTAGCAGATGGGTGAGAAGACAGTATTGAAAGCACAGGCTTGGAAGAAGGTGAACGAGCAGTAAAGACAGCGGCAAAGCACTCCTCCTCCTCAGTATTTTATCGCAATGAGCTATTCTTCACAATTCTCTCGCTGTAAAGAAGACACCTGTGTTCTTCTATAAGTATCTTAAAACAAATACCAACAAGGGTAAAAAAACAAACCAACTTTTTAAAGATCAATCTGATTGGGAAGAAGAGTTCGCTATACAATTGGAAATGTATTTAAAAAAATCATACCTGGAATTTACATAGCATCTTACACAGATAAAGCAGTTATCTGTGAGATCCCAGAACCCCAAAGACCTTATAAACAACAATAACCTCATAAGTATTAAAAGGTCCAGAGAGGGGGGGAAAAGGCAAGGTCAACACTGTCTTTTGCAATAAAAGGAAAACTGGCCAAAAAAAAAAGGGGGGGGGGGGCGCAGAAATATTTAGATCAGTTGTCCAAGGTCAAAAGAGTTAGTTGATTTTGAGCTAGAAGCAAATTACTTAGGGATCTAACTTGCATTCTCCCGTTTCAGATGTGCTGTCTGGATCCACTCAGGCTTGGATCAGACTCTGAAAATAGAGGCCTTTCATTTGCCCGTGGCAGCAGACTGCCTTGCATGGGAGCATTTCTGCTCCAGGAAGCAAAACGTGCAGCTGAATTTCTTTGGTATTCTTAAGAGCCGCAGCTTAATTTTATTAGATGCTTATTTTAACCACAAGACACAGTATATAAATGCCAAGACGATAGCAGGGGGTGGGAGAGTGAAGTGGGTAAATGCAACTTTGTCTGAAGGGAAAAGTAGCCGGGGGTGGGGAAGCAGGAGAGGGACAGGCAGCAGCCCATGAAAAGAAGCCAAGAACAAATGCCAAGATGAGATGGATGAGCAAGGGGCAGGAAATGAGAAGGCTAGTGATGTGGGAGGGAGACCGGAAGAGGAAATGATGGAAAGGAAAAGGAAGAAAGATGTGTGGGAGGGGAGGGCGGAGAGGGTCAGAGTGGTTGCAACCAATTTTTCCAACCATGTATTTATCTACTGAGGAAGACAGGAGGGGGTGGCTAACTATTCTTACTATTCCCTCTGCAAGTGGTCTGAAGGGCTCTTTCCAATGTGTAGCCGGGAGAGAGGTTTGGGAGAAGCAGTCACAGGGTTCAAGCTGGACAATGAGAAATGAAGACAGAAGAATTATGCATTTGAAATTGTGGTGTTGGTGAAGAATACTGAATATACAGTGGACTGCCAGAATAACAAATGAAGCAGAGGAAATACAACCAGAACGCTCCTTAGAAGGGAGGGTGGCGAGACTTTGGCTCACTT
Source organism: Trichechus manatus latirostris (assembly GCF_000243295.1). Lineage (NCBI taxonomy): Eukaryota > Metazoa > Chordata > Mammalia > Sirenia > Trichechidae > Trichechus > Trichechus manatus. The sequence goes on along the minus strand of NW_004444129.1, from coordinate 2,871,396 downwards.
ACTTGGGACAAGTCATCAGGAAAGACCCGTTGCTAGAAAAGGACACCATGTTTGGTAAAGTAGAAACGAAGAAAACCCTCAATGATAGGGACTGACACAGCAGCTTCAGCAGTGGACGCAAAACATACCAACAATCATAAAGATGACACAGGACCAGACGACATTTTGTTGAGTTATATACAAGGTCACCACAAGTGGGAGCCAACTCAATGGCAACTAACAACAACAACCAGGTCTTGCAATTTGCTATGATCTTCCTGATAAAAAAAAATCTGAACAATCCCTCTTTGCATTACTTCCTTCTGAAGCTCGTGGTTGGAAGCCTAGTTTTTAGAGATCTATATCGATCCTTGACGCTAATAGAGCTCACCTATGAATGAGCTCACAGATAAATGACTACAGCAAGTAGAACGGAAGATCACAGGCATCAACTGCAAGCCTATAGATACACTCAGAACAAAATCAGGGGGTAAGCACCATCCAATTATTTTCCTATTAACTCTCCACAGTACTTAATGAAATATTTTTGCACGCAGTAGAAAATGAATAAACAGTAGTGATGATAAAGAAAGACTACAAGGCTCCATAATTGACCGCTCTGATCTCCTCCCAGTAAATGACCTCAGTGATTTGTCCTTTAGGGCAGTGACCCTCAAACACTTTTTCCTTTGTTAGCTACTCATCCCACCTGTCAAATAACAACAACAACCATAATAATAATAAAAGAAACAATACCCACAATCTCATGGAGTTAATAGGCACAAATATCAATTAAAGAAAAATTAAACACTAATCAGGTGATATGGATTTTGTGGAAATAAACACACAATTCTTCCCAAGACAAGAACATTTGATGCTGTCATTCTACTTAGTAAAAACACCGGGGCTGGAAGGAACAACATGGACTGGGGCTTGCCCAAGGAATCTTCAGTCCAAGCTCTGAGAACCAGGGCATTAGGAGCACTGGGATGGCTGTGGTTTAAAAAAATGACAAGATGGCAGCTAAACCACTCTCTGGGCCGATGGAGTCTGGATCTCTGCAGCTTCGAGTGACAGATCTGGATTGGGTGGGGTGGGGCTGGGAGGAACAAGCAGTCAAACTTGACCAAACTCCCAGTCCAGGGTAAAGCGTTTCACCGGTGCGATGCGGTACTCACAACCATCCTTGGAAATCAACTAGGCTCTAGGCTCTGCTCCGCTCAGACGGGGAGTGTGAGTTTTTGCTCTTAGCACAGAGCCTGGCATTTAGTAGGCACTAAACAAACATTTGTTGAATAACTTAACATTGAATTCCAGAAGGGAATTTATAAGGGGGGGGGGTGCACCATAGCTCTCCCTCCTTCACCTTTCTCACACAGACTTCTTTTCCTTCTCTCCAATGACCATATATTAGAAACCACTTTAGTATAGACAACAGGAGCAGAAAGGGGAAACAAAAAACTAACCAGGGGCTGGAGCAGGCAGAAAGCTTTTAGGTAACGTAAAATAGCAATATAGCTGCACATTATTTAAATACAAAGACCATGAGAAATGTTACAAATAACTGAGGTGAACATTTAACTCTGTAATGAAAATGATAACATTTTAAAATGAAGTAAAATATTTTAAGGCACAATCTTATGAAATGACAGCCACTCTTCATAAATTCTATCTGGAAATATATTACTAAAATATTAGCGATGGTATACAGAGGCAGCATAGAATTCGTGTTGACTGCAGAAACTCCAGGGCTAGGCTGCTGGGCTTCAAATCCTAGTCCCATCATGTGCCAGCTATGTGATTTAACCCCTCTGCCTCAGTTTCCCCATCTGCAATAATGCCTTTTATGATTATTGTGAAAATAAATAATTCATGAAAAGCACTTAGAAGTGCCTGGAACACAACTCAAAAAATGGAAGCTACTACTTTTAAATGTAAGTTTTCAAATTACAAACTATAAGTCTATGCACATAATGTTGTCCACACAACCACCCTTATTTCTTTATTATTTCTGTTTTTTCAGCGGTTCTGAACTTGCTGTGAAATCCTAGCAAACTTTTACTGCATAGTACGCTGGGCTACACAAAAGCTCAGAAACTTTAACCTTATAATTATCATCTTTTCCACGGAGGTATCATGTGTATCAAGTAACTTCTGAAATAATTAACCACCAAGAATAATAAGTAGCAAATCCATTGGTTTTTTTTCCTGCTTTTACTTTACCTGAAGAGCTGTTAAAATACAAATTCTATCTCAATTACTAAGCTTAGTGAATGAAAATTTGCCTGACTTTTACAATTACACTTAAATCTCACAAGTTTTGCGTTTCATGTATTTTCATATACTCTTAATTCTAATGATGGCCTTAGATGGCCACTGCTTAGAGAATTCCCATGCAAAAGGAAGTGCTCTCAGAGACACAGAACACGTTCCTTTCTGTAGTTCTAATTTACGACAAATAAGCAAAAGATGAGATTCTGCTTTGTGAACAGTGCTAAAATACTAACTACTGTTTGCAGCCAGTCCGGTACTTTATGGAAAAATGTTTTACTGGAATAAAGGAAAACAATTCTAATTATTTACATCTGAAAACACGCTGGCTTACTAACGGAAATCCTGAACTGAAAGATAATCAAGTGAAGTCAATAATAATGACACTTAACTTTCTGGCCTGTTTATCACAATTTGGAGAAGATGACTTGAGTATTAACATTCACCCACCATAATACATTCCATCCCTGTATTATTTTATGTGGTAATGATAGTCTGTTCAGTGTTCTTGGTATACAGAAACTAAAATGTTAAACAAATTAAGCAGCGGTTACCACTTTTCTCTCTAAAGCTATATTTGGTCGCAGTAATACAATTTAGTTGTAAGATAATAAACAGGGAGCTAGGAGAAGGTAAGAAATTAGCATACTTGCAAAGTAAAACACAGTAATTGTGGAGCGGGACCGTGGCTGCTCTAGGTGAAAGTCTATATATGTGAAGCCAATCACTGACGTTTGTTACTCTTAATTTAAAAATCTGTAAGAAAGCATCAAATCAATTCAATTCAGTCTTAATGAAACAGCTTTAGCAGGAGCCTATTCACTGTACCTCGTCTAATTAGCATGAATATTTCCTCAGTGTCAAATCTGACAATACATTAAACTAACGTTCGTCTCATAATATGGGATCATATTTGAGTTAGTAGCTATAAAACAAAATTTGCATATTGACATTTTGATAATGAATAACAAACGAATTCAGAGCTGGAGGAGATGGTTTGTGACCATTTCCCAAAAAAGGGAAACTGAGGCCCAGGGAGGCAAAGTGGCTTGCTCAGGCCCCACTGCTGATAAGAATCTAGCTAGCATTCTACCTCCAAGTTTGTTGCAGAATACCTGGGGTCTTAAAAGTTTGCAAGCCAGCCATTCAAGGTACAATAATTGGTTTCTATTTGCCTAGAGCAACAGAGGAAGGAGAGTCTGGAATAGAAGGAGTATATGGAATGTGTGGCCAACTGCCTCCATGAACAACTGCCCCCTCTGCCATGAGACAAGAACTGGATTGTGCCTGGCTACCTACCATTACTGAATATTTTGATCAAAGATTCTACAGAAAAATCCTGATCGAAAGGGAGAGAATGCAGAAAGAATTTCAAATTCTCACGGAATCTAGATATTCTGGAACCATGGAGGCTAGATGAACCCCTGAAACTATTGCCCTGAGATAATCTTTAAACCGTAAACCAAAAATATCCCCTGAAGTCTTCTTAAAATCAAACAATAGTTTAGCTTAACTAGTAAAGCACTGTGCTTTTTAAAGATCTATCTATATGGGATCAAATTGAAAGATGAGATAGGAAACTTAGGAGACAGTGGGTTTAATGGGGGAGGAACAGTTCAGAAAAGGAAGGTGAGAATGGTTGCATAACTCAAAGAATGTAATCAATGCTACTGAATTGTACATATAGCAACTGTTGAACAGGTGTTATGTTCTGCTGTGTATATTTGCAACAACAACAACAAACATAAAATAAATTATATATTAAAAAAAATAATAATAAGCGGGCCAGCACCCTGCATCCACAGGACCACACTCCTATAAGCTCAACATCCTGCTTCACTGCATGTATTTGCTGAGCGATTTTCTGCCATCTCTCCGGAGAGAATTAGATCCCTGTGTAACCTTGTAAAACTAAATGGAAACCAGATAATATTCCACCTAAATTATTGATGACTAACAGTATTTAAGTCTCCACAACAGAGGACCTCAGGTACCTCCGTGGATGTTATTAAGTATAATTCTTGCTTTTTAATTGCCACTTAACTTGAAATCACTACCTCCTCAAGATTTGTATGAAGATAATTTGGAGATTTAGTTTGAGGTGGGCATCCACACACATGCTAACCTGTTGCCACCGAGTTGATTCCGGCTCATAGTGACCCTATAAACCTGTTGCTGTCGAGTCAATTCTGCCTCATAGGGACCCAATAGGACAGAGTAGAACTGCCCCATAGGGTTTCCAAGGAGCAGCTGGTGGATTCGAACTGCTGACCTTTTGGTTAGCAGCTGAGCTCTTAACCACTGTGCCACCGGGGCTCCACACATGTGCTAATTGACTTTAATTCACATATATTTCTAAAATGATATGAAGGACAAGGGATGAGGAAAATATTACAAATCAGAACTAAAAAATAAAACTAAAAATAATTGCTAAGAAGAGAGTGCCACTCAGTTCCATATTTTAACTGTAAAATGTTTACTATGTCCCAAGCAAGAAATGGTAAAATTACTTTCAATTTATGCCTATAAACTTTTGCTCCTGCTTGGCTGCCCTGGAGACACTGGGGTGGGTGAGGGAAGTCCTTGCTTTGCACTGGCACATTAAAATCTTTCATTGGCTGGCTGGCAGCTCCCCTGTTTCAAGTTACTGATGTTTGGAGAGCTGAGTCCCAGTGCTCCTGCACTCCTCGTCTCTGCCCAGAGTCGCCAAACCTCCTCTTGCCGTGAAAGTAGGAGGTGGAACTCCTTTAAAGATGTGCCAACAATCGTTGGTTGTAGCAACTTTTCTTTCCAGAGGAGAACTTACGAAAAGCAGAAAAAGGTCGAGCTGCTGGTGGCAGAAGAGCAGGGCAGGGCCACTCACCCTCTGCCAGGTTATCCTCCCCTAGAGGTGTCTGGAACCTACTGGGTCCTGAAGTCCACAGGGTGAAGACCTCAGGCCTGGATTACCACAGAGGTGCTTCATCTGTGACAGCTGTGAGTCTACTAATGACAATAATGAAGGTAACTTGTTTTTCTTTTTTTTGAGCATTTACTTGTGCTAAAGAGTTGCTCAAGTCCCTGGGTTAAGCACCTGACTACTAGCTGAAAGGCTGGCAGTTCAAATTTACCCAGTGGTGCCTCAGAAGTCAGGTCTGATGATGTGTGTCCAAGAGATCACAGCCTTGAAAATCCTGTGGAGCGGTTCTACTCTGCACACATGGGGTCGCCATGAGTTGGAATCGACTTGGCTACCAACAACAACAAAGAGTTGCTGGGTGGCACAAAAGGTGAAAAGAGAGGAGTTTAAGAAAAAAGAGTGAGCACTGGCTACTAACTGAAAGGATGGCAGTTTGAATCTACCCAGAGGCGCCTCAGAAGAAAGGCCTGGCAATCTGCTTCCGAAAGGTCACAGCCATGAAAACTCTCTGGAGCACAGTTCTATTCTGCACACATGGGGTTGCCATGAATCGGAATCGACTCCACGACAACTGGTTTGGATTGGTTTACTGTGTGCTAGGAGTCGAAATTGATTTAACGGCAACTAACAACGGACACCATTCTCAACACTTGACATGCCCTATCTCCTGTAACCTTTGCACTGACCTTGTGACACTTGAGTAACGCATGTGCTACTACTATTCTCGAGCTGTAATCTTGGCAAAATTTCAACCTCCCTCAATTAAACTCATTTTCCAAATGAAAGTGATAAAAAAAATAAAAATAAAAAAGACACCCAACGAAATGGACTTTTCATAAATGGGGGAAAAAACACGTACCTCACAGGGTTGATTTGAGGATTTAATGAGGGTATGAGGTGTCTAATACAGGGTCAGGGGCAGAGTGAGGAAATGGTCAATTTTTAAAAAATTTTTTTAAAGATTGATCAAAATTACACTCTACCTAGCTACAGAGTTTTAAGGGCTGGATTTATAGTTTTTAAAAGCTTCTATACCAGATTCCTATGAATTCACCATCCACTTTAAAAGCAGATACAAGCAAAAGAAGCCAACATGAAAGAATATTCAGTATACAATTTAATTTATATGAAACTCTAGAAAAGGTACAACTAATCTACAGTGGCAGAAGGCAGATGAGTGATTGCGTGGAAGCTGGAGGGTGGGCAGGACAAACAGATTTGGAAGGGACACAAGGAAACTTACTAGGATGATAGAAATGATCTACATTTTGTTTGCGGTGGTGGTTACACAAGTGTATTTAAAAAAAGACAAAAAACAAACCCGAACCCATTGCCACCAAGTTGATTCTGACTCACCGTGACCCTGTAGGACAGAGCAGAACTGCCCTATGGGGTTTCCAAGGAGCAACTGGTGGATTTGAACTGCCGACCTTTTGGTTAACAGCTGAGCTTTTAACCACTGTGAAAACTTATTGAATAGGACACTTAAAATGGATGCGCTCTGTTGTGTGTAAACCACACAACACCTCAATAAATGTGATTGAAAAGAGAGGAGTTTAAGAAAAAACAGTGAGCACAAATTTTCACAAACGTGATGTTTAGTCATATCCGGCACATTTTATTGAGACTGACACACTCCATCAAGCACATTTCCTCTCCAGCTACATAGGATTGACACCTTAGACAACTGTAACTTGTCTCAAGTTTAATCAAATCTTGATGGCATCTATGTCTAGATCATGCCCATTGCTATCACTGAGAGAGCCCACGGAACTGCCTGGAGCACATGAACTAATAATAAAAGTTAACGTTTTCTGAGCACTTACTGTGTGCCAGGCTCTGTGCCAAGTACCTTTTATGCGAGTCAGCTCATTTAATCTCTGCAGTGACAATGAAGCAGGAATTAACACTGAAGAGAACTGAAGTGTAGAAAATTTAAGTAATTTGGCCAAGTTCCAAAGTTAAGTGGCAGAGGTCTAAACGAGATTGCAAGCTTCTCCCACAGTGTTGTATATGCTGCACTATGAATCTGAAACTATTACTATTAGCTCACAGACATGTGGGTACTTTTGAGGTTTCTGAAGGAGAACTAAAATTATTTTAAATAGTATCAATTTTTGTTGTTGTTAGGTGCCATCAAGTCGGTTCAGACTCATAGTGACCCTATGTACAACAGAACGGAACACTGCTCGGTCCTGTGCCATCCTCACAGTCGTTGCTATGTTTGAGCCCATTGTTTCAACCACTCTGTCAATCCATCTCATTGAGGGTCTTCCTCTTTTTCGCTGATCCTCTACCTTACCGAGCATGATGTCCTTTTCCAGGGACTGGTCCCTTCTGATAACATGCTCAAAGTACATGAGATTAAGTCCCAACATCCTTGCTTCCAAGGAGCACTCTGGCTGTACTTCTTCCAGGACAGATTTGTTCGCTCTTCCAGCAGTCCATGGTATATCCAATATTCTTTGCCAACACCATAATTCAAATGCAGCAATTTTTCTTCAGTCTTTCTTATTCATTGTTCAGTTTTCACATGCATATGAGACGACTGAAAATACCATGGCTTGGGTCAGACACACTTTACTCCTCAAAGTGACATTTTTGCTTTTCAACACTTTAAAGGTCTTTGCAGATTTGCATGTTTTAAAAAGTTACTCAGATATTACTTTTTTTTTTTTCATGGTGATGTTGTAGACTTGTATTCCCCGAAGTGTTATGAGAAACAGTGATGCCAGATATTGCCATGTGGGGCAGGGGAAGGTGACCAAATAAATTTGGAAAACACTGAGTTAAAACAGGTTTCTTTATGTAGAGTTTCCAAGAAGATGGCATTGTTTCCCGAAACCAACCTGACCCCAGAACCCTATTTTTTCTAGGTACCAACTGCAGTGTTTCTCCAAAGTTACTCTGGGGAAAGTGTTACAATGACTAAATTTTTATATGAACTTTTCCTGAAAATTTGGCTATTTTGAGACTCAATTTTTACATGTAAAAATGTGGACTATAATCTTTTTTTTAAAAAAAAACTATCTCAAAGGGTTGTTGTAAGGATCAAATTTGATAATATATGTGAAAGGACATTGAAACCTGAAAGACCATATACCATAAGCCTTGTGTGGTTCTGTGAAAATCATACTATTTAACACAGTTTTTTGATTTTGGAAAATAGTGCTGGGTAGCCTCCCTTAACCTACTGCTGATTCCTCTTTCCTAAACTAAAATCTTCTAGCACATCGTTAGATGCAATTTGTGGAATGATGATTGAGGTGCTCAAATCCCGGCTGACACTATTCAGAACGACTCCCGGGACTCTGGGGTCTGAGCTTGTTCACTGCTGGCCAGCGTGGCTGGAAGATCGAGAACAGACTCAAATCTGCAGCTCAACTCTCAAAAAGTGGCGAGACACTGGGAAAGGGGCCAGTCCGGGGACACCTCAACTCCAGCAGGATTTGGGGGCTACAGGAGTGGTGCTGGGGACATTGGTGCCTGTGGTGGTGGTGGTGTGGGACATTAACTCAGAAGCTTCTCAAATGTTAACTTGGTGCTTCTAATGTAAACACCCTGAGACCACCTGCGTGGGCATCCTGCTGCTCCACCTTCAGAGGAGGTGCATTCCAGAGCGATTACCATAGCAACCAGATTAGGGTGCTCCACCTCACTGGGTGCAACTGATTGCCTGTGTGTCGCCAGAGACAGCTCCCAAGACTACATCCACCCAGACTTTGGCCTGCCAGGGGTGCCCGGCCAAGGTGAAGGCGCTGGCATGGCGGCACTCACAAGCTCCTATCAATTTCAGGCTTTGGGGAGAGAGAGAAGGCTCCCTAGCGTACACAAAACGAGAAACTTCATGGTCCCATTGTATTTTAAAAAACATTCTGCCTCTACCGATCGAATGTGCTCAATTTAACTGTCCATGTTACTTTCGTTTTTATTATAGCAACAATTTGTACTATTTATAAGAGCTTCGAAATTCACTGATGGTCATTATTCCATCTTCTTCCTGTATTATATTGTTCTCTCTTCTTCCAAACTGTTGAGCACCTGTCATATACCCAAACATTTAAGGCTCTACCTTTCAAAAACCATATGTGATGCACATGCATATGTTTGAATATGCATTTTATGTATCTGGAAGAATCCATAAGAGAATGTTAACAGTCGTCTCTAGGGAGAAAAATGGGGAGCTGGGAATCAGGCTTATTTTTCATGGTATATTTTTAAATTTTAGCGTGTACATGTGTTGAATTAAAGAAAAAAATTTTAGAACCTAGGAGCACAAAACCACATATGCCCTTCCAGAGTTATTCGTGAGGATTACAACTTTTACCCCTCCTCTAGCAAAATGACTTAATTTCAGTTTATATGTGCTGCCTGCATAAACTCCACCCAAAGAGATCCTCTGAAAAGAACACTGAATATCAATAGCTCATTTCCCTAAAAGCAAAAAATCCCTCATAGGAAACCCAGCAAATACCAGCCACTAGCCTCTAGAACTTCCTTTGATGAGTCCAGCACAGAGCAGAATTATCCAAACTTCTAAATCCTGGTTTATTTCTCACAGGCAACTCTCTTCTACCAGAAAGGAATTCCCAGAAGGCCTTTAGGGTTAAGAGAACTAGCTAACATTCACTCAGTGCTTATGGTATGCCAGGCCTTGTGCTAAGCATGGTCCAGACGCTGTCTCATGAGGCAGGACTTCCAGTATCCCTAATTCACAGATCAAATGCAGTTTAGAGATTAAGTACTCTGCTTAAGGCCACAAACAGAACCGCACCAACGCACATGCTCTTGTCCAGCTTTGTTTCCAGGGCAGAATCCCAGGATGTGATTACTTTGTGTAAGACGGTGCTCGGTAACTCCCTATTGCCTCCTGGATCAAGTGCAAGCTCCTCTCTACTGAGGTCTCAGTCGACTGTTTCTTCTTACTCCCTTCTATGCACCCGGAATTAAATTCAACTGATTTAGTATTTCCCAAAACTTTCGCCTGAGCTGGGCCACCTGCCTGGTATGCTCTTCCAATGGTTGGCTCCCTCGTGCCTCTAAGATTTCCTTCCTGAATGTCCCACTTCCCCGACAACCACCTACCATGTCTGATTTCATCGTCTCTAAAACACTTAACCCATTGCTGTCAAGTCGATTCCGGCTCATAGCGACCCTACAGGACAGAGCAGAACTGCCCCATGGGGTTTCCAAGGCTGTAAATCTTTACGGAAGCAGACTGCCACATCTTTCTCCTGCTGAGTGGCTGGCAGGTTCCAACCACCGACCTTGTGGTAAGCAGCCCAACACTTAATCACCGTGCCACCAGGGCTCCTTCTAAAACACTTACTACCATATGATATTTTTTCGTCCGGTTACCTCTTTCCCTTCTATGTCCATCTCTTTCCTCCTAGAATATAAGGTCCTTGTCAGTGTGGTTGATGTCAATCATTCCCAGAGCCTACATAGCTCCTGTACCAAACCCAGTTGCTGTTGAGTTGATTCTGGCTCCTGGTGACCCCATGTGTGTCTGAGTAGAACTGTGCTCCACAGAGTTTTCAATAGCTGATTTTTTGGAAGTAGATGGCCAGGACTTTCTTCTGAGACACCTCTGGGTGGACTTGAACTTCCAATCTTTCTGTTAGTAGCCAAGTGTATTAACTATTTGTACCACCCATGGATGCTACACAGCTCTTGCAGTAGGTGTTTAATGAAGAGTAGTCCCTAGGTGGCGCAAACGGTTTGCACTCAACTACTAAAGGCTGGCAGTTCAAACTTACACCCAGCTGTACTGCAGAAAAAAGGCCTGGTGATCTGCTTCTGTAAAGATTATAGCCAAGAAAACCCTATGCAGCAGTTCTACTCTGTTTAACACATGAGGTTGCCATGAGTCAGAATTCACTTCATGGGAAAGTTGAGAGAGATATGCACGTTATTTTGATATTTCTAAGCTCCCACTCCCTCCCACAGGGTAGGGTCCCCAGGTTACACAAATCTTATTTTCCTGGAGGCAGGAGGCCAACACTTTCCTTTGGGTGAAAAAAGGAAAAAAAAAAATTCAAATGATGTACAAAATTGTGACAGCTAAATGTGAGAAGAAAGAACAGCAAGGACGCAGCCCTTCCCTGACACAGCCGTGCACGCAAGTTGAGAAGGCAGGGCATGTCTCCCAAGCACCTCGAGACTCCCTGGGCCTCAATTAATTCATACAAGAAACCTGTGCGGATCTTTCCAGCTCTCTGAGGCTGAGGTCTAGATCAAGAAAGCAAAAACCAAACTCGTTACCCTCGAGTCAATTCTGACTCATAGTGACTCTGCAGGACAGAGTAGAACTGCCCCATAGAGTTTCCAAGGAGCAGCTGGTGGATTCAAACTGCCAACCTTCTGGATAGCAGCCAAGCTCTTAACCCTGCACCACCAGGGCTCAGAGGTCTAGATCAGGGTTCCCAAAAAGTGGAGCATGCATCACAGACGCAGGCTATTTGAGGTGGCATGCAGATGACTATTTTATGGTTTTCAAATAGTTGTGCACGGGTTTTAGAGAAATACAACTAGCACATCAAATCTGTGATTTTGTGTCTATTATCACTTGGAATGAGGTTAACATAGTCAAGAGGTGAGTTGAAAAATACTACCTAAATAGGAATATAGGTGAAATGAGAAGGACAGAGCTGAAGTCAAGACGGCACACGGTGAGGTCTGAGAAGTGGGATTTGTGGTTTGCTCCTCTTCTCCTGCCAGGCATCCAGAGAGATGTTGGAAACTGAGGAGACGCTCCTAATGACCTGGTCACTAGAATACTACCTGTGTGTAAACAAGCTTAACGCCTCGGGAGCCTGTCTCTGAAGAGTTGGTATTTTCAGTCCAATGCATTTTGCACATTTTGGGATTTTCCCCAACAATTTTCAAACCACAGAATTGACGGTTATCCTTTCTCTTGGTTCTGTATAAAGTAGGAAGGAGTAAACAGCAGAGCCCTGAATGCTAATGCTTTTAACCCCCTAAGCCTCAAACTGTTTTTCCTTTAACTCCCCTGCCTTGAACATTGTTGCTAGCACCTTTAAAAAGCCATAGCCTCTCCTCCTTGACCCTTCTGCAGTATAAATCTATTCTGCAGTATGTAAGCGGGGCCAAGGATGCATTCTCAGCTGCAGCGATTTGGGAGGCCAGGGTCAAGGGCAGGTCTGTTTGCTTTCTCCTCCATCCCCAAAGAAGGGGAAAAAACTTAGGCTGAAAAGCTAACTACAGACAGCTTAAAAAGGGGAGGGGAAACTACTTATAGAGAGAAGAAGAAAGCTGGGATTAGACAGTGAAAGCAATCAATGTCATAATGCTATAAAGTCATGATTCCAGGTCAGTGACTGAATTTTTCTTTTGTGTACAAAAGTCCTCAAACCAAAGCAAAGCTATGACTAAGGTTGCATAGACAGCTTCAGAAAGGTGAGCTTGAAAAATAAATTTTTATGTTTGCATGACAGAGAAAAAATTTCAAGTGTTGCTTCTATTGTAACAGTAATTTTTTTCCAGAAAAAAAAGCTAGCAAATAAAAGCTTTTCCCTATGAGCATCCAGTTTACTCAGATCCAATCCAGACCGAAATCTAGAAGTTGTCTTCTCCCAACATACGTGCATGGTACGTAAAATCAGTTAAAGCAATGCTAACAAGAAACATCAGACCCAGCATGTCCCACAGAATGAAACTCATCTGTCATCTCCCTGGTCTGACTGAGAAACAATTTTATACATTGTTCCTATTCTATCCTAGCTTTTCTTTCATTAGGGCCCTGGTGGCGCAGTGGTTGAGAGTTACGGCTGCTAACCAAAAGGTCATCGGTTCGAATCCACCAGCAGCTCCTTGGAAACTCTATGGGGCAGTTCCACCCTGTTCTGTAGGGTCGCTATGAGTCGGAATCAACTGCACCACAACAGGTTTCTTTCCATAAAATGGGCCCCTTCCTTGAATTTGATCCTCGGTTTTCTTACTGACACAAAACAAAAAGGATGCTCGAGTTATCCTCCTCAATAGGGATCAATTCCGGTTGGACGAGAAACCACCCTTAACAGGTATTGCCCACCAGTCATGAGTCACCTGACTAAGGAAGGGCAGTGGGCTGGAGGATGGACGAGGAGGAGGGCCAACAGCTGACAGAGCCTGGAAGTGAGACCAGCTTAGTCTGCACGGCAGTGCTGCTAATGGCCAATTCTGCCTGAGTCTTTTACTAACATGTTTTTAGAAAAGTACATAAAAAGTTAATAGAAGAATCTAAAGCTATCACTCCACTTGTCCTCCTGATCCTGCCACACCCAGCTGGCCGTCCCCGGAAACGTGGGTTCTTCTTGCTCTCCACTGACTCCTTCCCATCGGCATTTAAACTTCTTAAGAATATGCAAAATCCCCCCTCCAAGCTCCCCTCACTAGCCCACACCTCCCTCGAGTCACTGCTCTCCTCTCCTTCACAGCCAACCTGAAATAAGATACCAGTGGGATCCATTCCCTCACCTCAGCCCTCTCTCAACTCACTCCAATTTAGCTTCTGCTCCATCACCCCACAAGACTCTTTTTCCCAAGATTACCAGTGATTCCCTATAAAGGGTCCCTGGGTAGTGCAAATGGTTTGCGCTCAGCTGGTAACTGAAAGGTTGGCGGTTCGAACCCAAGAAAGGCCTGGCAATCTGCTTCCATAAAGATTACCATGAAGCAGTTCTACGCTGTAACACATAGGGAGGGTCACCATGAGTCAGAATTGACTGATGGCACAAAACCGTAACTCTGCAGAGAAGCAAGTGGACATGCATTGGGGTCTCATCTTATTTGAAATCTCAGCTACATTTAACAAAACCGACTACTCCCTTCGCTTCTGAAAACCTATACCCAAGCTTCCCTTCTCCTTCTCAGGCTCCTGGCTGTGGCTCTTTGCCAGCAGCTCCTTCTCTGCCCTGCCTCTAAATATTTGAGTTTCTTACGGCCCTTTTCTTTTCTCCCACAATGATTTCTCTAAGCAATATTATCCATTCCAAATGGCTTCAATTATCATCTATAAGCGGAACTTCCAAATTTAATCCTCCTGCCCAGACCTTTTTCAGACCTGTGTATCTGCCTACTTATCCACCATTTCACCATGGTTGTCCCATGTTGTTGTTAGCTGCCATGGAGCTGCTCCCGACTCACGGTGACCCCATGCACAATTGAACTAAACGCTGCCCAGTCCTGGGCCATCCCCATGATCAGTTGCCAGTCTGACCTTCATGATCCAGAGAGTTTTCATTGGTTGATTCTCGGAAGTAGATCACCAGGCCTTTCTCCCTAGTCTGTCTGAGTCTGGAAGCTCTGCTGAAACCTGTTCAGCATCATAGCAGCATACAAGCCTCCACTGACAGACAGGTGGTGGCTGTGCATGAGATGCATTGGCCAGGAACTGAACTCAGCCTCCTCATGGAAGGTGAGAATTCTACCCCTGAACAACCACTGCCCCCACTGGCTGTCCCACTAAAACCCAAACCAAACCCGCTGCCGCTGAGCTGATTCCGACTCACAGCGACCCTATAGGACACAGCAGAACTGCCCCCAAAGGGTTTCCAAGGAGCAGCTGGTGGATTCGAACTGCCAACCTTTTGGTTAGCAGCCAAGCTCTTAACCACTGCGCCACCAGGGCTCCGGCTGTCCCACAGGCGTCTCAAATTCAACGTTTCCAAAGCAGAACCCATCATATTCCCCAGTGCTCCTCCTGCAGTGGCCCCCGTTTCAATATGCAGCATTGCCACTTGTCTTGTCTCAGTCCTTCTGAACTCCTTCCTTCCCTCAATGTCGATCTCCATGTCCTGTGGATTCTACCTCCCAAATATCTCTAGGATCCATCTAATTCCCCACATCCCTACAGCTATCATCCTAGTCCTCAGGCACCCTCACCTTTCCCCTTGCTCTAGCTCCTCTGCAATCCACAGTCCACAGCTCAACTGGAGCAAAGCTGTGGGGTGGGGGTGCGGTTGGGGGGAGGAAGTTGGAGTCTGTCCTCTTCTCTTAAACCCTTCAACAGGTGCCCTCCCCATAGGATGTGGTTTGAAACCTTTCACATAGCCTAGGCATTCCCAGGTAGGGCTCCTGCTGAACTCTTCAGCTTTCTCTCCCACCACTTCTCCCTCACTCTCTCTATTCCAAGCCCACAGCTCAAAATCCTTCTTCCTTTCTTTATTCTCTCTGCACCTCCTTGAAGTGAGAACAAAGTAAAGTCCAAAGGAGAACAGAACCAAGAGAAACAGACAGTTGAAGAAAAGCACTAAGAAAGGAAAAACAGACAGTAGGTTTGTATACTTTTATTAACTGTACTTTGCCCAATCAGACCATTTTTTTTTAAAGAAAAAAGTAACTTAAGAGGTTGCACCTAAACTAGAATACAACACAAATACTCAAACATTAATAAATAAGTTTGAGAATATTGATTTCATTTTCTGTAGTTGTGAACAATCAAAAAGGTGACTGGAGTCCATGATCAAATCTTATGAAAATAAAGTAGGATTAATGACAAGCGTCACTGATATTTCTTAATCCAGTATACGTTATGTCCAGTGGCTGCTTGGGTGGCACACATGGGTACGTGCTTGGCTACTAACTGAAAGGTTGGCAGTTGAAGTCCACCCAGAAGAAAGACCTGAAACTCTACTTCCGAAATGTCATGGCCATTGGAAACCAATACAGTTCTATTCTGACACACATGGGGTTGCTATGAGTTGGGATCTGGTTTGTCTGTTTTAAGCTTTAATAGAATTAAAACCAGGAGAGTGAGAAGAAGATGTTAAAAAACAACAACAACAAAACCCAAGGTAGACAGACACGGACAGGATTCAGACCCTTTTCTGGCCCCTTCATTCTGTAGAGCAGCGCTGGTGGCACAGTGGTTAACAGCTCAGGCTGCTAACCAAAAAGTTGGCAGTTCAAATCCACCAGTTGCTCCTTGGAAATCCTAAGGGGCAGTTTGACTCTGTCCTATAGGGTCAATACGAGTCAGAATTGACTCAGTGGCAATGGGTTTGGTTTTTGGTTTTATTCTATAGAGAAAGTGCTTACCTATGGATCAAATTCCGCTAAGGGAATTGCAGTGGAAGACTGGACAAATATTTATGTACTGGGTTGATATTTATTTCCTTGGTAGTTCAAAGCAGTATGTCTACACTTCCTTTTTCTCTTTATCTTAAGCCCAAATTGTTAACCCTGACCCCCTAAAAGTTAGAGTTCCCTGTCTAAGAAATTCTCAGTTTTGCACTGGCAACTCTATAATTTGAGCAAATACTATATACTGGATGATTCTGTGAAATGAAATGGGTACCTTTATAAAGGTTTTAAGGTGTTTCTATGGTGTAGGAGGGGTTGCAGGTTGGGCCAGGGAAGGGAGGAGGAGAAATGAGGGCTATGGGAAAAGGAAAAAAAGGAAAGAAAACAAAATATGAGTAAGTCCAAGGTAGAGAGGGGATGAATATTTGTACAGACCTAAAACACAGAAGAAGAGGCTGAAAAGTCTAGGTTTGGTGACTGTGGGGCAAGGAGATGTTAGTCCTGCCCCTCCCATGTCCCCAGAGGGCACAACCTTGCCAACCAGACCCACATCTCCACAAAGACAGCACAGCATGGCCACCTCGCAACCTCTAACTTGGCTGCTGATTTCTCTGGGTGTATGAGATTCCCTTTGGGTGCTAAGAAATGAACTGAAGAGAACAAATTCAACTTGGAACATAAGCAGTAGAGAACCTGACTTAACCGTCAGGGGCACTGCCTCACTCACCTAACCCTTCAGAGCATAGCACAGTGCTAAGCACACAGTAGGTATGCAACAGGTATTTAAGGAAGGGTTGGGTGTTGTGTTCCCTTTAAGCTACTGGAGGAGCTTTTTATTTCTAACCTTCACAGCTAAGAAATTCATTTTTTGAAATGAGAGTAAAATATTTTGGTCCTTCCTGTTCAAGGCTAAGATGGCAAGGATTATACATTAATCTTTAAAATGTTAATGTGAAATATTTTTTATTCATTTCTACAAATACTTTTTGAGCACTGAATATGTGCCAACCACAGTGTCAGGCACTGGGAAGAGAGCAGTGAGCAAAAGAAGCAACGTCCCTGCCCTCAGGGAATGGACCTCATTTAAAGGGTAGAATGGATAAAAATCATAGAACTATTAATGCCTACTCTTAAAAATAATCAACCAGTATTTGTCGAAGAACTGCTCTGCATACAGCAAATAAACAAATAACCCTCAACTAATTAGAAAATGTCAACCACATATTGAAATACATTGAGTCAAATGCATTACTTTATATATCACATGAAGTCAAATATTAAAGACATATAAACTTTTAAAACATATAAACCCTTAAAACACATAAATCCTAACCAGAAATGGCAATAGATACTATACAGTATATCAAGGTATGTTTAAACAGCCTGACCAAATATCTGAATTCATGTCAAGGACTGGGGCTCCAAAACAGAATTTCTCTCAGCGTATTTAAACTGTGATTTGATTTACAAACATTCGATTTGTAAGAATTTGAACTGCAGACACTTTTTTCCAGGATGGAATCATAGGTTCTTGGGTGTGAAAGGGATTTTAAAGATCATCTGACCAAAAATTCCCATATGGTTTGTTGTATTGTCTTGTGAATTCTGACTCATGACGACCCCATGTGCTATGGAACAGAATTGCTCCATAGGGTTCTTGGCTGTAATCTTTAACGGAAGCAAACTGCCAGGCCTTTTCTTCTGAGGTGCTGCTGAATGGGTCTGAATGGCCCACCTTTTGGTTACCAGTCAAACGCAAACTGTTTGCCCCACTTGGGGACCATATGGTGGTTGTCCTATTTAGAAAGACTTGTAAGTTGGCTTAGGTGAGTTAGCACGATGAACACCCAGTGGGAAGGTCTAGATCCTTAAACTGTGTGTGACCAGCAGCCAGGCCAGCTCATCCCTCATTCTCAAACACTTACTCCCATGATTCTTGAGCATCACAAACACAGACTAAGCATTTCACAAACAAGTGCCTATTTTATGTTAATATTTTCTTTTGATTCCATCAATACCTCACCAGCTTTCTTTTCCATGACGGGGAATAAGGCCCAGATTTTCTGACAGCCTATTCAGGGAGGCAGTGTGGGGACAAGTGTACACCTGAGAGAGAATAAAGATCTCAGTCCCTCAGCAACTTGTTCAGATTTTGACTGGCGTGGGAGAACCGCCTAGGATGGGAACCAAGTGAAATAAAGCATGATGTAATCCCATTGTAAAGGCTAGAGATTACAAGCCTGTGAGTCAGGATCGACTCCTGACTCTAGACCAGATTCTGCTGTTCTATCTCTCTGAGCCTCCATTCTCTCACCCGCGTAACAACAGGCTGAAGTGGTCAGATGTGTTCTTTGCACTACGTTCTTAAGAAAGAGACTACACGGCCTCTTCTATACGGCTCACCCGTCCCTCTCCTAATATTTTACCAGGGAAGCTCTAAATCTGATATGGCTCATCCAGCAATGACTTCTCCATCTGCAAGAGTGGACATCTGCTATGGGTTCACGTAGAGCCTTGGCTGGGATTATTTTAGCACATGGTGGTCAACGTGTGTGTGGCTTGCTTCTGTGTGGGTGGAACCCAACCGACAGAGAAGTTAAGAGGAGGGGTCTTGGAGTCCAGGGTGGCCACCTAACACTGAAGTCTATTTTATGATCGTTTTATTGGTTTTAATGTCCAGCTCTACCATCTCAATGTCAAGTCCATGAGAAATGCAAAATGTCTTGTTCTTTGGGAGTCCCTGGGTAGTACAAATGGTTAAGCACTTGGCTACTAACCAAAAGGTTGGCAGTTCAAATCTACCCAGAGGCACCTCAGAAGAAAGGCCTTGTGATCTACTTTCAAAAGATCACTGCTGTTGAAAACCCTACGGAGTGCAGTTCTACTCTGAAACACGTGGGGTCGCCACAAGCGTAAATGACTCACTGGCAATTGGTGGTTACCAGAGACCAGCATATAACACATACTTAATCAATGAACAGATAAGTGAGAGGCCTGGGATAGAATCCTAGATTTACCATTTACTAACTGTACTTCCTAGGGCAGGTTACCTATCCTGTCTCTAGCCTACAAAATTGTTAAGAGGATTAAATGGACTAATGTACACCGAGTATCGATAGTAGCCTGTTACACATAAATGTTAGCTATTAGGTTGACTATGGGCACAAATACTTCAGGAATAAAATGTGTAGCCCTGTTACCAAGCAACGTATTAAAGGCCAATAATCTAATTACAATTCATACTTCATGATGCAGATAATACTGACTGCATTTTTAAACAAGTTGGTATAAACTAAATTAAGCCTAAAATGTGAGTCATTTGATGATTTATATCAGCTGAGCAAGTATTTTATTTTGGTTTAGTAGGAAAAAGCACTTTCACACAAATAGTGCCACTTTGCATGAATATTTTGCCAGAAAGTTTTATATTCTTTTTTGTATCTGAATGGTATTGTAAAGTGGTCAAGAGAATATTTTTAAAACTATTATTTTAAAAGTCTGCAGCTTATTACTGGTCATATGCATTTTCCAACAATAAAAGTTTAAAAGATCCTAGTTCTGTATTCTAGATGACTAAGATATTTGTTTATTGGAACAAATTTAGAACGTGTTTACTGGTATCACAGTTAACATTCTAATGAAACCTATAAATAAAAAAGAGACCACTCTCTAAAAATTCCTTGTTCATAATTAGGAAAAATTAAACTATGTAATTTGATAATTTTATTGAACACCGAACACATACTGTCAATACTTTTAAGTCAATTCAATTATTTTTTCTATTTAAAATCTGAAGTTAGTCCAAAATTAATCCTTTAATCATTTTATGTTAAGTATACTTAAATCATCCTCTTCATGATACAAATGAGGAGAGAGTTAAGTTTGAGGGTTTAATCTTATTTTTATACTTTAGTGAGCCATATTCTGGAGGAAAACAGCAATACTTATAATATCTCTAAAGTTTTATCTTTTGATTATTATTATTTCATTCCTACCATAGATGTGGGTTCTCCAATTAGTTTCTATGCATATTCTCATTCCTTCACCTGTGTTTATAAATATGTCCTGATTTTTTCTCAATCTTTTGTCTTATCTTTAAATGAGGATATTGAGAACCTACGGAGACCTGGTTGTGCAACAGTTAAGCACTTGGCTGCTAACAGAAACGTTGGCAGTTTGAACCTACTCAGCAGCTCCTCAGCAGAAAGACCTGATGACCTGCTTCCATGAAGATTACAGCCAAGAAAACTCTAAGGGGCAGTTCTACTCTCACATGGGGTCACTACGAGTCAAAAATCAACTCCTCGAAGACACCTAACGACAGCCATCAGATACTAGGAAGTACCCTACAAAGTGTCTTTAGAATGAAATCAAATATGGGAAAACCCTTCGTAAAAGGAAAAGCACCATTCACATGTAAATTATTAGCTCATCATTCGTAGTATAGGCCCACAGACTCAAGATGTAAGAGAGAGAATGCTAGGTATCAAAGCGTCAGACCTGTGGTGATCCTAAAAGCTGTAATTAAAACGTAGACTGTGACACAGTGCCAGTTCTGTATTTCTTCGGGTTATTAAACAAACACTCAACCTTAAAATACGTAGATTAGCAGCAGGGTGAATCTTTAGAGGGGCTAATAGATAGTGACATGTGGCAGCTTACTTCGAGTCAGTGACATCTAAAATACTGGTGTACTAAGGTGTTCCTGAGCAAATAAAAGGCTTAAATTTCTGATTTTATTTTTTTCCAAGTTTCCACATTCTCTTTACACACTTTAATGTTTAAAACTTAGTCTTTCAGTCTGGTCAGGCTACCTTCTGTCACATTTCTTAGATATTAACACGGTTTTCTCTCCAGCGTTTACTTGTGAACAGCCATCAGATGAGCGAGTTTCCCCTTCATCTGCAACCAGTCCTCCTTTTAACTTGTCCTAGATAGTCTCACTGTAGTTTCTCCAGCATCTTCTCAAGTATTTCTAAGTCATTCCTCACCTTCAAAGTCCTATCCTTGCACACAGTAAGTGCTCAATAAATGCTTTTATAAATGAATCCTATTTTCAAAGTCTTTCTGTGCTGCATTCTCCTTTATCTTGCCTTTTTTCGTCTTAGATCAGCACTCACATCCCAACAGGTGGTACTACAGCGTATCGAGATAGCAATCATACGATAGAATGGGATTCTCTATACCATGATCCTCTTTATGAGTTAAAAAACTTTTTGAGAATATTCCTAGAACTTAACCAACCCGCCCAATAAAATGATCCTTAAATCAATGAAGTCACTAGCACTGTAAGCAAGTGACTGTTCATTATAAGAATTAACATATGAACGAACACTGGGTTGAAAAAAAAATAAAATGAAACGAGCATAATCAGGTTTCTAATGTTCTTGTTATACTTTTATTGAAATCTTTGTGTTTCTACAATAACATGTTTGTAAACTCCTACCTCAATTCACTGAAAAATAAACATTCTGCAAGTCTTTTTTTCTGGAGTAAAAAACAATTATTTGTTTGAGATGAAATAAACTATCTAAAATGTACTTTAATCAATTTAGATATCGTTTTAGCAGAAAGAATGTCATAAAATGGAAGCTAATATTTCAACTGAGCAAGTTTAATAAAATACCCGATTCCAAAAGCGCACGAACTTATCCTGTAAGTACTATAATTGCTGAATACTGTGAATATTTAAAGGGAAAACTAAATTAGAAGTAATAAATCCCTGCATCATCAAATCAATTATTTCTATTTTATAAGAGTAGTTTGTCAAATTAAAAACAAGTCACAAAAGGTCATTAATTGGTCAGCAGTATCGCACCAGAACACCAATCCATTATTGTGATTCTGCTGTCTATTCAAAACACGTTAATACACGTCACCTTACAGTGAAATTTCTATTGATTTAAGTATCAGACAGAAGTATTATAAAATTCTAGTCCAATCATGCACTAAGAAATGCAAAAACCCTAACATAGAATCAATCTAGCCACAGATTTATAAATATGGGCCCTACTTCTAGAACACTGAAATTAGAAGATTTATGACAGTTATTGCTATCACAAACTTTATAATGCTTTAAGAATTCCAGCACTGTGACCCCTCCCCTAATCCCAAGCCATTCCCAATAAAATTTAGTATCTTATGGAAAAACTGTTGATTTCATTCTAAGCCAACTTTTGTGAATCTGCTAGAGTCCGGACAGCAGTTATGCCCATCAGAGAGCTCCCCACCCGGCTCCGGCACTTGAAAACTTCCAAGGCTCTGTAAAGAGAAACAGGAAGGTCCACACAGCAAACCTAGGAGGTGTGGAGGTCAATTCCACCTGGGCCATAACACATGGAAATCTTACAGGGAAGTAGATGAGAAAAAACAGGCTTTGTAGTAGAGTCCATATGAACGTACTAGTCAAGACTTTTTTAAAAGTCCTCTCTGCTGAGAGAGGGTGGAGGATCCGGTGAGCCAGAGAGGACATAACCCAAACCGAAAACCAATCCCGTTGCCTTCGAGTTGATTCCGACTCATAGTGACCCTACAGGACAGAGTAGAACTGTCCCATAGGGTTTCCAAGGAGCAGCCAGTGGATTTGAACTGTTGACCTTTTAGTTAGCAGCTGAGCTCCTAACCACTGTGCCACCAGGGCTCCAGAGTGGACATAGCCACCGTCAAATTTAATATCTGCCAGGAGAGCAGGCAGTGTTCCTGGGTGGACAAACAGTTAATGCTCTTGGCTGCTAACCAAAAGATTGGTGGTTTGAGTCCACCCAGAGGTGCCTAGGAGCCCTGGTGGCGCTGTGGTTAAGAGATTAGCTGCTAGGCAAAAGGTCAGCAGTTTAAATCCACCAGCCACTTCCTGGAAACCCTATGGGGTAGTTCTATTCTGTCCTATGGTGTCGGACTCAATGGCAAAGGGTTTGGTTTTTGGTTTAGAAGTGCCTTGGAAGAAAGGCCTGGTGGTCTACTTCCCAAAAACCAGCCATTGAAAACCTATGGAGCAGTTCTAGTCTGACACACGAGGTCAACTCAACTCAACAGCAACTGGTTTTTGGTTTAGGAGATCAGAGGAAGTGCTACTAGCCAGAGTATATGGAGTCCCAGAAGAAGAAATGGCAGAAAGGTCCTGCAACACCTGGACAACCTACTTCCAAGAGAAAACTTAACGAGACTGGGACTTTGTCATAAAGATGAGCACTGTTTCAAATGTAATGTAAACCATTCTGTGCTAAGACAATAAGATGACAGCACACATTCATATAGTGCTCATGTTTTAAGTAGTTTTCAAATAGTAACTCATTTAACACTGACAACCCTATGAGGCAGGTATTATGATCATCCCCATTTCATCAAGGAGGAAGCTGAAACACAAGCTCTGGGCAGAGCTGAGATTTGGTTCAGGGAGTCTGGCTCTGGAGTTTGCTTTTAAGTATCATGTGATACAGTTTCTCAAAAGAGGTTGCTGCTGTCCCCAGGCCCAGCAAAGGCCAGCGACCACACATAGCAAAATGGAAGCTATATACTGGAAATATTCTTTTGTCTTCTCTGCATAGTTATGTCATTGTTTTATAATGCTGTGTTTTGACAAGTTCTCTCCTCTTAAGTTGCTCTAGGAAAGCACCTAAGAAGTGATGTGAATTTAATGTTATATCATCTTCTTTTTACTTTTATTTGTGAACAGTTGATAAGAATTTTGGAACCAACAGACCATGGATTTAAAAGCACAGACTCCGGAATCTAGGTTCAAATATCAGCCTAGTTACTTACCAGTGGTTTGACCTAAACATCCAACATCTGTGAACCTGAGTTTCCTCCTCTGTAAGATGGAAATAATAATTGTCACTCCTTGAAGGGCTGTGTGAGGATGAAATGAGAGACCATGTAGACCACGGCTCCTCAAGCTGTGACATGCAGAGGGGGATCCAGTGTGAGGAGGATGCAGAGTGCTAAGATTCTGCATTTTCAGCAAGCTCCTAGGTGATGCAGATGCTAGGTGATGCTGCTGGTCAGTAGACCCCTTTAAAGCGCTTTAGTACATTTTGGTTATTATTAATGCTTACATCGCACTTCATAACTATGGAATCAGTAAGATGTGGTGACAATTTACTTCAAAACTCTGTAGTGAATAAAGCAGTTTGTCTCTGCAGATTACAGGCCATTAAACCTAGAGCCTCATGACCTGCCCCCGACCAACTCCCTTCATTCACACCTGCCTGGATTTAGTCTAATATTCTACTCGATGATGCAAGTGAAATATTTCATTTCTAAGCCGCTGTCCTTAACCAACTACATATCAAAAACCACAGCAAGTTTAGGCATCAGAATTAGCCACAAGCTCAAGAAACTTGTTCCAAACATTCCTCAGACTGCAGTAACAAAATGGAGGCTTTTTTTTCCCAAGTATCGTGGAAGAAAGGCCTGGTGATCTGCTTGTAGAAAGATTACAGCCAAGAAAACCTTATGGAGCAGTTCTACTCTGTAAAAATGGGGTCACCATAAGCGGGAACTGACTGAACAGCAGTGGTTTCGGCTTTGTGTAACCATGTGCACATATGCGTGTGTCTGTAGTCTACTTAGTTTGGTCCCTGGCACACGGTGGAAAGGGCCTAAACAGGAAAAGGTGATATAAATAATAGCTCCCTTTTTCCTGTGTTGAGAGAAAGAAAGGATGGGGATTGGATGGGGAGACACTGGACTGAACAGGGTTATTAACCTAGATTAGGGACACGGAGTAAAAGTGGAAATTGATGATTACAAGTTTCCAGACTAGTCCTGACATTTTAATTGAGTAACCGAATTACTCACAAAGGGAGCGACATTTGTCTCTGTCACCCTTCAACATTCCTCTCTGAGTCCCTCTCCTTCTTTCCCAGAAGCCTACAAGCTAATCTCTCCTAAATCTGTCAGCCCTTTCAGGTAGCACATTTATACCCCCTTCCTCCTAGACAGGATCAAAACACCCATCTTCCAGGGTTCACTGCCAGAGAATCAGGGGCAAACAGTAATTCAGGGTGTGAAGGCGTCCAGATATTCTCAAGGAAGGTTTGCATTATGAGATTTTCGCATGTTAACTGGCTCTATAATTGGGTGGAGCTGGGGCTTAGGTGTGGGGGTGGAAAATGGGCTGGTGTGGGAATAACTGAGCTGCTCCAGCAGGTCCCCAGTCCTCTCCTCCAAGGTCTCCCCCAGTTCCCTCGGCTTGCCAAGGTTAAATAAATGGACTCAACCTAGGAGACCTGCACCATCCTCACAGTGCACAGCCTCACCTTTGGGACTGCCCTGCATCCCACAGGATTTAAAAACAACAACAAAGCCACTGCCTGGAGAGACAGCAGGAGCTGAACTGTTTATAATCCTTAAACACGAATCACAAGGCGTGGAATATAGAGGGTCTCCAGTTAAAGAAGTTCCCATGGGGGCCGACAATGTGGAAAACCAGCCCTAAAGCAAGCTGCATACACGAAGGAGTTGCCTAAAAGCACAGGTGATGAAAACTCAACTAAGGCTCGGCCACACTGGATTACAACACTGTAAGATACCTCCTACTTCTGGTATTTTTGAAAATTCTGTTACCCAAGACTTGGGAAAAATCTAAAACGTGATCTAAATAAAAATGATCAGTCATTAACGAAAGTTTGCTGTTATATATGAACGTGTCTTTTTAGGGACAAAGAGAAAGCTCCACCAGATTCTTAAAAGATAACTTGAAAGGGAAGGAAGTCTGACTGTAAACAAAGTATGTAGCAGAAGGACTTGGAGAATTACTGAAAACCTAAAACACGTCTAATTAGGTTTGGCCTCCTGTAGTACTAGTGGGTATAGTGTGGTCTATTATCCAGTTTGCAGCCATAAAAAAACCTGTTGCCGTCGAGTTGATTCTGACTCAGTGACCCTACAGGACAGAGTAGAACTGCCCCATAGGGTTTCCAAGAAGCAGCTGGTGGATTCAAACTGTCGACCTTTTGGTTAGCAGCCCAGCTCTTAACCACTGCACCACCAGGGCATTAGATAATACAGTCTCATATTCAGATTTAATCACAGACTTGCTTAGGCTCAAACATTCATTGACTTCTTGACCATATAAAAGCGTAGTCTGTCATAAACACTGGACCCTACTCAGATCCCATCGTCTCTTGAAGGAGAATAGCAGGCAAAGAGAAATATCGTATAAATCTTAAAACTCAAGAGAAGTTTGGAGAGCCTAAAGCTTTAAGAAAGTTCACTGCTTCCACTCTGATGTTTATGTATCAAGCTTAGAATTGCTTCAGCTTTAACGGTATTAGCCCACTCACTTGCACCTGCTCTGCAAACTCTTACTGAGGGCAAGAACTGAATCCTGCTCCGCTTGGCAGCACTTAGCAACTGGAAAGATGCTCAGTCAACAGTGGTTAAATCGAATTTGGTTATCTTTAAAACACCAGTACGGTTAAATATAAAAGTTTGCCAATGCAATGTTTCAAATCTTAAAGCTACGTTTTATTTCATTTTTAGGTTATCAAGGTCAATATCCCTTTTGGGACCAATTTAATTCCCCCTACCTTATCCCTTATCTAAATTTTCCAAATAAGTATTTAAAAATGCATCTTGACTAATTGGTATAATACAGTAAACTGCAAATTAAGAGACATAAAATAGATTCTAGAAGTAAAAAGTCAAGTGTATGACTGACCCATAGATTCAATGTTTACATGTTTGGTCCTAAAATTTTCACAACAACTCCTGTATCAAGTCTGCTTTCGAAATGGGAGTTAACACACCAAAAAATAACTTAAAGCTCAATTTTTTATTATGTAACTGAGGCTTTAACTGGCCTAGGACAAAGTGAGAACCTTGCCTAACTGGCCCCACATACAATTAGGGGTCCTATGAGAAGACCCACACCCACTGAGTCAATTCTGACTCAAAGCGACCCTACAGGACAGAGTCGAACTGCCTCACAGGGTTTCCAAGGAGCAGCTGGTGGATTCGAACTGCCGACCTTTTGGTTAGCAGCTGAGCTCTGAAGCACTGTGCCACCAGGGCTCCCTATGAGAAGAAGGGACTTGAAATCTCCTTGGAAATGACAAGAAGAGAGCCTTTAGGAGAATTTGTTCGGGAGGCCAGATTTTAAAATCGGGGTGATACAAAGACTAAAGCTTTAGGAAAAAATGGGATTCACTTTCTTACTCGGCAGCAAATACTTCTTTTTCTACTTCCTGGATCAGATTTAATAGACAGTGAACTGACAGTTGGTGTGGGTTTATATCATCTTAAGATAATACACCCAAATGCTGACTGCAATACTAACATACAAGAATAAAAATAGATTTCTTTCTCAAAATGAGTGTTGCAAAACATTGACTTTTTTTGACCTTTTAACTTTCTCTATTTTGATCTAGTTTAAATATTTAACAAGGCCAAAATCTTGCCAGTGAGACTACCTGCCAGTGTAAAATTGATTAATTTACAAAGATTTCTGGTACAAAAGCAAAAATAATAGCTCAGAAACTGTTTCCTGAATGAATGAAAAAAGTTACATACTTATATAAATGACATTTCGTTTCTCCACCAATTTGAACTTCCCATAAAGGAGAGCAAATGTTCCTGCAGTAGAAAAAGGAATGTAGTCACAAACTAATATTAAAAATCAAAAAAATATTTGTTTTGAACAAGGCAGTTCATTCTAATAGCTCCAAATAACCACTGTTAAAATATTACATTGTTACAGTTGCTATAGTTGGTAAACACACTATTGGCAAAAGTTTGATTCCACCTATAAAGAACAGAGTACCCGTCCCCTGTAATCTCCAAATTCAAAATAGGACTCTAGGGACTATTTTGATAGCACACAAAATTCACGGTTTTTCTATTAAGTAGATCCCTTTTTTCCTCCCATCACAGCACCTAAATCAAAGCTGGTTTCCCAGTGATGTAAGCATCTGGCTTTTCCTCAAAGGTTAAAGTAATGAACAATTGTGTGAGCCTTCTCAGGAAGCTGGCTCCTGTTTCCAGCTCAGAACCTGTAACGACAGAGTCTGACCCACAGTGAGGACACAGTCTGACCCCCAGTGAAGACAACGGGAACAGTGGACGTACACCACTGACCCTTTATAACAGATTTCCTAATTACAGAATTCCTTAAAAGTATTTCTGGAAATAACCTGGGTTAGGGCTAAGCAAGTTCAACTAAAGACACTTTTGTCACAAGCTTACAAATGCTTCTAAGTAATATTTTAGAGTTCATTTTTGTTTGGTCTTAGAGGCACAGGCTATAAAAACTATGAGATTTAGACTCTAAACTACTATTACTATTCTTTGGCTCTGTAAATGATAAATTACAAATTGCTGCATCCATCTAAGCTGAAGTATTGTTCTCTGAGGCAGGAAAAATACTTTATTTCCATGCAAAGAGACAGCTGTACAGATGTAGCATACGGTACTAAACCTGTTAAAATACACCATGTAATCTCCACCTGGGAGGTAGGACCCTGTACACCAATAATTGGATCATCTTGGATCACAACAGCTATGTGGGAAGAAAAAAAGAACTGAAACTACCTTTTACATTTAACACAACTATTCAAGAGAATTAAAGAGTGGACCTCTTAAAACAACCGTCACCACCACCACCACCCCATGCCCCAAAAAATCAAAACCCAAGTACTTCACGAGTAAAAAATCACAAATTCTATAACCTTTATTCATCCATTCATTTTTCAACCAGTCCTATATATGATATGCTCATTAACACCCTCAAGAAGTGAAAAGAGTAAGTGCATTTAATGCCCTGGGCTCTTTATCTTTTGAGAAACTTGTCATGTTAGAAGAGAATAAAAGCACTGGTGGGTGACCCTTGTGCTACCAAGAAGTCTATAATAATATGG
This sequence comes from Trichechus manatus latirostris, assembly GCF_000243295.1. NCBI lineage: Eukaryota > Metazoa > Chordata > Mammalia > Sirenia > Trichechidae > Trichechus > Trichechus manatus. Next base: position 2,842,368 of record NW_004444129.1, on the reverse strand, counting down.
TCAACAGTGGAATTCAGTGCGACAGCACTTGAGAGTACTTGATGATGTCCGTGGGCATTCAGGTTAGAAAGCCTATGTTTATAATTAAGTAATAATGACCGAGGCTAGAGGTACACAGGGCATTTCCTGGGGATTAATGACCTAGAGCAATGCTCCGGGCCAGTAACCCCAGCCAGTCATTAATCCCCAGGAAATGCCCTGGATCTCAATCTTTACAGTGACTTTAATAAATGCAAGAGGAAAAGTTTAATATCAACTTTCCACTTAAACTAAACATCCGTTTCAAAATCCAGAATGCTCAGACTTCATTCAGTGAGTGCTACCGGAGTTACTGGTTTAAAGACTTCCCTTAAACTTCTTCATGCTAGTAAAACGCATGCATGAAAAGCTGACTCTTAAATATGTGCAAACAGAACTACTTTTTGTAGAATTGTAACTAAAAGCAACTTAGCTAAGGTAATTTTTGAGAGCCATAATAATCACATAACCTACCTATAGACACTCAAGTCTATATTTAACTTGAGGGTTACCTGACAATAACTCAAGAAGAGTAAAAGAATCAGTATACAATTCATTACAAGTGATTTATCTAGCTCAGTTAAAACAAGAGAGATTGCATTTCTTAGAACCAAAGCAAACCAACAAAGCCTCCTAATCTTTCATGGAATTTGAGTCATTATTCTATGACACTGATGTCAAGAAACCAGTAGACAGATGCCAGAGACAACTGTTCCATTATTATTCCAAATATATACTTTGATAAACTTTCTTAGGCTTTTAACTCTTAATTAATCAGGTGGTGGCACAGTGGTTAGGTGCCTGATTGTTAACCAAAAGGTTGGCGGTTCAAACCCACTGGCCACTCCTTGGGAGAAAGATGTGGCCTTCTGCTTCCGTAAAGATTTACAGCCTTGGAAACCCTATGGGGCAGTTCTACTCTGTCCTATAGGGTCACTATGAGTTGAAACTGACTCAACGGCAATGGGTTTGGTTTTTGGTTTACTCTAAACTAGGGCATTTTAAAGGTTTTTACTGTATCAGAAGAATGTGAACAATTATTTTTGCTGGAAGAGAAAAAGCAAACCCTAATTTTCCAAAGAGGAGAAAGATTTCTCCTCTCCATCCTTAAAACTCTCTAAACAACCTCTGTCAGAAATGTACTATGCATACTTGAAGTACAGAAAGACACACAGACTACAGGTCTTGTGTATTTTAGAAAACTTTGGTGTTTATATTACCATTCACAGCCCCTTTCTCAGTTGGCCTTGAGGCTTGCCGATTAGCTGGTAAATGTTTGAAAGGGTCAGTTTATCCAGAACTGGAATTTCCACTTTGCAAAAAGCACCAAGGTACCTGACATCTGTTCCATGAAGGGCCTGCACTACAACTCCAGACTTAGAGTAGAAATTCCTACTTCTGCTTGACAATAGGGAGGTCACACTCATAAAACCTCCAATGGCTACTTCTGCCTGCAGAATACAGCATAGTTCCCAAACACCTCTGGTTTCTGGCTCCTGGAGAAGAGTAGCCAAAAAGTGAATATATTCCTCCAGGGAAAATAACAAGACAAGAAGCATCCACATTAGCCTCTAATCTCAACCTACACTTTGTTACTGCTTAGAATAAAATAATTTTAGTGTTGAAATAATTCACTCATCTTTGATGAGGACACTGAAGCCCAGAGAGGTGGGCTGATTTGCCCAAAGTGGCTCAGATTCTGGGAGAGAACTCTGGTGTTCTTGCCCTTCTAACCTGCTGCTTGCTTTAATTATCTATCTCCCCCTAGGTGGGGAGCTCCACTGGACTAGGGATAGGCAGCAATATTTCAGCGCTCACAGTGTCGGGCTCCAATTCATAGCCCAACTGGCGGTGCATATACCACGCTTCCATCTGAATAATAACCTTAACAAGTGGATTTCTTTTATGGAAACTACACCCCAAACTTCACATTACATTTGACTACATGTTACAGTATGAACTGGCACTCAACTGCCAGCCTCTCCACTCCCCGCCCCCTTTACTTAAAAAAAGAAAAGCTACAGGAAGTGGGATTGGCATGTTTTCTTTTTAATAATTTATAACATTTTCTACCTTCATGAGTTACGGAGAATATGTAATAAAGTATTTTAATAGCTACTGTATTCATCAAGGACATTTAAAATAATTGCTTCCTTTATATTTACAGAGTTCCGGCACTCTTGGCCTTATAAAACTCACGCACTGAAAGGTGAGAGGCTGAAAGACTTGAGCTAACCCTTTTGTTCTGCCAACTTTTGCTTTTAGCGTTCCTGTGCAGCAGCGATTTGTTACATAGCATGTCCTCTCTCACATCTTAAGGTTAGGTATAAAGCTTGCCTGAAAACCACCAACAGACTTAAGTTTCTAAGGGTGAAATAAAATCTGATTCAGTATATTTTGTATACTGTATACAGCATACTTTTGAAAACTTCTCTCAAACCCAGATCTGCATTAGCCCAAAAGTTAGGCCCCAAGTGGCGCCAGAGAAACATTTCATGCATAGAGTTTGGTTTGGTTACCTGGGTGGGGGAAACAATAGCAGGTGAAACTACTGTGGGAGAATTGGTGCTTCTGTGCCCATTGACTTCTGGAAGAAGAGGCAGGGGGTCGTGTTTCACGGAAACCACCACCACCGCATCCACAGGCTCCGGGGGGCGGATACAAAGTCTTTTGGGGGAAGAGGGGCCGCAGATTTCCCCCGGCCGGTACACCGACTCATACAGGGTGCGCTTGGGCGCAGCCTCGGATTTCACGTCGGCCGCGACCTGGCTGTCTTTGGGGAGGATATAGGTGTTCCCCAGCGAGGGCGGCTGGGGGCGGTG
>NW_004444129.1:2825568-2839428 GCF_000243295.1 Trichechus manatus latirostris | reverse complement strand
GTGCTGTGGGGAGTGGGGGGTGGTGGGAGTGGTGCCGAGCCGCCCCGTTCAGAGCTTCAGCATAGCAGCCCTGAGGGGCGGGCGGTCCCAGCTTGGTGCCGATGCCCGCGATGCTGTTGAGCGTGGCGATGGAGACGGCGCCGATGCAGTGGTTGGTGTAGGTCTTGGAGAGCTTGGCCGCCTTGGAGAGCATCTGCATCCTGGTACCCAGCAAGTTCTTGCCGATGGCTTTGTTCTCGTACCAGGTCACATCGCCCTCGCTGCAGTGGTCCCGGGGCCGTTGGAAGAACGCCTTGCAGAGCGGGTTGCGCTTCGACAGGTACTTGACGAAGCTGGCGTAGGGACAGAACTCAGTGCCCGTCTCGTACATGCGAGGCAAGTTCTCCTCGTCGCTGCTCTCAGCGCGCTTCTTGCTCCAAGACGACGAGCGCGACTTGTGGTAGGGCCCGAGGGACTTGAAGTAGACGAACTTGCGGCCGTCCTCGTCCATGGCCAGCCCAAAAGAGTCCTCCTCCAGCTCGCGCTGGTTCTCGCGGCCGCGAGTGCAGAAGTACATGCACGTCTCAAACCAGACCTTGTTGAGCAGCCCGAAAGGCGTGTTGGTGCTGAAGACGCTGGAGGTGTAGAGCTTGCGCAAGTCGGCGCGCGTGATGGCTTGTTTCTGCACAACGGGCCCGGCGCCCTGCTCCTCTAGCTTGCGGATGACCGCAGCCAGCGTCAGGTTGGCGCTGCGCAGCTCGGGGTCCTTAGTGAGGTCGAGCGTGCGGCAGTACGGGGGCTCGTTGAGGTAGCGGTTGAGGGAGCTGCGGATGCTGATGAGCGACGACTTGCTGTAGAGCTGGCCGCTCTTGGAGCGGGCCTCGGCGTAGAAGGAGCGCAGGACGCGGCACAGCGCCCCCTTGTCCATGGTCTCGAAGTCCGGGCTCTGCGCGTTCTCGCTCAGGTACTCCCGGAAGATGCGCACGGCGTAGCGGGTGGCCAGCCGGGTATTCTCGCTCAGCCGGGCCCGCTCGGGGCGCTGCAGCAGGTCGGGGTCCAGCTCGGCGCCGTCCCCAGGTGGCCCGCCGCGGGGCCGGGGCGCCAGCAGTCGCGGCGGCGCCTCGGGCTCCAGCGCGGCGCTCTGGTCCATATTGATCATATGGACCGGCTCCGGCTCCAGCTCCTCCCCGGCCGAATCCTCGGGCTCCAGGGGCTCGTCCCAGTCCAGACCCATCTCCTCCTCCTCCTCCAGCCCCCCACCTCCGTCCTCCTCCTCGTCCCCCGTTATCTGCACCTCCTGGATCTCGTCCTCCTCCTCCTCTTCCTCCTCCTCCTCGCCCGCGCTGCAGTAGTGCGGGCGGCTGTGGCGGTGGCCGCGGGCCCCCGCACCGCGCTCGCCCTCGCCCCGCTCCCCATTGTTCTCGCCGGCGGCGGCGGTGCTGGCGCTGCCGCCCGCGCTGGTGTTACAGTCCCCGCTGCCAGGCATTCTCGCCATATTGCCGTCTCTCTGCCAGTCCTCGGGCAGGGCGCATGCGCTATATTGGACCGCAGCGCTGAGAGCTTTTGTGTTTAATGACCTTCAGCTACCGGGAGGCAAAGCCGGGCTCTTAAAGGAGCCGCGCTCCAATTGTCATTCCGGAGCGCTGCTCCGAAGGGCCAGAGGCGCGCCGGGGATGGAGGAGAGGGAGGTGGGAGTAAGTTAGAGAGAAGGTAAAGGACCGAGGCTCCCCAGCCCGCTCCCCACTTCTCAGAAAACTTTGAAGGAAAAAAAGGAAGGGGAGGGAGAGTTGTCGGTGGGGGTGAAACACTCCCAACTTACCCTCTGGCGAAGGGGCGCGCGGGCCCGAGCGGGAGAGAGGGAGGGCCGACGGGAGGGCGGGGCGGTCTCACTTCTCTAAGTAATGCCCGAGGAGCAGTGCCCCTTCCACCACCCCCTCATTGCCCCCCGGAGCCAGGGGTTCGGGGCGGCGGCTGCACCGGGCGGGCTGCGGGTGCTGCTGCGAGAAGCCCGTGGCTGGGGCCGCCCGGAGCGGAGCGAAACAGGCAGGTTAATAAGCAGGGTGGAGGAAGCACGGCGAGGCCCCGCACCCTCTCTGCGCCCGCGGCCAGGGCGCAGCAGGCGAGGCTTGGGAGATGGGATGGGGCTGGCGGCGGCGGCTCCCCCACCTACTTGCTGGCGGCGAGGCGCGGGGGCCTGGGGCCAGCCGCGCGGCTCCCAGCTCTCTTTCCGACTTTCTCAAAGGAGCGAAACACGCCCCACGTCAGCCTCATCCCTTTAGACTTTTCCAACAGCCACTTTTAAGCTGTCATTAAAGACCTGCGGCGCTCCCCGCAGGTCTGGGGCAAGTCCGCGCCGGTCTCGCCAGCCCGGGGAAGGAGGGAGAGAGAACGCCTGGGAGGGGCGTGTGGGAGGGGAGACGCGGGGCGAAGCGGTCAGGACCGCAGGGACCCTTCCTCACGCACGCCCAGGTCGCTATCCTCCCTACCCCACGGCAAACTGACACAACTCCCCCGGGCGAGGAGGCGCTCCGCCTGGCAAGAGCAAGAGAAAGCTCTGTTCCGGAGACCCGTCCGGCGGGCAGGCAGGCGGAAAAAGTGAACTTGGGTCTCGCCCCCCACCCCCCCGCAAAGATTCCGGCAATTCGGATCTTGAGCGCGCGCTCTCTCTCCAAGTTTGCTAACCGTCATTCGTTTGCCCTCGGGGCTGCGCTGCCTCCGGCGCGCGGGGGCGGGCACCTCGGAAACTGGAAAGACAGCCAAAGAGCTCGCCGGGTCCCGCTTTCCCATAGGAGCCACTGTCCCATTTCCAACCCAGCGCCCGCCCCCGGCGCGCCTAGGCTCCGGGCGCGTCCACCCGTCGCCGCCTCCCATTCTCCCGGCCCGGGGCAGCGCCCCCGGAGCCGCCCGAGATCGCGGCTTTTCTCTTTGGCGTCACTGCCCAGACCACCTCCGGAGCTTGCATTGCATCCCAGCTCTCCTCTCCTCCGGCAGTCCGAGTGACCCGTCGCGCGCCGGGCAGCTTCGAGTCCCAGGGGCGAGAGGAACCCATGGAGTTAGGGTCCCAGCAGCGCGCCCGAAGGCCAGGCCGGCCCTCCTCTGAGGCAGCCTGGCTAGCTTCTCGAGGGTGCCTTCGAATTTGCCTCCAAATACGAATTTTCAGCAGTTAGGAGGTGGGAATCAGGTCAACTGCCGTCCTCCCTTCTTGCTTTCACGGCAGTTTATGTTACTCATCAATAGAAACCCCTACATCAGTTTGTAATTTAAAAAAAAAAAAAAGGACAGAATTAGACTAGGTCTCTAGGCCCCGGGGGCGTGTAAGTGGGAAGTTGAAGGTGACTTTTCTCCAGTGATCGGTCCTTGCAGGGACGCCACGGAGCGCTGGGGAAGCTGCGCCAGGTGTGAAAACAAGTTAAAGCAAGTCCCCGCCTCACAGGCCACTGCCGCTCCTTGGGGAAACACACACATGCCCACACACAGACACACACAGCTGTCCCGGGAGGCTAGGGTCCCGCGGGTTGCACGACTCGGGAATCCTGACCGAGGGGCTGCGGGGAGAGACCGCGCGGGCTTTGTTCACCACTGCGCTGCCCTCCGGGCACCCGCCCCCGGAAATATGTAGAAGGCGTGCTAGTCTCTTGGAGCCCAGGACAGTGGGCAGCTAAGTCAGTTGCACACGCGGGTCCGTACACTCGAACTCGCACAAGCCAGTCGCACACGGCTACTTCCGGAGGGCTGGCCCTTTGTCCCGGGATGCTCCCAGGTTGTCGGGTACTTGTACACTCGCGTGAGGAATTTCGGCGAGGCTGAGAACTCCTCAAGTTGGCGCCCGGCTGATTGACTCCCAGGGGCTGGCCCCTGGCCCTACCTACCGAGGGTCCGCACTTGCTCGGGACTGCGCTTCAGCTCAGCCTGGGTACCCGGGCCTAAGCTCCAGCCCTGGAACGGAGGCGCTCCCTGGGTCTCCCCCCTTCTGCGAGAGCAGCGGGGTCCGCCTCCCCCTCGCTCCCCTCCCCTCTGGGCGAGCTGCTTTGAATTGCTCGCAGTTTGCCGGAGGCGGTGTGCTGGGTTGACGCTCCGGGAAACAAAGCAACCAAAAACAGCTCCCAGTTGACGTCAACTTATTTCCAGAAAGAAAATAGTTTTGTGCTCCCGGGACAAAGTACCCCCTGGGGCAGGTCTCTACTGGCAAAAACCAGGCGCGGGGAGGAGGGAGAACAGCAGAACCCCCCGCCTCCCCCCCCCCAAAAAAATCCAAGCGCTAATAACTTTTTAACGGACGTGGAAAAGCAGAAGTTTCAGGTGATGCCTGGACAGTTTGCAAACAACAGGTATGGCCCTCGCTTAAATTAGAAACGAAAAACGAACCTTGGAAAGTATGCCTTGGCCCGATTATCGGGTAAATGTGCTTCTGCTTCTTCGCACCAACTTCCTGTAACGCTACCAAAATTCTTTGCCCATAATGATGACACTTTATCAAATATTAGAAAAGACCTCTTCAGGTTAGTACCTACAGTATTCACTAGCAGGAACAGACAGAAAAACCAAGCAGATATAATTTTTTTTTTCTGTACAAAAACTGCTTAATTTTTAAAACCCAACAGCACAAAATTACAGTTGAGTTCATAAAGGAATTCAATTTCAGGTTTAATGATCCCTTAAAAACATCCTGTGATTCCATACACTCAATTTCAAATTGAAAACATTAAGAAATCTTTCTTCTTATTTTTGTAGAGAGGCGGTATTGCCTGTCGTTCTGCCCATCAGATTCCTCCACTTGGACTCTGCCGCATCAGGACATCCCTTTAGCCCACCACTTACAACTGACAGCTAGCTGCCAAGTCCCTCCTTTGAAAGGGCATTTTATTTCTTGTGTAGAATGCATTACTTCTTTATTTAAAAAAAAAAAATGATTCCAGTACTGTATGGAACATTTATTGCAATTACTTCAGAACTCTTTTTTTTTTTTTTATTGTACTTCAGGTGAAGGCTTAACAGAACAAATAGTTTCTCATGAAACAGTAGTACACATATTGTTTTATGACATTGGTTAACAACCCCACAACATGTCAACCCTCTCCCTTCTCGACCTTTTTTTTTTTTTTTGGTGAGAATAACATAGCCAAAGAGACACCATTTCAAAAATCTCTACATGCACAGTTCAGTGACATCGACTACGCTCTTCCACTTTAGATGAAAGCTTACAGAACAAAATAGTTTCTCATTTAACAGTACACATGTTGCCCTATGACAATGGTTAACAACCTCACATCAACACTATCCTTACTCAACCTTGGGTTCCCTATCACCAGCTTCCTTGTCCCCTTCTGCCTTCTGGCCCTCGGACTGGACTGCTGTGCCTCATTAGTCCCATTTGGTTTTATGGGGCTGTCCACTCCCTGGCTGAACGGTGAACCTCAGGAGTGACTTCACCACTGAGCTAAAAGGGTGTCTGGGGGCCATACTCTCGGGGTTTCTCCAGTCTCCTTTAGGCCAGTAAATCTGGTCTTTTTTTTTGTGAGTTAGAATTTTGTTCTACATCCTTCTCCAGCTCTGTCCAGAACCCTCTGTTGTGATCCTGGTCAGAGCAGTCAGTGTACTTCAGAACTCTTTACATTAAGATGCTTACGGCTCCAACAAGATGTTTCATATTTTTGTCTCTTACATCATTTTTAAGTATCACCGATATATTTGTGCTTCTCCATTTCTCAGAATAGTTGAAAGTAGTAACATGGTTATTTTGGGAGGAAAAAAAAGTTTCCTTTCATAACCTCCCCCCACCCCCATTTCAAGTTCACACTTTATGAAAGGTTATGCAATATAGAAACATATTCAGTTCTTCTTCATTTTTGCTCCTTCTGTTTTCTGAACATCATCTGTTATAGTTGATGTCATAATTGCTTTTATCTGCCTGTTTCCTCTACTAAACCAATACTCCTTTTTAGTTCCAGGCTGGTTTCTGGGACATGGTGAACACTCAAGTCATTCTTATTGAATGAAAGAATGAACAGGATCTGTGCTTAGTTAAATCCTAGATTTAGCAGGAAGCTTTTTGTGAAAAATCTAAACTATCATGAATCTGAATTTCTGTATTAAAAATCAGGACAAAACGCTAAGTACAAGGGAACATTATTACTTGCAAATGAAAATACACGTTAGGCTGCTTGGATTAATATATCCCCACCATGAATTACCTCTCTAGTAGAACATGCTCTAGAAAGTTGCTGCAGAAGTAGAGCGAGGGCCCATTTTCTCCCAGCAGTTAATGTTAGACTTTTCTGAAAGCAAATCTGGGGAATGGAGGGACACATGTAATCAAGACAAGTGGGTTGGGAGGATTTAAGTTGGTAAATTCAAGGAGCTTGGGGGGGCTTCCTGGAGGGAGAGGCCAGAAAAAGCATTTAGTTCATCACTTTAAAGAAACGAAAGAGAAAGTCACGTTTTCCTGATCTGATTACTCAAAGATTCATAAAGTACATTGCAGGTTAAATAAGAATTTAAATTGAAGCTATTTTGACATATCTTTGTTTCAGGTTTTCACTAATAAATTCTATTGAACTCAGTTGAATTCTTGAGTAATGTTTTTGAACTCAGATTAAAATTCAACCTGTATAATCTAACTCTACAAAGTAGAAGAAAAGCAAGATAGCTCCATAAGGCAGAAATTATGTCTTATCGCTGTATCCCTAGTTCGTTGCATATTTTGGCAGAGTGGCTGGCACATCGTACACAAACAAATATCTATGTATGGGGAGAGAACCAACCTTAAGAAAAGGTTGTTGAGTAGCGTGGTTTCTGAAACTAGACTGTCTGGGTTTGAATCCTCTTTTGGTCAATTACCAGCCACCCTTCCTATGCTTCAGTTCTCTCATCTGTAAAATGGGTGATAATAATGGTCCCTACCTCAATTGTTGCAAGAATTAAACGAGTTAATATGTGTAAAGTACTTCACAGCGTCTGGCAGATTAGTAAACATCTGTTAGCTCTTATTATTTATTAAGTTTGTGAGATTTTTCAGGCTTGATTGTAAACCAGGAAACCAAGGCCAGAGAGGCTCAAGATTCCACCACTTGCCCAAGGTTTCACAGATACACAGGGCTCCCAGTAGGACAGGAAGGTCTGACGCCATAGCCCACTTGATCACATTTAACCTCTAGGGACCAAAGAATTAAAACACAAAAGTCTTCAAGGGAGCAATTCCCTACCATTAAATTACTCCTGTGTGCAATTCAATTCGGGAATCATGGAAAGCAAGTAATAGTGAGCTGAGGCCTTGGACTGTGAACACAACAGAAATGGGCTAAGAAACAGTGTAACCTTTCTCACTTGACCACCTAAACAGTGCTGCCATTTTCTGGGCTGCTGGAAGCAGGGTCCCATTTTGTGTCCAAAAGAAATGATGAAGAATTAGGAGAGGAAAGCAATGTCCACAAATCCAACCAGACTAGAATGAGGTGCTTTCTCTTGAATCGCTGAGCTGCTCTGCATCAATCTCCTGAGGGCAAGGATGGTATTACCTATTTCTTTTCTTTGGTGCTTTGTCAAAGAACAGGTCAGAGGGAACTTAAAACAGTGATTGACAGGAGTAGCATATTTAGTTTCTAATTGCCACCTGGTGACTATAATTCTTGATCTGTCCACCTAATAACCACCTACCAGTCTCCCAGGCTATGTTTTAAACCAAGTAATGTACAGGGGTAATGTCGCTTTCCCTAAGTAAATCATGTGGAGTCTAAAAGTGTGCTATCTCTGTTTGTTATAATATTCTGATAATGAAACTTCACTTGGTTAATAAAAGAGTTAAATTTAAAGGTTGTCAGAGTTAAATACATTATAAAAAATTAATAATGACGGTCATTTCCTTCTTTATCTTCTAGTCATTTTTTTAAAGGATAAGTGAATGTTAGAACGCTTATTAAATAACATTTATTTCAATGTCATTGCAATACTAATTAAGGTGGAAAAGGAGATATAGATATGTTAATATGTCATGTAACAAATATGTCATTTTTTAATATTGAAGGAGCTATTTAAAATTGTCTCAGAACAGAAAATATTCCTGAAACTATTTGCTACATTTCAACCAAAGTAGTCTATTAAATTAGTAAAACAAAACGAAAACAAACACTTTATGCCCGAAAGTTGGTGATAAAATGTTATTCTCTTTTTTTTTTATTGTTAGTATCAATTGGGATAGCCTTTTAAGAAAGCAGTTGGGCAACCTGTTCAAAAGCCATGAAACTGTTCATATTTTTTTTTGACCCAGAAATCACTTCTGAAATTCTTCTTAAGAAATATCTAATTTTATTTGTATTCTGGTAGTTTGGTTTATGGTGTCTAGACCATTTAAACAAATGAGTTTTGCACTTGACAGAGTGTGCTCTGAACTGCATTTCATAACGTCTTGGGTGACTTAGCTGTGTTGACTAAAGGTTAGAGGGTAAATATTTGTTGACAGAATGAAGGAAGAAGTTCAATTAGGGCAGTATCATGTCTTCTCAAGGTTCCAGAGCAATGCCAAGTACTCTTTGAAAAATATTGATAATGATGGCGAAGATAAGGATATGAACTAAAAGAACAAAGCACTGTAGATTTTAAAGCTCCTATTTCAGTATCCTTACAACTTTGAGCAAGTTTATGGACTGGTTTTTGAAGCTCTAGATATCAGAAATTAGCACCTAGGTATATATCGTGGCAGTTCACAGGACGTGCTGAGGAGTATGTACTTGCCCTGTGGCTGTGCTTCTAAATGAACTACAAAAGAAAAAGAAAAAAAAAAAAAAAAAAAAAAAACTCCTTTTAAATACCCAGAAGCACTAACCCACATTTTGAACTAATTGACTTACTTTTTCTTAGGAAAGCTTAATTTAACTTACAGGGACACAAGGGCTTATGTGAATATTTAAAGAAACCCTGAGATGGGTTTGTTCTATTTCTCTAATTTGACACTGGCAACCTAGACTTTGAGCCTGATGGAAGATGACTGCCTTTGAGAGCAGCGAGGAGGCAGGGAACATCCTGACCTAACCCCTCTACTGCGTGAGCTGAGGTTTCAGAGCCTAGGCATGGTTGGTACCGGTAAAGGACTCACAAGTCTTCTGTTTAGTCTTCCCGTAGTCGGTCCTTTGATTAGCATGCCCCAGGGGTCACATTTCAAATAAAAGCAAACTCCCCTGAGGTTGATTTCATCTGTTTGTTTTACTCTCTTTATGGCTCATTCCCCTATATTTAAAACAAAAACCAAAACACCCAAACTGTGGTTTATCATTCTTTTCTTATTACAAAAGCAATAAATGTTCATTGGAGAAGATTTGGGAAGTACAGAAATTGTAAAAATATAGATACACTGTCTTTCTTGTTAACATTTAGTGAAAGCTTGCTTCAGTCAGAATTGCTGGGTGGGGCAAACTGTCAGCATTCTCGGCTGCTAACAGAAAGGTTGGAGATTTGAGTCCACCCAGAGGCACCTCAGAAGCAAGGCCTGGTGATCTACTTCTGCAAAATCAGCCATTGAAAACCCTGTGGAGCACAGTTCTACTCTGCCACACATGCGGTTGCCCTGAGTTGGAATCGACTTGATAGCAACTGGCTTATTTTTGTTCTTTGCTTTGGTCAAATCTTTCACACAACACTCTCGATTCGATTGTTCCTATTTTCCAGATGAGTAGAGACCCAGGGAGTTCGGAATCCAGAGCGTATGATCTTTCTTAACAGTTCACCAGACCAAGTCCTTTCAGTTCTATTTCCACAGCCCAGAGAAAACCTTGTTTTACATTTTGGTGGATTTCCACGAATTCAATCCCATGTGGTTGAGCGTTTAAGTACTATGTATTTCAAAATCCGTAACTCAAAATATATTATCAGTAAATTTTTGGCACGCTTTGCCAAGCAATGCAAAGAGGCAGGAGGGTGGGGGCAGCTCGGGCCATACTCAGGAGATTCTCTCCAAGAACACACCCAGCCTGACTCCACGGAGGGGTGAACCTTCCCGCAGACATTCATCAGGCCCACATGCTCAATATTTTTTTGTTCTACCTTTTTGGTAGTTAGCCCATTTCAATCTGTTATAGAAATCCACATAACAGTCTTCATCCTACTCAAGGAAGTTCAGTTGAACTGTCAGAGTTTGAGGATGAACCTCATTCCAGGTCCTCTTTGCTGTCCATATGGTGCTTTGCTATAAAACACAGCTTTTAAATGGGCGGTCACTGAAACACTCGTGGGAATGTTTGCTATGGCTATTGTTGCCACTTGGGTGGCACTTTGGACATTCTAAGTGCTTTTTAGCACCGTGATTTAGTGGCTGATGTGCTTTCTAAACTATTAATTTAGCTTTCTTAGAATTACCAGCTTTTAGAGTTAGAGCCTGAGACAGAGGTTTTCAAACTTGAGAGTACATCAGAATCACCCAGAATCACCCAGAGAACTTGTTTAAAATACAGATTTCGGGCCGCCAACTCCAGAGATTCTGATTTAGGAGGTGTTGGGGACACCCAGAAATGTGCATTTTTAACATACATCTCAGATAATTCTAATCCTAATCTGACCACACTTTGCAAAACACTGCCTCAAAAGCTAATATAATGCTGTAAGCAGTAAAAGAATTTCCTCTCTAGTAATGATAACTAAATCATTTTGAGGTCATGGATTCATTTGAAAATCTCATGAAAGTTATGAAACTATTTCCTCAGAAGATGCACACACGTAGCCGATTTTGCCTACCATTTTAGAGGGGCTGAGCAAGCCTGCATTGTTAAAACTCTGCTACTTGGTCTCTAACATCACTTTCATACTTTTCCTCCCTGGTCAAAACGTTATCATAGCTCCTCCCCTACTTTAGTTCCAAGTTCAAACTCCTTATAATCTTGCCCCAGCTTAATTTCCCAACATTCTCAATTGTCTCCCTGAGTCCAAGGATCCCTGGTGGCACAAGGGGTAAGCACTCAGCTGCTAACTGAAAGGTTGACAGTTTGAAACTTTCAGCGGCTCCACGGGAGAAAGACCTGGCAGTCTGCTCCAGTAAAAGATTACAGCCTAGAAAACCCTTTGTGGCAGTTCTACTCTGTTACATGGGGTCAGTATGAGTAGACAGTCGACTCAGTGGCACCTAACAACAACAGCACAACATGAGCCCAGCCTTCTGTGGGGCAGGAATCCAGAGGAACAGCACTGGAAATGTCAGACACAGGGAGCAGACATGGCTGGGACTCCTGAGGACAGTGGTCCTTAAACTCCACGTGCATCAGAATCACCTGGAGAGCTTATCAAAACACAGAATGCTGGGCCCACCCCCAGAGTGTCAGATTCTGCAGGTCTCGGGTGGGGCCCGAGAATTTGCAAGTGCCCAGGTGATGCTGATGCTGTTGGTTCCTGGACGACACTTTGAGAACTACTGGTCTAGGAGAAGGTGGATAGATACATCCAAAGGGAAGAGTCAGTGCAGGAAAGGAAGAAAGATGGGGCTAGTGGCTGAGGGGGTAGAACCTGGTGATCCTCCCTGAGTCAGTTCAACAAGGTCAGGGAAGGAATCCTCTGTGACTCCCATGGTGGAGCCTGTGGTTGGAGGAGCTGTTAGGAGGCCTGAATAAGAGTGGATGCCCTAAACACGGCTTTCCTTTCTGACATGGAAACCCCCGTCCTCTTCTCATCTAAATTGTCTTGATTCTTTAAGGCCCAGCTCCAAATCCCACTTCTTCCTGAAGCCTTCTGTGGCTACTGTAGCCTAAAGCAATCTGTCGGTGCTCTTGACCCCTATGACCAGGCTCTTCACTGGGAGCTCGAGATGCCCTTTGGGTCTAAGTTGTAAGTTCTAGGGGGTGCCGGTGGCTTTTCTTTATCCTACTCTCTTGCTTAGAGTCCCTGGGTGGTGCAAACAGTTAAGTGCTCACTAATAACCTGAGGCTTGAGTCTCAAAAGTTTGGAGGCTTGAGTCCACCCAGAGGTGACTTGGAAGAAAGGCCTGGCGATCTACTTCCAGCCATTATAAAACCCTACAGAGCAGTTCTACTCTAACACACATGGGGTTACCATGAGGCAGAATTGACTCGACAACAACTGGTTTGGTTTTTACTCTCTTGCTTGTAGTGTCTCCTCTTTGGGAGACTTCACATAGCAGAGCGGCTCTCCACACTGGCTGCACCTTAGAATCACCTGGGGAGCTTTTAAAAATCCCAACATCACTGAGAATTTGGGGAGAAACATCAGCCCTTCACCCGCCCCAAGGCAGATAAAGCAAATATGACAAAATGTTAAGAAGTATTTCATGTAGGTCATATGACTGTTCATTCTCTCTACTTTTGTGTAGGTTTGAACATTTTCACAATTAAAAAATGTGTACCAGTGCCAGGTCCCACCCCAGACTAATTAAACTGAAAACTCCTGTGGCCAGGTCTGAGCCCTCTAATAGCCCCATGTACTCTCTCTGGTTTTCCGTCATCAAATTTCTTCTTCTTATCTCTCTTCAGGCCTCTCCTAGATAGCAGAGGTTCTTACCCTTGGCTGCATCCTGCTGTCACTTGGAGAACCTGTAAAAATACTCATGCCTAGATTCTGTTCCCAGAGAATCTACTTGAATTGGTCTGGAAAGTGGCCTGGGCATGGGGAGTTTTAAAAGCTTCCCAAGTGATTCCAATGTACAGCTATGATTGAGACCCACTGCCCTAGACTAAAAGCCACCCCAAAACAACAACAAAAAAACCCCAAACCCGTTGCCGTTGAGCTGATTCAGACTCAGACCAGAACTGCCCCATAGATTTTCCAAGGAGTGGCTGGTGGATTTGAACTGCCAGCCTTTTGCTTAGCAGCCTGAGCTCTTAACCACCGCACCACCAGGGCTCCCTCTCTCCACCGGTAACCACTAATTACTTTTGCTTTTTATTGATTTGCTTATTTCATATGTGGTATCACACAGTATTTGCCTTTTTGTGTCTGACTTATTTCACTCAGCATAATGTCCTCAAGCGTCACCCGTGTTGTGGATCATCAGAACTTCATTCCTCATTATGGGTGAGCAATATTCCATTTTATGTATGTGCCACATTTTGCTTATCCATTCATCAGTTGTTGGATATTTCAGTTATTTCCACCTTTTGGCCATTGTGAATAGTGCTATGAATATGTATACAGACACTTGTGTACATGCATCTGTTCATGATGCTGCTTTCAGGTTTTTGGGGTATATACTTAAGAGTAGAATTGCTGGGTAATATGGTAGAACTATGTTCAACTTTTTAGGAGCTGACTAATTGTTTTCCATAGTGGCTGTACCATTTTACATTCCCACCATCAATGGATGAGAGTTCCTGTTTCTCTACAACCTCGCCAACACCTAGTGTTTTCCGTTTTTTGTTTCAGTCATTGCCATTTGTATGGGGGTACTTGTTCTTTTTTTTTTTTTTTGAGAAGTTTGTATTATTTTTATTATTATTATTTTTGATCCTCTGATGGTGGCTTTTTTTTTTGTTGTTGCTGTTGTGCTTTAAGTGAAAGTTTGCAACTCAAGTTAGTCTTTCATAAAAAATTTATACATATGTTGTTATGTGACCATAGTTGCTCTCCCTATACTGTGACAGTACACTCCTCCTTTCCACCCCAGATTTCCCGTGTCCATTCAATCCTCTCTACCTTCTCATCTCACTTCTGGACAGGAGCTGCCCATTTAGTCTCATGTATCTACTTGAGTTAAGGAGCACACTCTTCACGAGTATCATTTTATGTCCCATAGTCCAGTCTAATCTTTGTCTGAAGAGCTGGCCTCAGGAATGGTTTTAGTTTTGGGCTAACAGAGAGTCTGGGGGCCATGTCTTCCGGGGTCCCTACAGTCTCAGTCAAACCATTCAGTCTGGTCTTTTTACTAGAATTTCAGTTCTGTACCCCACTTTTCTC
>NW_004444129.1:2808126-2824583 GCF_000243295.1 Trichechus manatus latirostris | reverse complement strand
TTTTTTGGATTAATGCTAGCCTTGTTGGGGTGAGATGGTATCTCATTGTAGTTTTGATTTGCATTTCTCTAATGGCTAACGATCGTGAGCATTTCCTCCTGTGTCTGTTAGCCGCCTGCATGTTTTCTTTTGTGAAGTGCTTGTTCATATCCCTTGCCCATTTTTTAATTGAGTTGTTTGTCTTTTTTTTTGTTGAGGTTTTGCAGTATCTTGTAGATTTTAGAGATTAGGCGCTGATTGGATTTGTCTAGCCAAAAATTGTTTCCCAGTCTCTAGGTTGTCTTTTTACTCTTTTGGTGAAGTCTTTTTTACTTGTTCCTTTTCGAAACCTAAAATTTCGGCAATGTATGGTTTGATATGCTTGCTATTTTTAATTAGGAAGTCAGTTGAGGAGTCTTAAGACTTTAGATAGTGTATGTGCTTAGGAAAGCTGATTTTAATTTTTCCCTTTTAGGTGCCAGGACTGGGTGGTGGGCAAGGTAGGATGGAAGATGCATAGAATGTTTCTGGAGTTACGGAGTTAAGGGGAAAGAAATAAGGAAACCTTGGCTACTTGCTGCCTTTCTTCAGAGTCTGTACCTACACATGAAAGCCATCCATTCGTAAATGGGAGAGTTGTTTTAAATTTTGTTTTGTTTCAGACAATTAAGAGCCAGAAAATTAGACATTTAGATTGATCCCCCTAGCCTCCATAGCATTTGGTTTGACAAAGCAAGCACTCCAGGTCTTCCTTTCTAACTTTATGATAAAAAACATAAAATGCTAATTCTAATCTTCTATTAATTTCTTTTAAAAAAAATTCATCAGTTGTCCACAATGATACAGGAAAACCTCAGGTAGGGGTAAAATTACCATTTGTCAATTAGCTTGGGCTCTTCTGTTAATTTACAAAGAGATTTGCTTAATTGCAAATAGGTGCATCCCCACACAAACGCTATAGTGTGTGTGTGTGTGTATGTATGGGTATCTGTTAAGGACCACTTTTACAGAGTCACAGAACATACAGTAACCTAACTTGTAGCCCTTGAATAGATTTCAACTCATAGCGACCTTATATGACAGAGGAGAACTGCCCCATGGGGTTTCCAAAGCTGTAATCTTTATGGAAGCAGACTGCTACATCTTTCTCCTGAGGAACGGCTGGTGGGTTTGAACCGCCTATCTTTCAGTTAGCAGCCTAGCGCTAAACCATTGCGCCACCAGGGCTCCTTGAACATATGATATCTATTGAAAACAAAGCAAAAGGAAACATCAAAAAGAAAGATACTGTGACTGTATCCTAAAGTGATATAACAGGAGTCAAGTCTTCTAAAAAGTTAGACCAAGTTTTCTTTAAAGAGTAGTATTGTGTAGTAGAAAAGGAGCAGTGGTGTAAGCGCTGGGCTGCTAACTGAAAGGTCGGTAGTTCGAACCGACCAGCTGCTCCACAGGAGAAAAATGTGACAATCCACTTCAGTACAGATTACAACCTTGGAAACCCTATGGGGAAGTTCTACTCTGTCCTATACGGTCGCTATGAGTTGGAATCGACCTAACGGCAATGGGTGTGGGTTTTTTGTTTTTTTTTGGTGCGGGGGTATTGCAGAGCAGATGAGAGGAAACGAGGTGACTAATTTATTAATGTTGGTAAGGGCCTTTGAAGATGAAGACTGCCAGGTGAGACTGCTAAGTATCAGATTACTATGTAATTAGGGATCAGCCCTGTTCCAAATCATCTCCATCTCTGGCAGAGTCTCACTTCTTTTTTGCAAACACTGAATTCTTTCATTCATAACCTTTCCCTTTATATAAATATGGTTCTGCGGATCTCCATTTAAGGACTTGGAGATCATCAGCTGAATTGAGTTATCTAGATGTATATCATATTATGGGAATGAAATCTTGATTTTCTTTCCATTTTTAAAACAAGAGGAAGCAGTTCCCTCTTTGAGCACAGAAACGAACCTTCACAGAATTTTCTCTGAACCCTAGGTCTCTGAGAGATATAGAAAGCCCATCAAGAATGCCCAGTCGTACATTAAAGACTTTTTCATCTCCACCTACTAGAAATAAGCTTGCATTTTTTTCTAGTGCTTGTTTCATTTGTGGGCATTGGTTTGATTCCTCTGAGTCCCGACTTACTTTTTTGGATGAGTTATTCTGTCTTTAATTTACTGCTTGATACTTGTGTGGGGGTGAGTGTGCTTTGTTCCAGGAACTTCTTTCCTGTGGGATGCTGAAGTGTTAGTGCCAAATTTTTTTCAAAGGGGGATGGAAGAGTCAGGTTTAGTACTAAGGATTAACTCAACAGTAGTTGCTGAACTCTTTGAAATCATTAGATGAAAGGCAAAAATAGATCTGTACTAAGTATACATATAAATGCTATTTTTGTTATTATTGTGCATTTGCCATTCAAGAAATATATTATTATTGGATAGTCTGTCCTCTGGATTTATGGCATTTTATGTTCTGTTTAGGAAAAATGTGTTTAACAACTGTCCTCTACGTTTCTTACCCAAGATAACTTTCTTATTTTGGTAGACTGTGAACCCTACAGCCTCTTTCTTCATTCTATACCCAGTAGCTAACACAAATCCAAGCAAACAGTAGTGGGCAACAACCATTTGTTGAACTGAAGTGAATACAATGGCTTGACAATTTGAAATGTGATTAAATAGCTGTAATTAAATATTGCCACCACTCGTCTGTCAGTTTGTTATACTGTGATGGCTTGTATGTTGCTATAATGATGGAAGGTAAGCCACTGGTATTTCAAACATCAGCAGGGTCACCCATGGTGGACAGGTTTCAGTGGAGCTTCAAACTAAGACAGAATAGGAAGAAAGGCCTGACAATCTACTTCTGAAAATTAGCCAATGAAAACCCCACGAATCACAACAGAATATTGCCCAATGTAGTGCTAGAAGACACTCAAAATACACAGTGGCCGTGACAATGGACTTCAGCATACCAACAAGCATGAAGATGGTGCAGGATCCGGCAATGTTTCATTTTGTGGTACACGGGGTTGCCATGAGACAGAAATGACTCATCGGCAGCTAACAACAGCAACAATTAAGTATTGTTTTCTCTTCAGCTAAGTTAATGAAGGATTTTGGCATTTTCAATCACTGTTCTTCCTGAAAATTTTCAAGGTTTCACTGGTCTGTCCAGGGATCCTAGTGCTGTATGTGTGGGTGGCCCAAGCGGGCGGGCGGAAGCTGGATTCCATCAGGACAGCCGTTTCAGCCCAGGCCCCTGCCCTGTGTTTACCCTGGCTGCCTGGGTTTTCACTTCCTCCTGCCACCAGGTCCACACCTGCACTGCAGAGACACCGGATCAGTTTCACCAACCTTTTTGGCTGTCCTGAAACAAACCGCTCAGAGTTTGTCACGCCAGGTGCACTGCAGGCTCCGAGTTGGTTAACAATTCACAAGAAGACAGCTCCAAAATTGCACCTGACTAGGGAGGGTGAGGAAGGGTATATATAGAGCTTTTCTCTTGTCAGGTCCGTTTGGGAAGTCTGAATTTACAGTTTGGGGTGGGAGCTGATTCCTGGAGCATCTGCACGAACGTTTTGCCTGCAGCAGCCTGTGTGCTGAAATCCACCAGGCTGGCGCTTGGTGGTTCAACTTGAACATACAGGCTTTGTGGTCTGATCCAAAAGTCACAGCCCACACAACTGGCATTTCTCCTGGTGGCGTGGAAAACCTTAGACCAAACTCTGCTTTGGAGGCAAGCTCTTGAAGGGAATAAGGAAGGGACGGGGACCCAGCCATCTGTTCTTCTCCATCTGGGAATCTCTTTTGTTCCCAGGCTGGATCAGCCATCATCAGCCTTGAGTGTGGTGCCCTGAAGGGCTGCCCCTGAGAGAATGGAGCAAGGGAAGGGCTTTGTCTGGCTGAAGAGGTTCTCTAGAAACCAGGGAAGAAAATAAGGGAAATTACTCGAAGGGTCTGCAGCAAACCCTCTCTCTCTCAGTGGAGTTCAGATACTAATCGGGCTTCCCTTGATACTAAAAAACAAAATGAAACAAAAAAAAGTTGCTGTCGAGTCGATTCCAACTCATGATGATCCCATGAGTGCAGAGCAGAACTGAATTCCATACGGTTTCCAAGGCTATGACTTTCAGAAGCAGAAGGTCAGGTCTGTCTTCCGAGGCACCTCTGGGTAGGTTCAAACCACCAACCTTTTGGCTAGTAGCCAAGGGCTTAACTACTGGCATCACCCAGGACACTCCTTGATACAAAGCTGCCTAGTATTCCACAAAAATAAAAATAAAAACGAAAACAAACAAAACACCCCAAACCCCACGTGTCACGGAGCAGAACTGCTTCATAGGGTTTTCTGGGCTGTCATCTGTATGAAAAGAGATCACCAAGACTTTCTTCTGAGGTGCCCCTGGGTGGGTTCAAACTGCCAACCCAAAACTCATTGCCATTGAGTTGATTTCGACTCATAGTGATCCTACAGGACAGGGTAGAACTGTCTGCATAGGGTTTCCAAGGCTGTAAATCTTTATAGAAGCAGATTGCCACATCTTTCTCCCGTGGAGTGGTTAGTGGGTTTGAACCGCCAGCCTTTCGGTTGGCAGCCAGTTGCTTAACCACTGCACCACCAGGGCTTCTTGTGCCACCCAGGGACCTAGTATTCCGCAAATTATTATTTAAAGAGATATCCAATCACCACCAATGTCTCCATCTTTCAGTACGTTCCCCAGAATGGGAATTGTATAGTTTCTGCTCACCCTTATGTTGGGATAAGAAATGTCCAGGCATTTCTCAATGCTTCAAGAAATGTGTTCCTAACTGTAAAGTACTGAAATTGGAAAATTATTTACATGAAAATTATATAGTCACCACACTGGAATTCATTTGTGATTCCAGTATGCTTTCTTGAGAGTAAGGGATAGAGTAATTGTTGTGGCTCCCAAAGAGGACACCATTTTAGGGGGTGCTGAGAAGGTCTCTGGGTGATGCAAATGGTTTGCACTTGACTACTAACCTAAAGTTAATGTTTGAACCCAGAGGCACCTTGAAACAAAGGCCTGGTGCTCTGCTTCTGTAAAGATTACAGCCAAGAAAACCCTATGGAGCAGTTCTACTCTATAACAAATGGAGGTGTCATGAGTCAGAATTGACTTAATGGCAACGGGTTTGGTGGGAATGAGATGAGTCTGCAGTTGTTTGAGAGATACAGGTCTCGTACTTGTCTTTTTAAAGCATTCACCATAGCAAATAAGGATTGAGTATACACTTTTAAGATAATGATGGGAATTTTTCCTAATCTATGTAAAAAAAAAAAGCAGTTTTTCTTTGTGTGTGAGTATGTTACTCCAGCAGAAGAAAAACAACAATGGAATTATATATCTTCAGAAAAGTATTGTTTTTTATAAAATCACAATCAACACGATCAAGGCCTTACTTTTTCAAATGTGTAGGATTTTAAGCCAGCACGCCATTTTAGATCTTTTTCTTCTCAGGCCACTCAAAAATTCTTTCCCTACCTGCTTCCTCTCTACTTAATAAAGCAGAGTAGCAGATTCCATAAGGTGATATCAAATGAACCCCCAAGTACAGCCCAAGTGATGTAAGTGGAATTAGCAGGGGGAAAGAGTGGAAGACTTCACAAATAGAAGTGGACCCACTCATGTCTTGGATTCTAAAATGATTTTTTCTTCAACATTAAAAAAAAAAGAGGTAGAGTGTAAAGGCAGTTATTTACATAATCATTGCATCTAAAACCGTTACACTGTAGAATAATAACAAGCAAAAATAATTAACATGATCCATTGAAAGCTTCACCAAGACCAGCACTGTGTTTGCTCCCTGTTAATTTGTAACTAATTTACTGACACTGATACACTTGATACAGAGTTCTGTAGAATCCATGCAGAGCCCTGGAAGCTGGAAGCCCAACATGCTGTCTTGATCGCTTCTGGTTGGTACTGTTGAAAACCAATTTACACTAGAGTTGGGTTCCAGATATATTTTCTTTGTGAAAATAAAGTGTTATTTTTCTTTTTTTCTTCTTCTTTGTAAATTTGGGGATAAAAATTTGGATTGAGCTGGGGATGAAGGAGGAAGATTATTAATATTTTAAAAAGACAATTAGCCTGTCAACTTATCCCAGCCCCACTGCATAAACATCATTTTCGCATAAGGACTGAGCAGAGGCCCCTTTACTAATAACAGCAACAGACCTTTGTAAGGTGCCTTAGAGTTTACATAGCACTTTCACATGTATTATCTCATCTAAACTTCACAACAAATATTGAGGAAGTACTATTGTTTATTCCCCACTTGACTGATTAAAAAAAATCTGAAGCAGAGAGCATTTAAGCAACTTGTTCACAAATAACCCAGGTATTAAGAGGCAGGGTCAGGAATTGAACCCAGTGTTCTGATCTCAAGTCCTGTTTTTCTTCACCAAACCGAAACCAAACCCGTTGCCATCGAGTCAATTCCGACTCATAGTGACCCTATAGGACAGATAGAACTGCCCCATAGGGTTTCCAAGGAGCGCCTGGTGGATTTGAACTGCCCACCTTTTGGTTAGCAGCCGTAGCTCTTAACCACTATACCACCAGGGTTTCCTTTCCTTCACTACACCATAAAAAACAGTTGCCATCAAGTCAATTCCAACTGAAGGTGACCCCATGTGTGTCAAAGTAGAACTGTGCTCCATACATGCAAAAATCAATGGCTGAACTGAAACCATTCCTGAAGCCCACTTTTCAGACAAAGATTAGACAGGCCTATAAAACAAAAATAACATACATGAAGAACGTGCTTCTTAGTTCAATCAAATATATGAGACCAAATGGGCAACTCCTGTCCAAAAGCAAGACAAGAAGGCAGGAAGGGACAGAAGCTGGACGAATGGACACAGGGGACCCAGAGGGGAAAGGGGGAGCGTGCTGTCACACTGTGGGGATTGCAACCAATGTCACAAAACAATATGTGTATAAATTTTTGAATGTGAAATTAACTTGAGCTGTAAACTGTCACCTAAAGCATATTAAAATTTTTTTAATTGTGCTTTAAGTGAAAGTTTATAATTCAAGTTAGTCTCTCATACAAAAATTTATACATACATTATTATGTGACCCTTGTTACTGTCCCTATACTGTGACAGCACACTCCTCCTTTCCACCTCGGGTTTCCCGTGTCCATTCAACTAGCTCCTGACCCTCTCTGCCTTCTCATCTCGCCTCTGGACAGGAGCTGCCCATTTAGTCTCTGTGTCTACTTAAGCTAAGGAGCACACTCTTCATGAGTATCATTTTATGTCCCATAGTCCAGTCTAATCTTTGTCTGAAGAGCTGGCCTCAGGAATGGTTTTAGTTTTGGGCTCACAGAGAGTCTGGGGGCCATGTCTTCCAGGGTCCCTCCAGTCTCAATCAAACCGTTAAGTCTGATCTTTCTACTAGAATTTGAGTTCTGCACCCCAATTTTCTCCTGCTCCCTCAGGAGAAAACACATAACTCTCTGTTATGTTCCCAGTCAGAGTGGTCTTTGATGGTAGCCAGGCACCATCTAGTTCTTCTGGTCTCAGGCTGATGAAGTCTCTGGTTTATGTGGCCCTTTCTGTGTCTTGGGCTAATACTTTCCCTGTGTTTATGGTGTTCTTCATTCTTCTTTACTCCAGGTGGACTGGGACCAATTGATGTATCTTAGATGACCACTGGCTAGCTTTTAAGACCCCAGACGCCACTCACCAAAGTGGGATGCAGAACATTTTCTTAAAAACTTTGTTATGCCAATTGGTCTAGATGTCCCCAAAACCATGGCCCCCAGACCCCTGCCCCTGCTACTCTGTCCCTTGAAGTGTTTGGTTGTATTCAGGAAACTTCTTAGCTTTGGTTTAGTCCAGTTGTGCTGACTTCCCCTGTAGTGTGTGCTGTCCTTCCCTTTACCTAAGATAATTCTTGCCTGCTATCTTAAAAAAAAAAAAATTATATATGCAATTATAAATTTAAGGGAGTTTAATTGACTAAATGTATAAACAAAACTGTTGATTTGAAAGAATTCAGTCTGAACAATTTGAGTTGCCCAATCATTAATCAAAGATCCCCCTGAAGTGATTATTCTTATTTAAATAAAATTACTGGATGTATACATAGAATAGCAAGTTATACAATCTGAGTTAAAAAAAAATGGCTGATTTTTTTGGAAGTAGATTGCCAGGCCTTTCTTCTGGGGCACCTCTGGGTGGACTCTAACTGCCAGCCTTTTCAATTAACTGAACTACCCAGCGACTCCCATTCCACTGTAATTGCCACTTAAAAGGTATAGGAATACGGCAGGGTCCTCTGTAAAATAAGCTGAGTGCTTTGGGCAGAGCGTCACTCAGTAGCTGGTAAAAACCCACTCACATCTCTCCCCTCCTGACAGCTCCCAGCTCAAATGTCATGGAAGAGAAACACTTCCTACCTCTCTTGCCTTTCTCCCACCCCTGACAACACTCATTCTGCTATTCAGGCTGTCAGATTCTTCTTGCAAAGCATTTGGGACTTCAGTGGGGGGGCACTTTGCCTTGATTCTTGTGACAATGACAACTAAACTGTTACATTAATTATTGAGGGGGAAGTAGGGGCACAGATTATTCACAAAGAACAGGTAATCCCCAAATCACCTCTGGTTATGAAATACAGTCCCTGACGTGATCTTAACCCTCTCCTAGCTCAGACCTGAAATCATGGATTGGAATTTAGTTTAAGACAGAAAGAAACTGCTTATAAAGATATTTACTCCCAGATAATTAAGAGTAATATATTGTCTGGGAAATGGAATTAATTAGATATTGGTAGTCAATTTAACTAAAAGGTCATGTAAATTTGGCACCAAGGCAAACCAATGGCCTGCGTGTGCAAGAAAAGTTAAGGAAGCTGAGGTCCCACAAGTAAGGAAAAAACAATTGGTTTGTAGCAAGAACTGAAGTTAACTTCTTTACAACCAAAGATCCTTGACTAAAAGTACTGAGAAGAAAATTTTTTAAATAAAAACACAGACCAAAAGTACAAGCCAGGCTGTATTCACATCCTAAGTAATAAGGCTGCTAAATTCCAAATAGGGAAAGCTAAATAAATGCATTTGGAATAACCCAGGAGGGCTTCATGAAAATGGGGACCTTTGAGTTACTTTTTGGAAGATAAGGACATTTGGTTAGATCACATGCTGGAGAGTGACACGGAGAAAGCTGTGTTCTGGGAATATTAATTTTGTAAGTATGCAGGGAAATGGGCAGGAGAAAGCTGCTTAGGAGGACAGAGAAGAGGAGGGGCGGTATCTGAGGAACAATGCAGCTTATGATAGACTGACTGGGTTATTGGGTAGGAGGAAACCAAGTTGCCTTCCTCTAACATTAAAAGATTCTATGATTTAGTGATTCAAACCTTGGGGACAGGGAAAATGGTGCTTCAGTTTACAGATGAGGAAATCTGGAAAAGGCTTCTCATCAGGGACATTGTATAACTTCACTGCTCTCTGAGAATATCTCAGACATACTCTGAGTATAACTCCATTACTCTTTGAGGAAAAGGAACCCTGGTGGTGCAGTGGTTACCTGCTTGGCTGCTAACCGAAAAGTTGATGGTTGAAACCCATCAGTGGCTCTGCAGGAGAAAGATGTGGCAATCTGCTTCCGTAAAGATTATAGCCTAGGAAACCCCAGGGGACAGTCCTACTCTGTCACATGAGGTCGCTATGAGTTGAATCAACTTGCTGGCACAACATCAACAACTCTCTGAGGAGGCCTCAGTCATACTCTGAGTATAGCTCCATTACTCCCTGAGGATGTCCCATTCATACTCTGGTATAACTCAGTTACTCACTGAGTGTGTTCCAGGTACTTCCATGGTCCTAGTAATATTTTTTCCCAGATGAAGTTTCCAAATTCTTCATTTTTATTCCTAGTAATCATAAAATATTTTTACTAGTAAATATCCATTACATCTAATATTTCTTACCTTTCTCCTTACGGAATGTAAGGGCTCAACTGCCAATTTCCAGGTAACACCAGCATTAGGAAAACATTTCTTTCTCTCACTAGTTGGAGGGCAGGGACTGAATCTCATTCATTTCTGCAGTAACAGGGACCACTGTTGTTTCTTGAATATACCAGGCCAGTCAATACAATACATAGTTACCGAATGAATGAATGAATAAGTAAATATGTAAATGAATAAGTAAACATGTAAATAAATAAGTAAATATGTAAACGATAAGTAAATATGTAAATGAATAAGTAAATATGTAAATCAATGACAATGTTCCAATTCTCCAAGCTTTGGAAAAACTGCTATTGCCTTAACAAAAAAGAAGGGGAAAAACCAAGAATAGTCCATGTTGCAGTTTTAAAAAAATGCCCACCCCTGAGTGATTGCTTCAAGGATAAAGTTAGCAGACAGACAGATACATATATAAGTTATATAGTCTATTTAGTTTATATGTAACTATATACTATTATACTACATATCCTATAAACTATAGTATGTACATATACCAAACCGAAACTCGTTGTCATTGAGTCAATTCTGACTCACAGCAACCCTATAGGATATAGCAGAACTGCCCCATAGGGTTTCCAGGGAGTGCCTGGTGGATTCAAACTGCCGACCTTTCGGTTGGCAGCCAAACTCTTAACCACTGCGCCACCAGGGTTTCCTGTATATATACAGACATACATATGTATGCATATATATGTATACACACACACACACAGATAAACCCTCAGATCATATATGGTGACTGCATACTAGCTGGCAGTCATAGTGTAAGCCTTTACAAATAGACATTGCTTAAAAAACAATCACAGGGTAGCAATTTATGCTTGCTAAAATGTACTTACTTATATACTGTTCCATATTGCCTCTCTAACTAATGACATGGAGTGTTTAGCCTAAGTAGCCAAGAACAAATTAATTCACTGTGTGAGTTTACTCTATTCGAATGTGATAGTAGATGATACTTAATTCTGTATCCACTTTTTTTAAACTGAACTTCATGCTAGTGCTAAAGTTTTTTATTCTTAGCACCATTACAGAATGACAAATGAGATATCTGTGTCAGCAAATTACTTCAGGTAATTCAAGAAAAATGAAGAGTCCCAGGTATGGCATAAACCAGTGCAGGAGTCAGGTTATATCAAGTTCTTTCTATTGGTTTGGGTGGTATTTTATTAGGGCCAGAGTTATCGGAAAGGCTGATAGATGTGAACACTGGATGATTGGGAGAGTGTGCGTGAGCTTGTTGTTTGACGTTTCTATTAAAAGGAAATCAGTGTGACATGAAGACACTGGCTGAGGTGCTTGGTTGCTTCCGGAGGCAGGGACTGCGAAGTGGACTGTGGAATTATATTGACGGAACACTTGGGGTGGGGCTGCTACACACTCCATTTTTCTTCTTTTTAAAACATCTTTCAATCAGCCAACCAACGGTTATTTATTCAGGCATGGTGGTAACCCTGAGATACTAAATAAACTGGATCACAGTCTAGGTGAGGAACTCCCATTCTTGTTGACTAGAATAAATCAGGTTTCAAGACGGTGTGGCATAGTGTTTCTCAGAGCCCTGGTGGCGCAGTGGTGAAACGCTTGGCTGCTAACCAAAATGTTGGTGGTTCAAACTCACCAGCTGCTCCGTGGAAGAAAGATGAGGCAGTCTGCTTCCATAAAGATTACAGCCTCGGAAATCCTATGGGGCTGTCCTGTTTTGTCCTATAGGGTCGCTGTGAGTCGAAATCGACTTGATGGCAATGGGTTTTAGTGTGGTAGGGTTTCTCAAATCAGGTCAAGCTATTGTAGCAGTTGAAACAGTACTGGAAAAGCTCAAGCAAACCGAGTCTCTCTCCCACATGGCTTAGGTTTGGAGGAAATGATTTTATTTTAGTTTAAATACATGCCTAAGTTAAAGGTTGATTTTCTAAGATACAGACCATCCAAATATATTGTTAGCTGATTCACAGATACCAGTGGTTCTAACCCTCAGATTCCATGCCTCCTTTTTATAACAAATATTTTATAATGCCCTCCTGACAGTCCTGCAATAAAATTCATAGTAATATAACACATATAATTGAAAAGAAAAATCATTTTATTGCTCTACTTGTAATATGAAAGAGAAATAAGGGAAAGTAACTTATTTTGAAATAATATGAACACCACAATGTCAATGCTTGGGCCCAACTATACTAGAGGACATAATGAAGTACTTGGAAGCTGTATGGAATCACCAGGAGTGTGGGCTACAAATGCACACTCATACAGGTGTGGTTCCCGGCACTCAGAGCTCACCAGAGCATGGCTACTGGCGATGAGATTTACAAAACAAGAACAACTCTTGCAAAGTTCGGGACAAAACAAGGCAGAGTTTCTCTCGATGTACATGGTAATTGCATTGTTGGAATCGTACAAAGACGCCTTGTGCTTATATCTAAAACAAGTCCAGTTCTAGGTTTAGATAATGATCAGCAGATTTTTTACCTACATGTTGGGTTGTGTTTGAAAGTTGAAGACACAGGCCAATTGCTTGTTATGTGAGCCTGTTCCTTGCACGGTGGGACAGATGGGTCACATCCCGGGGCCCTGACCACCAAATACCAGTCGTTGCCCTCAGTCATTGTGAAACCAAAAAGTTCCCGAAGTTTCCACCACACCCCTTCTTGAGAACCACTGACAAATGCTGACCGTCCTTTGTGCCCTGGTCCCTGTCACCGTCTCACTGGAGTGTTCTCAGGTCATTCGCAGCCTTCTCCATTCTATGGTTTCCTCCTTCTGGGAGCCCATGGTTTGATTGTCTTTTATCGATCATATTTAATAAATAATCATATGGCTTTTAACCACGTTGCCCAATTAGCTGAAAACTAAAGAACCAATGTTCAAAAACACACTTTCCTCTCTTTACTGTTAGAAAAGCTGACAAATGAGCTGATATCAGATGTTTGTTTTAAAAACTAAGCCTCAATGTATGTTGTATGTTGCTACGGGGGCTCCACACTGAGGACCTTCAGGCCGTGCAGGGTCCCGAAATGACTCGTCACTGAAGAAAGATCACATCGCCCTCCAAATGGGCCTGAGTTAACATATATTTTTACTGTGGTGTTATTGCTAAGAAGGAGTGCCTGGGTGCTGCAAATGGTTAAGTGCATGACTGCTACCCAAAAGGTTGGCGGTTCGAACCTCAGAAGAAAGGCCTGGTGATCTGCTTCTGAAAGGTCACAGCCATGAAAATCCTATGGAATGCAGTTCTATTCTGCAACACTTGGGTCGCCATGAGTCAGAATCGACAATGGCAACTGGTTAACTGGGTATTACTAAAAAGAAGTCCCTGGGTGGTACAATGAATGGTTAAGCGCTCAGCTGCTAATCAAGGAGTTAGAGGTTTGGGTCCACCCAGGTGTGCCTGGGAAGAAAAGCCCTGGCAATCTACTTCTGAAAAATCAGCCATTGAAAACCCTACAAAGCAAAGTTCTACTCTGACACGCAAGGGGTCACCATGAGTCAGAATCAACTCAACTTCATGGCAACTGGTGGTAGTTACAAAAAAATTCAGTAATCCTCCAGAATGCAAGGGTTTGAGGGCA
Organism: Trichechus manatus latirostris; assembly: GCF_000243295.1. NCBI lineage: Eukaryota > Metazoa > Chordata > Mammalia > Sirenia > Trichechidae > Trichechus > Trichechus manatus. Next base: position 2,811,020 of record NW_004444129.1, on the reverse strand, counting down.
GGCCTTCTTTGTTACCTCATTTCTCACAGTACCTATCATGTGGCCTTCAGCACAGAAGGCACTCAATAAATATCTGAATTTGTCCACGGAAGATATTTAAAGTAACTAAAAATATTAATCAAAACACCCTAGCTTCATTCCCTCCAGACAGATGAAATTTCAGTGTACAATATTTCACTTTCAAGTATGTCAGCATCTCACGATTGATAAGGACACATGTGAGTCGTGGCTAAGATCAAAACTTTTCACATAGTTTATTCTTTCAGCGATTTCACGGTAGATAAAATGAAGGAACTTGAAATCTGTAGAGTAATTACGTCAGGTAGCCTCACGTCATCATTTATTCATTCCCAGGATAAAATTGTTCTCCTGGGCCCTACAAGAAACCAGTTTTGCTAAGACAAGCAAGCCCCAATTATAGTGATATCTTTGCTGTGGAAAAAATAAACGTGTAATTAAATTTTGCAGGTGCAACAATCCTGCCACCACAAACCATGGAGGAAATCTGTGAAATTATCCCGAGCAATTTTCTCTAGTGTAATTTGGAAATTAGCCCACCTGGAGACATAAACCCACAATTTCCTCTGCCATTGTCTTATCACACTTATCTTGTCTTAAATGCTGAGACTCCAATTGCAAAAAAAGAAACATTGCAGCAACCGAGCAGAATATTCCAGAAGTTTGAATTCCAGGTCCATTGACTTTCATGGTGGCTTTAAAGACCATAAAAACCAACCGAAAGTACTGCAGGGCATAACTAACCTGCCAGAAAAGTATTACTGAGTCATGGCAACTCGGATACATGTGCAGACTTGAAAACGCTGTCTGCTGTGCCAAAGCCTGCGTTCCTCGGGAACCACATGCGGTGTCTCCTGAAGAAGACGGTGTGCGAACACAGCTTGGGAACAGGGCTCGTTAACACCAAATACTGTGACCTCCTGAAGAGAGCCATTTTTAACTTTTCTCTTGGTCTTTTCAGTAGCGGAGGAAGGGGTGTGGTCTAGACACCAGGACAAAGAGGCGGAGTCAGAAATTGTGTGGTGTCTCTGGTTTCTGCAAGTCACTGTCGGTGTGACTTGGGGAAATCACTTTTCCAGCTTCAGTTTCACCATCTGTCAAAGCAGTGCCTTTATTTACAAAAGGGCTTGGGGATCTTCAAAGGGATGACTCTCCACCATTATTCAAATATTTGTACATCTTTGAATCTGTGCTGGCCATTCCTCATTTGCTCCCAAAACTTCTCAGGGAGTTTGGACCACTCAGAAACTTTAGAATCTTCCTCCCTCCTTATCTCGCTCCTACCCACACCCCTCAACTCCCCCATACCCTAGGTGAAAAAACAAAAAACCTTTTTGAACACATCTGTCCTTTCATTAGGTGTCCCTGGGTGGCGCAAAAAATGGTCAGTTACTAACGGAAAGGTTGGTGGTTCAAGTTCACCCACAGGCACCTCAGAAGAAAGGCCTGTGATCTGCTTCCAAAAAATCAGCCATTGAAAATTTTATGGAGCACAGTTCTACTTGGACACACGTGGGGTCACCTTGAGTTGGCATCGACTCCACTGGCAACTGTAATTTGATTATTTGGACTCTGGAAACAGAGCCAAGGATTGAATCTCTAGTGTTATGTGGTTATTAGCATGGCGTCCTTGTGTTTACTTCATACAAGTACAGATTCTAGATATATGCACATGTATAACTATATATATATACTTATGCAAGGATATACTCCATATATGCCTCGACACTCATGTATCTATACCCAAATATTTGGACATCACGGTTTATAGGAAGCCTCACTAACACTGCCCCACCCACCCCAGCATTCTGTGTCCACATCTAACACGACAGTTATCACCGTGTATTGTAATTGTGTGTTTATTGTCTGTTGTCCCCATTTGACTAAGAATTCCTTTAAGGCCAGGACTGTATTGTTAATTGCTATTTCTCCTATGCTTAGCACAGCGCTAGGCACTTGGTAGGAAATCAATGTATTTTTGTAAAATGCACAAATGGATACATATATTTTTGGCATTCTCTTGATTTCTTTAACTTTTACATTTTTATAAGTTATTTCTAGGCTCTCAAAAGCTATGAGGCACCTGGTAAACATTTCAAACAATTTCCATAGAGGAAAAAATGAATGTCTCCTTTCATCCCTCCTCATCAATCTCACTACATTCCTCCAGAGCAAACTACTCTTAAAGCCTTCTCTTTGCATTTATAAACATATACTTAATACATCAACAAAAAATATGTTAAAGCACAATGGGGCTATACTTTAGGTATTGTTCTGTATCTTGCTGTTCTTTCTACTTAATCTATAAAATATTGCATTCCATCTTATTTGTAAGCTCATAATATTTATTTTTTCAGGTATTCATCTATCTACTTATTTATTCATTATATAAAAACTGTTCAATACACTTGTTAAAAAAAAAAACCAGTAAGAGCAGAAGGGTATAAAATAAAATAAAAAAATCACTTTTGCCCATTGTTCCTCTCTGTCCATTTCATACCTCAAAGGTAAACATTTTCAGTCATGATGCCTAGTTTTAATACTTTTGGTGGTTATCCCCACAACTCTAAATAATTTCTTGATTCCCGAACGTCTGATAATAGTCATCAGTTTCTTGATAAGAGAGTCAAGGAATTTAGTGCTCTTACTTCACCTCCCTTCCACTCTTCTACCTCCCGATTTTCCTCCTGTTGTAATGTTTAGTTATTTTAGGAGTTGCATTAATAACTTTACATAAAACACTTAAAATTCTATCTTGACCCATAAGCTTTAGGCAGCAACTACTAGTAATGTGCTGTGAGTGTTGCAGATGTACCTGCTCTTCCCTCCCCTCCAGTTCTGCCTCCACCTTCAAACTTCTGTCAGCTACACCATCA
>NW_004444129.1:2770446-2804081 GCF_000243295.1 Trichechus manatus latirostris | reverse complement strand
GGCTGGGTCATGATTCCCAGTATTGAATTAATCTGATGTGATTTCCTTATGTGTTGTAAACTTTATCACTGTGAGGTAATAAGATGGATTAGTGGCAGTTATACTGATGAGGTATACATGACTGGATAGTGTCTTAAGCCAATCTCTTTTGAGATATAAAAGAGAGAAGCGAGCAGAGAGACAGGGGACCTCATGCCACCAAGAAAGCAGTGCTGGGAGCAGAGCTTATCCTTTGGACCTGAGGTTCCTGAGCTGAGATGCTCCCAGACCAAGGGAAGACTGAGGCATCACAAGGACCTTCCCCCAGAGCTGACAGAGAAAGCATTCCCCTGGAGCTGGCGCCCTGAATTTGGACTTGTAGCCTACTAGACTGTGAAAGAATAAATTTCTCTCTGTTAAAGCTATCCACTTGTGGTATTTCTGTTATAGCAGCACTAGATGACTAAGACAGGCTCTCAAGTTGGAAGGAGAAAACTAGCGATTTCTTCAGCTGGGCATCCTATCTTGCTGCTTAGGTCTCCCACCCATTGGAAGGGGACTTGTGTATCCTTTGAGCCACAGAAGAAGTATAGAACAATGAAGAAAGTGTGAGCTGCCCGCCTATTTTCTTCTGTCTTCTCTATCTATGCGGAGTCCTGGTGGCACAATGGTTAAGTGCTGGACTGCCAACATAAAGGTTGGTGGTTCGAACCCATTTAGTGGCTCCGTAGACCTTGCAATCTGCTTCCATAAAGATTACAGCCAAGGGGAAAACCCATGGGACATTTCCACACAGGGGGTCGCTATGAGTTGGAATCAACTCGACAGCATCTAACAACAACCTCTATCTACTCAGCCGATGGAGAAGTTGGCCAACAGTAACCTGGTCCTCACCGATTCCCTCTGAAGCAGATAAGTAGAAAGGCTTTCCATGTTTATGGGAGCTCAGGCTCCACCTGCCTAATACCAAGTGAGTGACCTGGGAAGAGAGGTGATTCATTCAGTCAACAATATCTATTGAGCACCCATCATATGACAAATCTTGTTTTAGGCTTTGGGAATAAGCAGAGAGTAAGACGGAGCAGGTCCCTCAGTGCCACAAGTGGTTTGTACTGGACTACTGACTGGAAGGTTGGTGGTTCGAATCCACCCAGCAGTGAGTGGAAGAAAGTCCTGGCAATCTACTTGCATAAGATCACAGTCATTGTAAATGCTATGAAACGCAGTTCTACTCTGACATACACAGGTTCACCCTGAGTTGAAGTTGCCTCCACGGCAACTGGTTTGGCTTTTTAAGGCAGAGGATGTTCCTGTCCTCACTGTGGTAGGGGAAACAAACAGGAAATATGGAAATATATGATGTAATGTTAGGGGTCCTAAGTGCAATGAGGAAAAACAAAGTGGGGTCAGGGGATACAGGAAGAGTCCTAAACTCTGCTGCTAACCGAGAGGTCAGAGGATTGAACCCACCAAGCCACTCCTCAGGAGGAAAGACCTGGCAGTCTGCTCCCATCAAGATTACAGCCTAGGAAACTGTATGGGGCAGTTCTACTGTGTCACATGGGGTCTCTATGAATCAACTTGACGGCACACAACAATAACAACAGGGGATACAGAGTGAGGAGCAAAAGCCAAAGGAGCTTTGGAGTGGGTGGGGTTTGCTGCACGTAACGGAGGAGCCTAGGATGCCCAGTTAGTGTTACTCGGTAGTGAACCCAGGGCCTGAATCCTTCAGTCAGATCTCTATTCCCGTAAGAATGGGGCGGTCTGTGTTTACCACCGCTGCAGGACAAGAGTGGCTGAGAGCAGCCCTTTGTTTTCTGCAGCCCTGCCTTTGTTTGGAGCACTGGATGTGATTTATTACCATTCTTATTGTTATTACCGATGTTGGCCTTGGCAATGAAGTTCCTGTTGCTTCTAAATCTGATTCTAAAAGAGGCCGCAGAAACTCACGGCTCAGAGGACATTTGGGAAGCAATGCAGCAGAATGGTTAAGAGCAGTGGTCAGGAAATTGCTGCCCGCATGCCAAGTGCAGCCTGCTGTCTGTTTTCATATGGCCCAAGGGCTAAGAATGATGTTTTACATTTTAAAATGGTTGAAAAAAATCAAAAGAAGGATAATATTTTGTAACACATGAAAATTATATAAAATTCAAATTTCAGTGTTCATAAAGTTTTATTGTAACACAGCCATGTTTATTTGTTTACCTCTTGTCAATAACTGCTTTCACACTATAACAACAGAGTTAAGCAGTTGTGACAGAGAGTGCATGACTTGCAAAGTCTAAAATATTTATGATTTGGCCCAGCAAGAAAGTTTGCTCACCCCTGCATGGGCTGCGCTCAGCAAGGAGCTGGTTATAACATTTATGTTATGTGTTGACAAAAGAATATTATGTAGCCATGAAAAAGAATTATATAGATCTCTACATATTGTGGCGTCCCTGGGTGAAAGCAAATGGTTAACATACTTGTGAATAGAAGGGTTGGAGGTTTGAGTCCACCCAGAGGCACCTCAGAAGAAAGGTCTGGCAATCTACTTCCAAAAAAATCAGCCAGTGAACACGCTATAGAGCACAGTTGTATTCCGACACAACTCACAATAAGTGGGAATTGACTCGATGGCAACTGATGGTGGTGGTGCTATATGTTGTCACAGAAAGATATCTGCAATATATTAATTTGAGAGCAATATGTTTGGCTTTTCTAAATATTCACTGTTGGATACCTAGCACCTAGAACTTAGTGACCCATGGTGCAGACTCAATATTTTTTGAATGAATGACTATAACACAAAATCTAAGGAGATATAAATTTAGCTGTATACAAATTAAATTTATTTTACATGGCAAAAATCATCATGAGTAAAGTCAACAGACTAATGATAAACCTAAAAATTTTTAGAAAGAGGCTATTCTTGAATGAGCTTCTACAAATCAGTAAGATGACCAACAACTCAATAGAAAAGTGGGCAGAGGATATCAACAGGCAGTTCACAGAAAAGAATTACAAATGGCTCATTAACCTTGGAAAAGATGATCAAGCTTACTCTTAAGAGAGAAGCAAACTAAACTAAATGAAATACTACTTGTATTTCATTTAATAAATAATACTTGTGGCACAATGATTAAACACTTGGCTGCTAACTGAAAGGTTGGTAGTTCGAACCCACCTACCCACTCTGCAGGAGAAAAACCTGGCGATCTGTTCCCATAAAGATTACAGCCTAGAAGACCCTTGGGGCAGTTCTATTTAGTCACATGCGGTTGCTATGAGTCAGAATCAACTCAACGGCACGTAACAACAACAGGTAATGGGCAACCATTGTACTAGTGGAATTGTAAATTGGCAAAACTTCCTAGGGAGTACAATTTGGCAATACCTAAACAAAATTTAAAGTGTACATACCGTTCGACCTAGTGATTCTAATTCTAGAAATTCATCCTATAGAAATACTTGCATTTGAAATGATGCAAGTACATGGTTCCTGTTGTAGAATTATTTACAATCCCAAAAGATTGGAAATAACCTATATGTCCATCAATAGGAGAAATACTTGAAAGTCCAGCCTACAAAATACCCTCAAAAAGAATGAGGGAGCTTTTCATGTAGAGATATGGAAGCAACTCCAAATTATATTAAGTGCAACAGGTATAAAGAATATGTATAAAATGATAACATTTTTGTTAAAAAAAAAAGAGGATTTATATAGAGTTCCTTACATAAAATATCTTAAAAGATATACAGAGTGATGATGGTTGCACAAGGTGAATGTAATTAATGTCACTGACTTGTATACTTAAAAATGGTTAAAATAGTAAATGTTTTGTTATCTAGATTTTGCTACAATAAAATAAAATAAAAATATACAGAAGAAACTAGTGACAGTGGTCGCCTTTGAGAAGGAAACTGTGTGGCTGAGGAACAGGGAGGAAGGGAGTATTGCTTTTACTTCATACTACTTTTTGCCTTTTGATACCATACTTAATATATAAAATTAACAGTGAAATATGAATGGTTTCAGCATAATTTTGAAGAATGTGAAAGAATATATTCAATCAACATTATAGGGAACTTCCCTTTCTAAATTACATATTTCTGTAATGTTTAATAGTGGATAGATAGTAATCAGAAAAATAAAACAAGACAAAGACTGTATTCTATGCAAATGTGTACTATCTGATGTAGCCTCTTTTATCTTACAGGAATTCAAAAGCACTTGGCCTTAGATCAAACCAAAAACCCAAACCCATTGCCATGGAGTTGATTCCAACTCATGGCAACCCATGTATTACAGAGTAGAACTGCTCCATAGGACTTTTTTGGCCTTAATCTTTAAGAAAGTAGATCACCAGGTCTTTCTTCCATGGCACTACCGACCTTGAGGTTATTAGTTGAATGTAAACCATTTGCGCCACCCAGGGATATTGTTTTTAGAGAGGTTACGTTAAGATGGAAATAAGTTCTTTGATCTGATTCTGGTATCTTCCAAATCTTTAGCACAACAAAATACAATGAGGTCACTAGCCAGTCATTTCAACTATCGTTCTGATTACATGATGTTTTCTTAACAGTTGTTTTAGGAAATTTAAAAACATCCTGTTTCAGAAAAATCAGACTTCTCAGTCTATCAAGATAAAAAAAATAAGCTCCTAAGGACCTTGGGGGAAGATCATAATATCAATAATGGTATCTTCTTTCTAACTGCATAAGATAACCACCCATTGTTCCTCTGGCTGAATGCCATGGCTACTTTGATTTGGAGTTTGGTTTCGCCTTCTCAAGTTAACATCAAAGGTCAAGGGACAAGTCCTACACACTGGCCTCTCTGCATAGTTTTTAAAAGCCAGCTGGGTTTGGTGCTGGCCCAGAAGGTTGTCTAAGTTAGGGTCATTCCTGGTCTGGAAGACTAGGATCCGGAGCCATGATAGCCTGTGAGTGGCCTGGAAATGTCCTGGACTGAAATTTCTTAGAGTGAATCTACCTGAACCCTAATGCTACGTTGTCCGATAGCCATGAGCCTTGACATGTGGCTGGTACATACTAGATTTTGAAGACTCGGGCCAAAAAAACCCAACAACACTAAACTATCTCATTAATAAGGTTTATATTGGTTACATGTTGAAAAATACTATTTTGGATATATTGGGTTAAATCAGATAAATTAATTAATAAAATGAACTCCACCAATTCTTTTTTACTTTTTTAAATGTGGCTACTAGAAAATTGGAGTCCCCGGCACAAACGGTTAAGTACTTGACTACTAGTGGACAGACTGGCAGTTTGAACTTACCTATAGGCACCTTGGAAGACAGGCCTGGCAGTCTGCTTCCAAAAGGTCACAGCCCTGAAAATCCTGTGGAGTTCTACTCTGCACACATGGGTTGCCATGAGTCAGAATCGACCTGATGGCAGTTAACAACTAGAAAATTAAAGATGACTCACATGGCTCACATTGTATTTTTTTTTTCCCCCAGTGACACCTAACAACAACAGTCCTCACAAAAGTATCATGTTATCCCCATTTTACAGAAAAGGAAACTGAGGGTAAGTAACTTGCCAAAGTCCTGGTACTGTACAGACCCTCTTGTTTGGCCCATGAGGTCCTTGCTAAGGAGGCTGTTCTGCTCTTCTAACCACTTTCCCACCACTTGGGCACACAGCCTGGACTCAGTCAGACGGAATGCTTGCAGTTTGCTGAAGATTGCCTTCAATTTTCTGCTTCTGGGCTCTGCCCTGGTTCTTTCCCCAGCCTAGAGTGTTCGTCCTGCTTTCTTCACCTGGAGAACTCCTCTAGGTCCTCTAACTATAGATCTTCTTTCTCTCTGAGGCCTTCCCTCACCGCTCCAAGTCCCTGGAAGTAACTCTTCCTCCTTCAGGCTCCCATAACCTTATACATACCTCTATTACAGACTTACCACACTCAGCTATAACTGGGTGTTTACATGTCTGGCTCCTCAGGAGCGTGTGACCTCTTTGAAGGCACAGGCTGTAACTTTGTAATCTTTATAAAGTCAGAGGAGAGCATTGTGCCTTGCCCTGAGCTGACATTAAGAAAATACTAAAGTAATGAATGCTTATTCTTATTGCTTGTATTATACTTCCATTGGCAGCTCTATGCTAGAAGGTTTCTACTCACTGACTCATACAGTCAGTCACTCAACAATTATTTGTAAGGAGATTTCTATGTGCTAGGCATTGTGCTGGGCCCAGGAGATACCATGATGACTTTAAGGAACTTTCATTTCAGTGCAAGTGGCAGATGAGAAGTGCTCTGACAGGGATACCACAGGGTGTTTTGGAAGTCCACAGGAGGGGCTCCCAACCCCGTCCGGGTGCACAGAGGGTGGTGATGAAGGCTGGAGGAGGGAAGGTTCCCTGGAGTTGTTGAAGTATAAACTGAGTGTGGAAAAATGTAACCAAATTAGGAGAAAGACTAATAATACCTAGGATATCAGTCTTCAATCATTGCTTTCATTTTTGATGACTTCCAATTTTCCTTGATTCATACTTTGTACATTCTATGTCCTGGTTAATAGTAGATGTTTTCTGCTGTTACTTTTCATTTTGAGTTGTGCCACATCAGCAGATAAAGGTTCTGAAGACTTGACTCCATCTGCATCATTAAGGTCGACTCTACTTTGAGAAGTGAGCTCTTCTTCACTTAGTTGTATTTTGAGTTCCTTCCAACCTAAGGGGCTCATCTTCCAGCACTATATTGGACAATATTCTGTTGTGATCCATAGGGTTTTCATTGGCTAATTTTCAGAAATAGATACCCAGGCCTTTCTTCTTAGTCTGTCTTCGTCTGGAAACTCTGCTAAAATCTGTCCACCATGGGTGACCCTGCTGGTATTTGAAATACCGGTGGCATAGCAAAATGCAAGCCACCACAATACAACAAACTGACAGACTGGTGGTGAATATACCATGGGCAGCCAAAAGAATGAATAAATTGGTCTTAGAAGAAATACAGCCAGAATGTTCCTTAAAAGTGAAGACAGTGAGATTCTGACTTGCTTACTTTGGACACATCATCAGGAAAGACCAATCACTATAAAAGGACATTGTGTTTGATAAAGTAGAGGGCCAATGAAAATGAGGGAAACCCTCAATAAGATGGATTAACATAATAGCAGCAACAATGATCCTGAAGATGGCACAGGTCCTGGCAACATTTCATTCTGTTATAATGAGCTCATCATGAGTCAGAGCCAACTCAATGGCAACTAACACACACAGGAGAAAGAGGGGTAATAGGGTGACAGGTGTTGCAAGCTTTGGTAATAGCACGCACAAGAGTTGAAGGCAGAGAGAAAGTGGCTTCCATTAGGGAAAAACAAGTGGCCCAGCTGGAGTTTGAGAGTCAAGAGAAGTGAGTGTGGGAGGGGCAGGCAGGGTCCAGATCACGAAGAACCCTTCTTTCAGGTTTTTCTTGCTTCTAACTTTGGGTAACCAGGGCCAGAAGGGACACCTCAGTGATATTCTGGACCATCCTTGCCCTGATCTGATTCTGCTCCTTGGCACTGGGTTGGAGGATTGCCCTTAGGAGCTGAAGAGAAAGGTAAATGTAGCAGGCCCCGGCTTCCTGGGCAGCCAGGACCTGCCGTGAATCAGGAAGTTTCAGCCCATGTTCATTTCGGCAACTGGCATGTTTTTGATAACCAATACTTTTTAGCAAATAAATTCTCAATTCTGGTAAGATCACTACCCATATTGATAACTTACTTAACCTGAAGTTTACTATCCAAATGGAATCCTTTACCTGTATGAAGAATTAAATGTTTGACCAGGGCATTGCAATAAATACTGAAGCCAGAAGTTTTTGCTCTGCTACTTAACGGGGGCCTTAAACAAGTCAGTATTGTGGGGCCTCAGTTTGTCTATTTTTTTAATGAGGGTTCCAACTGGGTGATGTCTGTTTCTCTTTCAGTTTTAATTTTCACAAATCCTGGTACATTGTAAATGCATGCTAATAAAGAATTATCTAACCAGGATTAAGTTCTGGTACAACGGCAAGAAGGCAAAAATGGGATTTCATTCAGTTCAATGGTCCAAGTCAGAGAACTAATTACATACTTTGAAACTATTATTCAAAGTGTCATATTTTATTGAATTATGTCGTGTGATGCATCTGACTTTTTTTTTTTTTAAGCAAAATTGGCAAAATAAGAGCAATATACCACCTCTTGAACTGACTGTTTCTGGTAATTTTTAAATCTACCAAATTTGATTAACTGCACTTAAAACAAAACGTATTATACTCCAATAAAAGTTTATTATAAAAATGTTAATTAAGCAAGCAAAATAGATTTTCCAGTAGATCTGGAGCCTTCTCCAGCCCAAGACAGTAGTCAGCAGCTGTTCCAGAATTCTTGTTGTGCGGGATACTCTAGATTCCATTGTAGAATATATTGTGCTGGGAAATACTCCGATGACATAGTATAGAGCAGTGGTTCGCAACTTTTTGGTTTCAGGATCCCTTTACATTCTTAAAAGTTATTGAAGGCCCTGAAACGCTTTTTTTTTTATGTGGGCTAATATCAATATTTGTCATTTTAGAAATTAAAACTGAGAAAATATTACAATTTTATTTAAAAATTCATTAAAAATTAATAAAACCATTACATGTTAACATAGATTATATATTTTCATGAAAAGTTGCTACATTTTTCAAAGCAAAAATTTTAGTGAGAAAAGTGGCATTTTTTAAAGTTTTATATTCTTGCAAATCTCTTTAATCTGGCTTAATTTAGAAGATAGATGGATTCTCGTATCTACTTCTGCATTTGATCTGTGATATCACATGTCATATGGCCTCTGGAAGACTCCACTATTCAACTGTGAGAGAATGAGTGAAAGAAATATCTTAGTGTTACTATGAAAAGAGTTTAGACTCAAAGACCCCCTGCAAGTTTTTTTTTGAGGAACCCCAGAGTTCTTGGAACCACATTTTGAGAATTGCTCATGTAGAGACTAAAAAAAAAAAAAATCCAAACCTGTTGCTGTTGAGTGACCGCATAGGACAGACTAGAACTGCCCCATAGTTTCTAAGGAGCGGCTAGTGGATTTGAACCGTGAGCCTCTTGATTAGCAGCCTGAGCACTTAACCACTACACCATCAAGACTCCCATGTAGAGATTAGCTCAAAAGAATTTGTACTCTGAGGAAAACAGAGTTTGGACATAGGTGAAGCTTAACAATAAGTATGGAATTAGTGACATCTTGGCCAAGTAATAAAGAGTGGCTGAGTCATTGGTGCTGGAGCCCAGTGCGGACCAGTTGGGTGCAGGGAAGATAATACCCAGGTGGCAGTTGGCATTTGAAGCAAGGTAGCAGATGTGCACAAAGCTCATCATCAAAGAGATGTTTTCAGGGGACTGGAAACCTTTTTCTTGGCTGGAATGAAGAGTATAAACTGGGATGTAAAGGAAACGCCACCACAGAGGAGGAACCAATTGGGGAGAGACTTCAAGCAAGTTATTTGGAGTTTGCATATGGTAAGAGATAATGTGCAGAGCCAGAGGTGGATTATCCAATAGGCAAGGTAAAAGCATGGTGCTTACCTTGCTTACCAGATAATCTGTAGTGAAATTGTGCACTACAGATTAGTGGGTAAGCTCATGCTTACCTTGCTTACTGGGTGATCTGTCCCTGTCAGGGATTGTAAATTTGAAAACAGGCATTGATTCTGTAGGAAGGTGCTGTAGGGTTGGGAGAGAGACAGATGCCAGCCATACCTAGAAGCAAAGTCTTTGATGTGGTGAAAAAATGTGAAATTGTTCACTACAGATGATCTGGTAAGCAAGGTAAGCACTGTGCTTACTTTGCCTATTGGACAATCTGCCCCTGTACAGACCCAAGAGCGGTTCCTAAAGGTCCATGATAATGCCACTGTAGAGATCATCTAGTCCACTGGTTTCACACTTTCTACAAAAAGTAGAGTTCCTTTTTCAAAAGAAATCTTACACTAAGCCCTAATATATAAAATACAGAAAACTCTAGTTGTAGCTCTGGTTGAAGTAAGGAAGGGGGTCTGTGTGGCCTGGCTTTCTTACTCTTCCTGACTTTTCCACCCTCGCCTCAGCTAGCCCTGAGGCACGGCCTCAGAACCCTAGACTTCCAGGGAAAACCAACCAGTTGCCATGACTTTGACTCATGGGGATGCCATGTGTGTCAGAGTAGAACTGTGCTCCATAGGGTTTTCAGTGGCTAAATTTTTCAAAAGTAGATCGTCAGGCCTTTCTTCTGAGGTGCCTCTGGATGGACTTGAACCTCCAACTGAGTGCTTAACTGTTATAGCACTTAACTCCTAGACTTTCAGGGAAAGCTGCTCTAACGGCAGACAATTCACAGAGCAAGATAAATGCTCTGAGTTCCGTCCCCTGCCCATGTTGGGAAAGATGGGAGATAGGAAAGTTTGGAAGGGAAGTGCACCTACATGAGCTGCCCCATAATGAAAGGCTCTGACTGGACCTGTGGCTGTGGGATTAGACCTGGGGGAGGATAGGGTGGTGATATGAATGTGAGGGCAATAGAGAGACAAGACTCAGAGGGATGGCTCAGATTTTCAGTCTTGGACACAGGGTGTACCAGTGGCCACATAAGGACATCAGTAAATGTAAGGAGGGATTAATGAAGGTCAGCATTAATTGAGCACTTATTATATGTTAAGCCTTTTCCAAGAATGATCTTGTTTAATCCTCACAAAACCACTATGAGGTTTTACTGTTTTCCACATTTTATGGAAACTAAGGCTTAGATAAATTAAGTAACTGATACGAACTGGCCCAGGTGTGAGTGGTGGAGCCAGGCTTTGAACTCGATGACATGATCCCAGGGCTGTGCTGTTAAGTACTAAGCTATCCTGGTTGAAGAAGGAAAGTAATGAGTTAATTGTTTCCTCCATTCCTCCAACCATCCATTCAACAAACAAGTATTTGTGAAGGGCCCATGACATGCCATACAGGGGATGGAGCTGTGAGCATGGCCCCTGCCCTTAGGGAGCTTTGTTTTTAACATTTACTCCTTAAAGTTTATAGAATATCCAGTTGGAGATGTCCCTAAGTCAGGAGGAGATTGAGAACTGATAGAGGGATAGAGTCTGAGCTGGAGATACTGCTTTGGAAATGTAATCAGGCCACAGAAAAGACAATAGAATTGGATTTAAAAAAATTCTAATGAGTGATTTAGAAAAGCCCTAGAAAAGTCATTTAAGTATTGTCCTGATATTTTATATTCTTTAAAAAAATCAATATCCACATAATATTAGCACTGAAATTCCATTCTATTCTATTGCTTTCTGAAATTCCCAGTGGAAAACTAGTCAGATAAAGTCTTTTGAACTTTAAATGAACCTGAAAATGGCTATCAAAGGCCTGCCAACAATGCCTTCAACATATCTCGGTCATTGTGGTAGTCACTATTGATGGCCTACCCACTGGCCATTTCTTTGCTAACAGAATCCCAGTTTTATTCAAGTATCCAGGAGGCTAGGTTCCTCCTCAGCCCCAGAGGGTCACTCTTGATTGGTATAAGCTCAGCAGGGTAATTCCATCCCCTTGCTAGTTCAGAAATGGGCACACAGGTAATTCTGTGTGAGAGATGAGAAGTTTATGGGGGACTATTATGTGTTCCTGCTGATAATGTGACGTATGGGAAGAAACCCCTTTTCCACTTCATATAGTCATGACTACATGTGATGCTAGGATCTGTGGCAGCCACCTTGTGAGCATGAGGGGAGTCGATCTTCAAGGACGAAACTGAAAGGATGCAAAGCTTTTGTTGTTGAGCTGCTGAATTAGCAAACTGGAGCTGCCCTACCTCTGTACTTCTTATATGACAATACATTTTTCTTATTTATTAGGAACGTATTAGACTGTTTTTGAGTCTCTTGTTATTTGCAGTGTACAGCATCCTACGTGATACAGTTACGTATATTGCCCTATCGATTTAGAAAAGTAGTTGATTAAGCAATAACTCAAAATGTACAGCTGTTTCGTTTTCACAAGGCTTCTCTTGGAAAATATAAACTAGATCAAGCCTTCTTTTCTGCTCGTCTAGCACAGTTGTACCTGCTGAAAAAGCTATCTGCAGAACAATGTGAAAAGGTTACATAATGCAGCTGCAAATATCCACCTATTTAGGTTACTGTTTATGTTCCATAATGCGTGAAAATTGCCTATATGCATTTTTGGAATTTCTAATTCCAGACATCTGGAAGCATTATATATATAAAGTAAAGCATTTTATCATGTGTTCAATAGATTTTGGCTAGGTTCCATATTGTACTTTAATCTAAATAATGATTAAAAGAAAGAAAAAGATTTCCATGTCTTTTTGGATGTCTGTTTAATTGGCAGACCAGGAGAGCTAATTATTGATTATCCATACAAAGGGGAATATAATGGCCAAGGGTTCAACTTAGATAATGTATATGAAAATAGTTTGAAAAACTATTTTCAACCTTCCTTTACCCATCTTTTAAGGATTATTTAATCCTCTTCTGAAAGGTCACTGAAGAAAGATAAAGCATATTGCCCAAGGTCACCCAACTGGGAAAAAGAGGCCCTGAGATGGGATTGGGAGCACTGGTGGCAAAGTGGTTAGGTGATACAGCTGCTAACCAAAAGGATGGCGGTTCGAATCCAGCACCGCCTCCTTGGAAACCCTAGGGGGCAGTTCTACTCTGTCCTACAGGGTCACTTTGGGTTGGAATCGACTTGCTGGCAGTGGGTTTTTTGGTTGGAGCTGGGATTGAGGGTGGTGCAAATATAACGTGCTTGGCTGCCAACTGAAAGGTTGAAGGTTCGAGTCCACCCAGAGGCACCTGAGAAGAAAGGCCTGGGGGATCTACTCCTGAAAGATCAATTGAAAACCCTATGGAGCACAGGTCTACTCTGACACACTTGGGGTTGCCATGAGCAGGAATCTGATTTGGTTTGTTTTCTTTTTGGAACTGGGATTGAACCCCAGGTCCACTTGACTCCAGAGTCTAGACATCCCCAACTCTCTCCAACATGCTGAAACTATCCCCTTGCCTTCACCCTGGCCACCTTCCAGTAGAGATCAGAAGCAGCAAACTGCTCAAAAGGTGGGCTGAAGGAGAGAAGGCAGAAGCAAAGCACCTATGTAATCTATGTATGTGGTAATCAGTTACACAAATGTTTTATTTACTCTTAAATCCTATGTAAAGCAATCAAATTAAAACCCTGGGACAATGAATTATTTTTAATGTTAGAATATAAAAGCAAGAACTTATACAGTAACCATACTACTGGCTACTTTGTTAATCTAGTCAGAACTTTTGCCACCCGTGCATATTAATGAAAGTCTTTACCATGTTCAATAATGCCTCATACAGAGTCTTCTTCAGTACACAGTAAACACTTTAATTATGAGGACTAAATTCTCAGTTCTCATCTATTGAGAGTAGAACTGTTTCTGTTCTTAAAAAAAATTATTTACAAATTCCACTATTCTCCTCATTACAATATAGTTTTCCAAAATTTAAAAACAGTGGATGTCCAAAAAAATACCCTCCAAAACAAAACAAAAAGTGGATGTCCTTTGCTGGAAAAAGAATTTAAATAGTCCTTTAAAACTGCTTAGTTCTTCTGCAGTGAAGAATATGAAGAGGCCTGTGGTCCTTTGAAACTGCAAAATGTCTTTTGGGGAGAAAAACATGAAAAAGAGAAAAACTCAGAATTCTGCAGTTTACTTTAGGATTGTTCATTTACAATATTTCCATAGTTACCATCACCAAACTGTAGTGGTTTTGTGCATATCATTCCATGCCTACGAATCTCTAGTTCTCTCCCCTACATCTGTTCAGAGGTTTCTACCTGATATGCTTGTATGAGGCCGTAGTGGTTCAGTGGTAGAATTCTCGCCTTCCTTCTCTGACAGGTTCTGGCTTTCGAAGGTTTTACTGTAGTAATAGTTTAATAAATGGTAGATGGCCATTGTTTTTATTATTCTCCACGGTGGCTGTTTTAAACATTTCCTTCTCTCTTTGAGCCCTGAGCTCCACCTCTGTTGCCCTCTCTCACCTCCTGGTTCACAGAGAAACTAAGAGATGTTAGGTGGGATTGCTGATGAAAGAGCACTCCTAAAATCACAAATGGATCTTTCTCTCCCACTTCCCCTCTTGAACAATGTGGTTCGAAAGCCATTAGGGCAGATGAAAGTAAGCATTTGCAGCCTGCTTGCAGGGAGCTGTGGAGGCCCAGAGTTAGGTATCGGAGCCTGAGGGAGTAAGAAGGACATTGTGTAGGAGGGCTGCCTGTCATAGGAGGTCAGAGCCCCAGCAGGGTGATGAGGGGTCCATGGAGAGATGCCTGGTATGAAGTGTCAGGCCCAGAAGTGGGTGAGGTATCGTCTATGGGGGGTGGGCAGCCACATAAAAGAGTTATCAGAGGCTGGGCAAGGTTGAGGAGGACAGCCCCCCAGAGGAAAATCCCTAGGATGAAAGTTAGAGCTGAGTGAGGTGAGAAGGGCAGCTCCCCAGGCCCCCTGTAAAGGAGTGACCACGTGTGAGGAGTCAGAGCCGGAACAAGGTGAAGAGAATATCCGCATGAGATGCGTGAACTGGCTTGAGGTGTTGGAACCTGAGTGTGGTGAGGAGAGTGTCTATGCAGGGAGGGGGCAGTAGTGGTAATAGGAGACTGGTTACATACAGGGGATTGGTCAAATAAGTGAATACATTAAGGATAATGGGAGCTGATTCTCACTGTCAGAGAAGGGAGCTGACAAATGTGGGACGGGAGACAACTACACTGGGATGTGGGATTGGAATTGGAGATATCAATATAATTTCAGGTTTTTCCTTATAAATATACAGAAACAAATACAGATGTCAAGGTATATGTGTATGTATTTATGTATACATATAAGTTCCCTAACTATTTCCACTGAGAGGTTCTGGGAGCAAGAACATCCCAGTAACAATGAGCACACCTAGCACTGATATCTTAGCTTCTAAATACCATTCTCCAGTGTAAGAAACCATGACTCCTTGGAGAAATAGCTGATTCCAAGAAAGGCGCGTAAATCGTAAAAGATGAATCTGGAGCATCTCTTGTGCCAGAAAGCGAGGAAGTGCTCAAAGAATGATGAGGGCATACCGCAGGGACCTGGGAGCCAGCTTGAAGGGGTTTCCAGTAGCCAAATCAAGGGCAACTTGAGCATGAAATAAATAATATAGTAACACTGAGTAACATGACCCATTGAATAAAATCATGGGTGCATACTGACATTAATTAATAAATGAATACATTGAAAACTTGATGAATGGGATATTTATATAGTTTTGAAGTTTCTCCCCACAAAGTATCACTAATCATAAAGGGAAAGGAGTACTATTACAGTGGAGACGTTTGACAGACATCACCTTAATCCAGTGATCAAAATGAACATCAGCAATGGGACAAATACAAATCATTCACCACCCGATAGAATTCAGTGAGAACCCAGCATCGCTTCTGTGATATTTCTGCCCAAGATGCATAATCTGAATCTAATGACAAGGACACCTCCAACAAATTCACGTTGAGGGAAACACCATGAAATAACTGGCCTGGAATCTTCAAAAGTGTCAGGGTCATGAACCTCAAGGAAAGCCGGTGGAATTTTTCCAGAGTGGACTAAAGGCAATGCATGATTCTGAACTGGAGCCTTTTGCAATAAAGGGTATTGTTGAAAATTTTGGTAAAACCTGAATGGACTCTGACGATTAAATAATTTATCAATGTTAATTTCCTGAATGTGATGGTTGTGGTTTTGTAGTAACATATCCTTGTTTGTAAGAAATGTACACTCAAGTATAAGAGGCAGATGGGATACCAGGGCCACAACTTACTGTCAAATGGTTCAGGAAGAAAAAAGTTGTACCGGACCTAAAACTCTTCTCTAAGTGTGAGATTGTTTCAAATTAAAAAGAAAAATGCTCTTTTAAAAAAATGCCAGTGACCTCCTTGCTTGCAAATCAAAGAGCTGCTCTTATTTTTTGAGTGTTAGTATTTTATTCACTTATTGAAATGTTTTCCCCTTGCTCTTCGAGATGCTCTCTTCTCTTGGTTTTGCTTCTGTCTCTAATTCTTCTTCTCAGACTAGTTTCCCTCTAGTTGTCCTCTGTTGTTGCTGGTTTCACCTTCCAGGACCATCCATCTACTCATTTTCTCATCCCTTCAAACACCTATTCACCCATGTCTCCCAAATCTATATTTTCTGCCCAAGTTCTGTTCCAAGTATCTGTTCCAAGTCCCAGAAGCTAATTTCCAACAGCCTACTGGTCACCTTCCCTAGATAAGTCCTACATGGAATTTTTGTTATGCTTTGCTCTAAAGATTTTTTTGTTTTTTTAATTTTCATTACTTAATTTTTTAAATAATAACTTTATTGAGATATAATTCACATACCATAGAGTTCACCATCTTAAGGTATACAATTCAGTGGTGTTTAGTATATTCAAAAGTGGTGCATAGATCACCACTAATTCCAGAACATTTTCATCACTCCAAAAAAAAAAAAAATACTATACCATTAACAGTTGTTCCCCATTCTCTTCTCCCCCGGCCCCTGGTAACCATTAATCTTTGTTCTGTCTCTATGGATTTGTCTGTTTTGAACATTTCATATAAATGGAATCAAACAATATGGCATTTTGGGTCTGGCTTCTTCATTTAACTTAATGTTTACAAAGTTCATCTATATTTTAGCATTTATCAGAACTTCATTTGTTTTTATGGCTGAGTAATATTCCATTGTGTGGATATACCATATTTTGTTTATCCATTGATCAGCTGGTGGACACTTGGATTGTTTCCACTGTTTGGCTATTATAACCAATGCTGGTATGAACTTGTGTACAAGTTTTTGTATAGACGTATGTTTTTAGTCCTCTTGGATATATATACCTAGGAGTGGAATCCTAGGTCATATGGTAACACTATGTTGACCTTTTTGAGGAACTGTCAAACTATTTTCCAATGTGGCTGCACCATTTTACATTCCTATCACCTGTGTATGAGGGTTCCAATTTCTCCACATCCTCGCTAACACTTATTAATGACTTATTATCGACTTTTTGATTACAGGCAGTCCCCAGGTTACTAGTGTCCAACTTACAGACAACTCGACTTAAGAACGGACTGCCACAAAGCCTATTATATAAAAAATTTGAGTTAAATACAATCGTTTGTAATAAGAAATGCACACACTACTTTGTGACACTCATGAAAACATTGTGCAGTTTGGAAGTGTTTCTTAAGTGTTTCATATGCATAGAAAGGTAAAATATATACTATATACTAGATGAACATTTGACTAACTGACGCTAAATAAAAACCGTATGTACCTGTTCCAACTTAAACCTACAAATTTGACTTGAAGACAGACTTAGGAACAGATCTCATTCATAACCTGGGGACTGCCTATATAGCCATCCTAGTGGGTGTGACATGGTATCACAATGTTGTTTTGATTTGCATTTCCCTAATGACTAATAACACTGAACATCTTTTCATGTGCTTATTGGCAATTTGTAATATCTTCTTTGGAGAAATGTCTATTCACATCATTTGACCATATTTTAATTAGTGTATTTGTCTTTTTATTGTTGAGTTTTAAGAGTTCTTTTTATATTCTGGATACCAGTCCATTATTGGATATACGATTTATAAATATTTTCTTTCATTCCATGAGTTGTCTTTTCACTTTCTTGGTGGTCTCCTTTGAAGAACAATAGTTTTAAATTTTTTATCAAGTTCAATTTATCTAATTTTTTTCTTTGTTGCTTGTGCTTTTGGTGTCTTATTTATGAAACCATTGCGAAATCCAATGTCACAAAGATTTACTTCCATATTTTCTTCTATAAAGGTCATGTTTTACCATTTGAGCCTTTACACTTAGGGTAAGAGTTAATTTTCTGTGTGGTGTTAAAAAAGTGCAAACTCCCAAATGCAGTTTACAAGGCTCTACATGATCTAGCCCTAGTCTAACTTTTCTAACTTTGTCTCCTGGCAATCTCCCTCTGTACTTGAACTTTATGCTCAAGCCATATGTAAATCCTGGCTTTTTCCTGAATGCATCATATTTTTTTACATCTTTGTAACTGTGGTAGATTGATTACAAACTTTTTTTTTTTTCTTTTACCCCTTTCTGTGTACAGTGTGATTTTGTAGTTCTTCCCATCAAGAGATGAGGTCTGTTTCCCCAAACTTTGGATCTGGGTTGGCCTTGTGGCCACTGGAATATGTTTCCAATCACTGTGTGCCATTTCTGAGTTCAAGCCTAAAGAGGTTTTGTGTGCATCTGCTGTCTCTTGGATTTCTGAGTCCACCCTGAGAACCAACCTGGGCTAGCCTGCTGGACCACAAGAGACCACATACTGCTGAATCATACCACTCAAGGCCAACTCTGACCATCCAGCCCTCAGCTGACCAACCAGCTGACTTCAGACCTGTGAGCAAGCCCAGATGAGGTCAGCCAAGCCAGACTCAGATCAGCAGAATTGCCTAGCTGACCCACAGACTCATGAGACATAATAAATAGTTGTTGTTTTAAGCCACAAAGCTTTGGGGAGGCTTATTTTGCTGTGTTCATTGTGACCATAGCTTTTGCACGTGTTATTCTTTTGCCTTGAAATGCCTCTCTCTTTTTTTTTTTTTAGCCCAGTAACCTTCTAAGCTCATCTATCAAGACACAGATCATAAACAGTCTTAGCTGGGAAAGCGTCTTGTCCCTATCTGAGCAGATTTAGCCATTTTCTTTGCCGAGCTTCACACCTCTATTGTAGCATGTAACATAAAGTTACTTGTTCGCACATCCATCTCTGCTTTAGGCTGAGATAATTATCTTACGAAGTGCACCAAAAATTGCATCAGTGAATAAATAAATGTTAAAATGTTAAGCATATTTAATCTTTTCTCTTTTTTGTTCTCCTTCTTGCAAACTATAAATATACTTCTTTTCATGCCTAGGTCCTTTCTTCTGCAATACCCACCGGTTGCTGCTGAGTCGTGGTGACCCTATATGAGAGTAGAATTGCCCCATAGGGTTTCCAAGGCTGTAATCTTTACAGAAGCAGACTGCCACATCTTCCTCCCGCAGAGCAGCTAGTGGGTTTGAACCGCCAACATTTTGGTTAGTAGCCGAGTGCTTTAACCATTGTGCCACCAGGGCTCCTTTCCTTCTGCAATACCTACTACCTAACTGTTGCTGTCTAGTCAATTCTGACTCATAGTGACTCTACAGGACAGGGTAGAACTGCCCTCTAGGGTTTCGAAGGCTGTAATCTTTAGAGAAGCAGACTGTCACATCTTTCTCCCATGGAGTGGCTGGTGGGTTCAAATGGCGGAACTTTCCTTTCAGTTAGCAAGCGCCGAGCACTTAACGCTGCACCACCAGGGCTCCTTCTTTCTGCAATACCAAACAAAACCCAAATCCATTTCCGATGAGTCGATTCCAACTCATAGCAACCCTATAGGACAGAGTAGAACTGCCTCATAGGGTTTCCAAGGCTGTAAATCTTTACAGAAGCAGACTGCCACATCTTTCTCCCACGGAGCAGCTCTTGGGTTCGAACTGACCATCTTTCAGTTAGCAGGCAAGTGCTCAACCACTGCACCACCAGGGCTTCCCCCAAATTGTGGTCATTTACCACATATTGGCTCAGGCATTTCTGCCTCTTTTTACTTTCCATCTGGGGTTTTTAAGTCCATGCAGTGTCATATATTTCTTGATGGGCAGTTTCCTATACTGGACAGGCATGTTATTTGCAAATATTCTTTGAAACGTTCAAATTCTTAAAATTTCTTCATTGTTCAATTTAATTTTTCATTATATTTACCCCTACGCTTGTAAACAGATTAAAAACATTCCCTGTTTGCTTTTAATGTCCTACCATCAGCTTCCTTAAGAGTGATTAAAAGTCACCTTGTCTGTTTGGCCTTGAATGTGATTCGCCTCACTAATTTTCTGTTTCCAAGTGAAAGTAGAGATGGCTGATTAAATTGTTCTAACCACAGTTTTATGGGCAAATGGGTGGGATTTTGTGACCTGTGGTTTTCATTTGTTTAGATTTCACTTCATTCACTCAGAGCTTCATTTGTTCTGTGCCAGTTGGACATGGCTCAATTGTCAGTCCTAGTGCAGAATGATCAAGCTCTTAGAGAAAGAACCTGAAGAAAGGCACAAAAATGGTCCCTTCGGTCACCGCAGTATTCCTGGAAGGAGCCTGAGGGAAGACAGCAGTCCACAGCTGGGGAAGGTTTGAGTGCGCAGCCCCCCACCCTCTGCACCTCCTTCAGCCCACAGCCCCCCATTACCTTTTATTGTATTGTATGTGTCAGCCTCAAGACATTTGAGTGTATAATTAATCACATCCTATGTCTTTATTGTGCACAGTGATCCCTCACCAACTTTATATTGAACACAGTATGTTTAATTATTTTAAAGAAGACCTGTGTGCCTCTTGCAAGATCTGATTTCATCACAAAGCTTTGTTGTCACAAGCCACTTGTTCCTGATGTCAAAGTTAACCATCATTTACATAATAATACAACAGCAATAACATTTAATGCCTTTTATCAAACCAGACTGTAAACACTAATTAGCTTTACTTCATTGTATTCTGGTGGGGCTCAGTAAATTATGATGCTCGTTTTATAGATACTGAAACAGAGACAGGAGATTTCTGGCTTGCCCAAGGCTGCAGAAATCAACGTCAAAATTGGGGTCATAACTCTTGCCCAGTTGACTAGACTGCTCTGGAATCATAGGATACGTTTTAAAAGTAGTACCAAGACCTTATATAATGCAATGAAAAAGTTCTGCCACATCAGCCATTGCATTGTGGATGATACATGTAAATAAAAATCCCTAAGCATTAAATATTTAAGTAGAAACATTTTAATGAAAAGAGTAACCATCTCAAGTTCCTGGCACTAGTGCATCATAGTCTAATTCTCTCTAATAGGCTGTAATTTTAAAAATGAAGTCAGCTCCTACTTGTCTTATATAGTACTCCGCCATGCTGGGCAAATTAAGCCAACTGGGTTGAGGCAGCAAGGCTTCTTGCTGAAGCACCAAGTTCAGCCCTCAGAGACTAATTGGACCACATTACCAGGAGATGTACCACCACATCTAAAAGCACTGTTTCACCAACAGTTCAAGGGACAGGGATACCTCACTGAAAATTCCGGATACCATTTACTTTTTAAATCATTGACTGATTTTTTTCCTATTAAAACTGTTTATCAGGGTGGTATGGGATTTTTATAGTTTCAGTGTTTTTTATTTAGGACTGTAATCCATTTTGAGTTAAATCTTCTATATGATGCAAGGTATGGATCAAAGTTTTTTTTTGCATATAAACATCCAATTTTTTCAGCACCATTTGTTAAAAAAGACTATCTTTTCTTTACTAAATTGCCTTCATACTTTTGTCAAAAATCATTTGTATATATAAATGTGGGGGTCTATTTCTAGACTATCCAAAAAGAAATGTTTTTGTCATCCTTATCTTTGTCCTTCTGTAGTAAACATGTTTTTTTCTCTTCTTTTAAGATTTTATCACTGATTTTGAGCAATTTGATTAGGACAAGACTTAGTGTAGTTTTATTTATATTTCTTGTGTTTGGGGTTTGTTGATCTTAGATCTGTGGATTTATGGTTTTCAAGTTTTCATCCATTGTTTCTTCAAATACTTGTCTCTTCCCTGGCTCTCTCCTCTCTCCTTTGGGGACACCAATTACGTGCATTAGGCTACTTGAAGTTGTCCCAAAGGTAACTGATACTTTTTTCATTAAAAAAACTTTTTCACTTGGTGTTTCTTTTTGGATAGTTTCTGTTGCTATGTTTTCAAGTTCACTAATCTTTTCTTCTGCATTGTCTAATATATGCCATTAATCTCATCCAGTGATTTTCATCTCAGACATTGTAATTTTCACCTCTGGAGGTTTGATTTGAATTGTTTTTATATCTTCTACATTTCTACTTAGCTTTTTGGACATATAGAATACAGTTATAATAATGGTTTTAATGTCCTTGTCTGCTAATTCTAACATCTATGTCAATTCTCGGTTGATCTTGATTGATTGATTATTTTCCTCATTATTGGTCATGTTTTCCCGCTTCTTTGCAAGCCTGGTGATCTCTCATTGGATGCCAGACATTGTGATTTTACCTTGTTGGGTGCTGAATATTTTTGCATTTCGGTAAATATTCTTGAGCTTTGTTTTAGAATGAAGATAAGTAACTTGAAAACAGTTCAATCCCTTTGGGTAGTGTTTTTATGATTTATTAGGTTTATCCAGATAAATGCTCAATCTAGGACTAATTATTCACCAGTACTGAGGCAAGACCTTCCTTAGTCATCTACCCAATGCCCTGTGAACTATGAGTTTCTCCAGTCTGGCTGGTAGGAACTGGCACTATTGATAGCCCTGTGAGCACTGGGCACCCTTCTCTCTCATCCTTTCGAATGGTCTTTTCCCAAACCTGGGTAGCTTCCTCACATGCATGTGCTGATCATATTCTGCTAAATATTGCAGGGAGATCCCAAGCAGATCTCAGGGGTTCTATCTCTGTGCAACTCTCTCCTCTCCAGTATTTTGTCCTACAAACTCTAGCAGCCTTGGTCTCCCTGAGCCCTTGGCTCTGTCTCCTCAACTTAGGGGGTCCACTGGCTCTGCTTGTGTCCCCCTCCCTGCACCACAGCCTTGAAATTCTCTCAAGGCATTAAGCTGGGGCAATTGTAGGGCTCCCCTTGTTTCTTTCCCATCTCTCAGGGATCACTATTCTTTGCTGCCTTATGCCTTGTGTCTTGAAGACCATTGTTTTATATATTTTTTTCTGGTTTTTTGGTCAGTTCAGATGGAAGGGTAAATTTGGTCCCTGTTACTCCATCTTGGCTGGAAGCAGAAGGCTTTCCTCATTTGATTCTTAGTTGTATGGTGTCCAGTATCACTGTGCAGTATCCTTGAAACCATGTTTTAACTTGCCAATGGGAATATAAACTTTGAGGCCGGAGGCCATGTCTTTTATTTCTTTGTCCTAACCACAATGCCTGAGCTAATGCCCTGCACACAATAAGAGTGCAATAAATATCTGAGCTAAACAGCGTATTTTCACTTCCTCAGACTCAGCACACTGAGGGTTGACTCATGATGAAAAATCAATAGATGTGAAATTTCTTATTCAACTCGATATTTTTAGTGTGTGAAAAATAGCCTGGAACTAAAATATTTTTGTTCCTATCAAGTTTTCAAAGAAGTGACACTCTATTTCTTTTTTTAAAATTAACAGTCATGTACATTACAGCACAGAGCTGTGGAAGAAATCCTTGGGCCCAAACCACCCAGACTGTGAAGTAAAATGAACAGCCTGTCACTGCTCATCTGAATTTCCTGTCTGTCATTTCTGTTTGTCTCCCAGCTCTTTTGAATGAAGGATATAACACTGTTTGGTACCCAGGCTTTCCCTGACAGGAGCATGAAAGGAATAGGAGAGAACCATGTATCCTGGCTTTATTCTAGAGGTTCAAATTCACTTGGTTTTGGGGGGTTTTTTTTGTACTGCTAAAGGAAGTTGTCTACTGGGAGATGAAGGCTTCACAAAAATCTTTGGTCCAAGATTTTCCAAGCATAAGCTTTTTGAATTGTATTGCTGTAGATTTATGGCTTTAATACATCATTTACAAGACAGGCATTTTTGTCCTGCTTTGAACAAAGAGAGAAGAGGCTGTCATATGATCAAGCTGCAGAGAGAATGTGCTAATAATATAACTTTATATATTTATGCAACAATTATCAAACATGTCCCTACCTCAGGGCCTTTGCACATACTGTTTCCTTTGCCTGGATTGCTCTTCTCCCAGATGTCTACATGACTTGCTCCCTCACTTTAACCGGGCCTATTCTCAGAGAGGCCTTCCCTGAACACCCTATCTTAAAGAGCAGTGAAGCTGCACCACACCTACCCCATATCACTCTTTTCATTCAAGATTTTTTTTCTTTTTTCTTTATCATTCACCACCTGAACAGTTAAAAAAATATATATAGCTACACATATGTACATTCACGTACATACATACATATGCGTTTCTTCATTGTCTGTGTCCCCCCACTAGACTGACTATGAGAATAGAAACGTTTTCTACTATACGGGCAGTCCCCGGGTTACGAACATCTGACTTACGGACAACTTGTACTTAAGAATGGACTGCCATAAAACCTATTATATTAAAAATTTGAGTTAAATACATACGATGGTTCCTAATAACGAACGCACACACTACTTTGTGACACTCATGAAAACACTGCACGGTTTGGAAGTGTGTCTTAAGTGTCTTATATGCATAGAAAAGTAAAATGTATATTCTGTACTAAGATAAACATTTGACTAACTGATGCTAAATAAGAACCATATGTACCTGTTCCAATGTACCTACAGATTTGACTTAAAGACAGACTTAGGAATGGATCTCATTCATAACCCAGGGACTGCCAGTATTCTCAACACTTTGAACAGTGCCTGGCACGCAGTAGGTATTTAACATTTGTCAAATGAATGATTAAAGATTTACTGATTTTCTCCTTTGTGCAAAGGCAGTGGAGGGACTATGATACGAATCACTCCAGTTCCTATTTTCAAAGAGTTCACCTTTTAGTAGAAAGACAAACACAAAAAACCCACGACCATAGTACAAAGCAGAACAATGGAGTAAGTAATGTGTTTTGAAAGCACAAAGGAAGGCGAGGTGGGGAGATGCACAGCGGTTTTTCGGGTACACTTTCCCACAGGAGAAGTTTGATGGGCAGAGAGGAGAGGGTGGGCAGTCTATCCTGAAGGCAGAGTGAGCAGAGATCTGGAGCCCTAGGAGCTGGAGGCATGTTGTGGCCCTGGAGGAGACCCAAGTAAGTGCCTGGGTTTGTGAAGATGTAGCAGGCGATGAGGCAAGAAGGGAGGTCTTGGGACCAATCATGGAGGCCTTGAGGCCAGTAAAAGGATTTGTTATTTTTCTTAAAGAAGTTACGTTGTTGTTAGGTACCGTTGAGTTAATTTTTGACTCATAGCAACCCCATGGGACAGAGCAGAACTGCCCCATAGGGTTTCCTAGGCTATAATCTTTACAAGAGCAGATTGTCAGGTCTTTCTCCTGTGGAGCCTCTGGTGCGGGGTTTGTACTGCCAACCTCTCGGTTAGCAGCCAAGTGCTTAACAACTGTACCACCAGGGCTCCTTCCTAAAGAAGTTAAGTAAGGTAGTGTTTTGAAGTTAAGTAAGGTAGTGTTTTAAAACGGTCTTTAGCTAGTCAACTTCCTACCCAGGAAAGCTGGATATTTATCAACCTATCATGGAACATGAACTCATTAGTTTAGTGACTGCACTTACCTTGTTCCCCTAAACATAGGTACTGACACCTTTTCTCTAAGCAATTATATACCATGAAAGTGTTGCCCAACTCTAAGAGTAATTAGCAGCTTTCAGTGTCGCTCGATTCATTTACTTTTTTTTTTTTTTTTTTAACATAATAAACACTTACTTTATACAGAATCTTCATTTATGCTTTCTGTATAAAAATGAACCAAGCATTTTCTGGAGGAAGCCTCAGGATCTGATTGCATGTACCAAATGCATTCCATGCAATCAACATAAGGACAAAACAGTGATGTGGGAGGTAAGTCTTAATATTCCCCCCACCTCAGCAGGGAAACGTTATGGATTTATGGAAACCTTAAAGACCATCAAAGCTTTGTAGGCACCTTCCCATGTCATCCCATCCCATCCACCCCATTCCATTTATCCCTCCAACTACACCCAGTCCCACCATTCCATAGATGAGAAAACGAGGCCTAGCCAAGTTGAATGACTGGTTCAATGGCTCTCAGCTGCTCATCAGTTCATTCAAACCCATGAGTCAGGTCAGAGCTCTTTCTAGCTCTCTCATTTCTTGGATAAAAGCAGGTTATGTCAGGGCTACTGGACATGTTCCTAATCTGTCATTTTTATTCAGAGTTTTTTTTTTTTTTTGGGGGGGGCGGGGGGAGGGATCCTGGGTGGAGGAAAAGGGAGAAGATTTTAAATAATTTAAGAAATAAATAGTATTGAACATTTAATGTTCAAATGAGGATTAAAACAAATGAAGATCTATTATGAATAGAATACAACATTCACATGGGACAATAGCCAAAAGGTGGAAAAAACCCAAGTGCCCATCAACAGATGAATGGATAAATAAAATGTGGTATATGCATACAATAGAGTCCCTGGGTGGTGCAAATGATTAAACATGCTAGATTCTAACCTGAAAGGTTGGAGGTTCAAGTCCACCAGGAAGGCCTGGTGATCTACTTCCAAAAAATCAGCCACTGAAAACCCTCTGGAGCACAGTTCTACTCAGATACCCATGGGGTCGTCATGAGTCGGGGTAGACTTGAGGGCAACTGGTTTGGATACATACAATGGAATATTATTCAGCCGTAAAGAGAAATGAAGTCCTGATACATGCCACCACATGAATGCATCTTGAAAACATTATGCAAAGTGAAATAAGCCAGACACAAAGGGTCAAATACTGTATGATTCCACTTTTATGAAATATCTAGAATAGGCAAACCCACCGAGACAGAAGATTGGTGGTTATCAGGGAATGCGGGAAGAAATGAGGAAATGAGGAGTTAAAAGAAGAAGAAGAAGGTTATTCACTTTTGTGAATATGTCATAAAATGGGAATGGAACCTTCAAAAAAAAATCCACATGGGTTTTAAAACTGGAACAGGAGATGTGAAAGAAATGTCTGCTTTGCAGAATTGGGATCTTTAGTGCTTTTAATTGTCATGGGGGACAACAATTTCTCCTTCTTCTTTTTTTCCTTTTCCCTTTTCTTTTTCTTATCCTAGTTGGACCTCAGAGACCGAGTGTTGAGTTAATCACACTCCTCAGTTCAGACTCATCATCTTGAGTCCATGCTAGGGCCCTCTCTTGATTAATTAATTGATTAATTTTATTTCCATTCCCTCTCCTTCACTCCCCCTACCATAGGCAACCATCCTAACAGAGTTGTTTTTTTTTTTTACCTGTGGTAATAATATATATAACAAAACATTTGCCATTTCAACATTTTTTACGGGTACAAGTCAGTGACGTTAATAACGTTTATCATGTTGTGCAACCATCACCACTATCCTTTTCCAAATTTTTCTATCACCCTTACCTAATTGATTTTAAGATATACATCTTTGTTGTATGTGTTCTTGCCAGATGTGGACTGTTGTTTTATGTGCCTGCACCTTGTTTTTACTCTGTACTATGCTTTCAAGGCCCATCCCTGCTCTTATGTTTATATCCAGTGCACCCTAGGACTGCCACGAAGCTCTTACCTACTCTCCCAGTGATGGATGTAGAGATTGCATTTGGGAGACAGTTTCAAAGGGAATGGGGTACTCAATCTAGTCCAAAAGGGTTTTATATATAAATTTAATTCTTTGTGGTTCATCAGTGTGAGGAGCAAGCAGAACCTGTCATTATTATTACTATTATTTACTCAAAGGAATACAAAGTTTTGCCTAGACTGTTAAGTGTAGTCTGCCTGACCTTGACTTTATGGCATAAGAGAGGGAAAGAGGGTGAGTTTGCCAGGTATGTCTTTCTCTGCTCACTTAGCACCTTTGAATGGTGGACTCATGCATTTAAACAAATTGGGCATTCCAAGATAATCTTTCAAGGTCATTTCTCCAGGCTGAGCACATTCAAAAATATTGCACAACAACAAATTATGTCTTGAGTACTGTTACATTCAGGGTCAAGGAAGAGGCATTACAATAATCCACAGAACTAGTTACGTTAGCTAAGAGGAATGTCTGCTGTCAACCATGGTAAAAAGATGTGCATAAAGATGAAATTCTCAACATACCACTCTCCCATGTTTAGTTTGGGGAGAAAAGCCTCACAATATGCAGGGTAACCAACAATTTTAGCTTCTGCAGTATGATATGGGAAAATCAGGACAAACAGAAAGAATCTTTTGGTCCACTGGATACTTAATTGAGCTGAAAATATGAGAAACCAAAGGAGATGATGTCTCATAAATGAGGAGCAGTATTTTAAGTAGCCAACAATATCATTTTAATGCATTTAATTTTTTAAACTGTACCACAGTCTCGTATGTGGTAGAGAATGGTTTTGGCATTTCAAATGCGGTCCAAGTCTCCCATACATTGGTTATAATTGAACCTAAAGTTGGATAAGGAAATTAGAGAGTGTGGGTGGAGAAGAGAATTTAGTTTAATGGATTCGTTTTATCCCAAAAACTGCAGCTGTCAGCTTAATGTTAAGCAATGAAAGAAAGGAAAGAAGAGAGAAAGGAAAGAAGAAATGAACAAATGAAGAAGGAAAAACTCCATGTGAACTTTAAAAGATAACCTTTTTAAACACAGTGCGAATAACTAGTGTTTCTTTGTTGACTGGCTCTATGCTTCCGTATTAAGTCTGTGTTAATGAGTAAAAATCCTTGAACTTGGATGAGTAAGAAGACCTAGGTTAAAAAAAAATTGACTCTGCCACTCAAAGCTGTGTGATCTTGAGCAAGTCATTTTATCTTCTGAATTTTATTTTCCTCATCTGTAAAATAGGCATGACGACTATCTTACAAGTAGTTTTGTCCTTGGAAAATTGTCAAGTGTTACACAAATCTAAGGGATTTTCTCAGGTTCAAAAGAAGATTTACCTTCAAGGAAGTTAATTGAATGGATTAGGGAGATGAAGCAGCATACTTAGTTTTATCAGTAATTCTTTGTAATAAATTATGGAGAACCCTACCAACTGGACTTGAGCCCATGTTCCAGGATCTAGGTGCATTCTACCTCTACCAACTCTAACTCCATCTTTAAATCCAAAACCAAACAAAACCAGTTGCCCTTGAGTCGATTCCAACTCATGGCAATCCCACGTGTGTAAAGTAAAATTACACTCCATAGGGTTTTCAAGGCTGTGACCTTTTGGAAGCAGATCTCCCAGCCTGTCTTTGGAGGTGCCTCTAGGTGGGTTCAAACCACCAACCTTTTGGTTAGTAGTCAAGTACTTAACCGTTTGTGCCACCCAACTCCACCTTTAGAGAACAACAAATCATGGCTCTAGGAAACACATTCTCGGGGGAAAAAATCGTCTCTGTCTTCATCTTTCTCAGACATCTAGATCCTTTGACAGTAAATAAATGGGAATGGAAAAGAGCCTCAAGGCAAGAAAGGTTTCAAGGTTGACACTCTTGGCCAATTTTATTTACAGTCCTGTATTTATAGAAGACCCTAATGAGTGGATTCACACAGTGGCTGCAACAATGGGCTCAAGCATAAAAATGATTGTGAGGACGGCGCAGGACTGGGCAGTGTTTCGTTCTGTTGTGCATAGGATCACTGTGGGTCAGAACAGACTCGATGGCACCTAACAACAACATTTACAGTCTTGTACTGGACCTGACAGGAGCCCTGGTGGCAAAGTGGTTAAGAGCTTGGCTGCTTACCAAAAGGTTGGCAGCTCGAATCCACTAGCCGCTCCTTGGAAACCCTGTGGGGCAGTTCTACTCTGTCCTATAGGGTCAATATGTGTCGGAATCGACTCAACAGCAATGGGTAACGGGACCTGATGAGCTCCAAATCCAATTAGTGCTCTGTTTCAACTCTTCCAAATCAAGGTTGTTATTATTTAAAAGTAGCTACATTTCTATTGACATTTGTGAAATTATACACAGAAGAAAATTAAGCATTTTTGGCTGGATGTTTCTTTTCACAAATTGCAACAACTGTCTGCTTCAATGTGAAGAATAGGAAGATCAGCATCTTACCAACCTTCATGAAAAGCCAGTGCCCACTTCTTGCCTACAACGGAAGGTCTATACACTCTCTGCCCTCCCTGAATTCTTGCACAATTATTATCTATTTAGTAGAATTAATATAATTGGTACTATCCTAGTCTCTAATTTTCAGTACTAAAAAAAAAAAATTAGCCTAGATAAATGTTATGCATATATGCCTTTCTTGTTTATAAACTATTTAGTGTCTTGGCTTCCTAAGATACAATTCTCTGGGTGGTATAAATGGTTAAGCACCTGACTGCTAACCAAAAGGTTGGCAGTTCAAACCCACTCAGAGGCTTTTCAGAAGAAAGTCCTGGCGATCTGCTTCTGAAAGGTCATGCAGTTCTGCTCTTCAACTTGTAGGGTTTCCATGAGTTGGATCAACTCAATAGCAACTGGTTTTTAGCTTTTGCCTTCCTAAGTATACTTTTTTTGTTTTTTGCCTTCCTAATTGTACTAAGTACACCGGACCCAAGCCATGGTGTTTTCAATCGCCTCAGATGCATGCAAAACCTGGACAATGAATATGGAAGACCGAAGAAGAATTGATGCCTCTGAATTATTATTTGAAGAATACTGAATATACCATGTACTGCGAGAAGAATGAACAAATCTGTCTTGGAAGAAGTACAGCCAGAATGCTCTTTAGAGGCAAGGATGGTGAGACTTTATCTCACATACTTTGGACATGTTATCAGGAGGGCCCAGTCCCTGGAGAAGGACATCATGCTTGGTAAAGTAGAGGGTCAATGAAAAAGAGGAAGACCCTCAATGAGATGGACTGACACAGTGGCTGCAACAGTGGGCTCCCGCATAACAACGATCATGAGAATGGAGCAGGACTGGGCAGTGTTTCGTTCTATGGTACATAGGGTTGCCATGAGTCGGAACCGACCGGACAGCACCTAATGACAACAAAGTATACTTTACTGAAGCAGACTGCTATATCTTTCTCCCGCAGAGAGGTTGATGGGTCCAAACGGCCGAGCTTTCGGCAGTGGCATCGCAAGGGGAGTACAGGGGGTGTGGGCCTCACCAGGTGACATTGTTAGAGGGGGTGGCATCAAAATGACTGTCTGTAAAATTTTTGTGCAGTGTTTCGGCAGAAATTTATAATTTTTTTATAAAAATATACCTGTAGTTAGTTATAACAACAAAGTTTTTCGTAAGCCCAGCTTACATGTCTCAGTATACCTACAAGGCTAAAACTGTATGCTAATTTACTTTTTTGAAACTTCTAATGCACTAAGAAACCCTGGTGGTGTACTGGTTAAGAGCTATGGCTCCTAACCAGAAGGTCAGCAGTTCGAATCCACCAGGCCCTCCTTGGAAACCACATGCGGCAGTTCTACTCTGTCTTACAGGGTCGCTATGAGTTGGAACCCACTTGACAACGTTTTTTTTTTTTTTTTTCCTAACGTGCTCTGGTCAGAGCTGTCATTGTTACCCAGTTACAAAGACGCTTTGAATCACATGGTCTCCTTTGTGCGCTGTAAGCACGCTCTGTTGCTTTTGTTGCTGCTGGTGTTTTTATAGTCATTGATTTTGTCAAATTTTCTGGTGTTTCAGCTACAGTATTGTGGTAAGTACCATGGGGGAGGGTAACACCATGAGTTACTGCACTGGATAACACCAACTCTAGTGATGCCACTGACTTTGGGTTAGCAGCTGAGCCCACGAGGGCGCTGTGAGTCCAGATCAACTTGACAGTGGGTTTGGTTGTTTGGTTTAAGTGTACTTTAAGTTCCTTCCGGACCGGAAGCATATCAGGTGCTTCTTGTGTACCTACACCATACTTCCTATTAGAGTGTTTCCGTAACAATTATCTACGTATTGCTTTTTTATTTTTTGCTTTGACTTTTAAAGTAGATATTACTTCTGATTATAGAAAGAATCTATTTTCACATTTGAAAAGTCAAAAGAAGACTATGAACCAGTCCCATAATATTACCACCCAGTGATAACCTCTCTGGGTGTGTGTCATATGTCTGTGGTGTGATACAGATAGCTGTATCGTGGCAGCTACTGCAGGTTGTCTAACGACAGCCATTTCTCCCCATTTTCATTGCTATTGGAACCTGGTTTTGTTCAGGCGTCTAACAGCCATGTGCTTGAGGGAGTCTGGGTGGAGCAGGCTCTGCAGGTTTCATCTTGCTGGGCCAACGATTGCCTTAGGCCTGGGCATGGAACCCAGTCCTGGGCAATTGCACCAAGGGAGGTGTCTGTGGGGCGGAGGTGGGGCGGGAGGGCTTGTAAAACAGAAGCTTGGGAGGAAATGCCCCTTCTTCACTGGACGTGGCTCTATCTGCATCTTCAGACCACAATGGAAGAAGACACCGCCAGCACACTGAGAATGGAAGAGTACATCCATTCTTCACAAGTCATGGAATTCGTCAGCTCCAGGATGCTGTCTTTGGACTTCCTGTTGTATGAGATAATAAGTGGCCTTCTCGTTTATGTCACTTTTCATTGCATTTTCTGTTACTTGTAGTCAAAATCATCTTAACTTTTCATGCATTCTTTTCTCAATAGTATATTGTATGTGCTTTCCTTGTCATAAAATATTCTTCAAAAGCAAACCCTGTAATTATCTGTTTATTTCTCTTCCTCACAGGACTATGAGTTATCTGAGTGCAGAGACTGGGGTTTGGTGTCTGTTTTATAGTTTTGTGGGTTTTTTCTCCCTCAATCTTACACCCTACCATAACATCTGGCACAATGTAGCTACTAAATTTTTGTGGAATGAATAAACGAATGTTTTAATTAACAGTTGTGTCTAAATGCCACAAACTCTATCCAGTAGTGGAATCCCTGGGTAGCACAAGCATTTAACGCACTTGGACAGTTACTAAAAGGTTGCAGTTTCGAATCTACCCAGAGGCACCTTGGAAGAAAGACCTGGCAATCTCCTTCTGAAAAAATCAGCCATTGCAAGCTCTGTGGATGCCGTTCTTCTCTGACACACATGGGACACCAGGAGTCAGAATGAACTCTACAGCAACTAGTCATATCCAATAGTAGACAAGTATTGGTTTAGTACGTACATATCTTTCTCAGCTGTTCTTTACTGAGCTGGGTATATCCACGTCACACTTGAGCCTGCATTTGCTGAAGATAAATTTCAGGAAAAAAACTATAGTATGCCAATCCAAAACTGTCTTATGACAGAGATCAAAACTGCAAATCTGAGAGCTATTTTAAAATAAGAGTGTAAGGGTTGTGGAGTGACTTCATTTCAGGATTGTTTTCATCACTACACACTTGGAATGATGCCCACTGTCTGAAAAAAAATTCTTCGTGAAGCTGTACATAAGAAATAATTTTTTAAAATGGTTTTGGGTATATTTTCCTTAATTCCTTCCTCCTTTTCTTTTCTTTTTTTTTTTTTTTTAGTTATAGGGGTGCTGGAGCCTTGGTGGTACAGTGGTTAAGAGCTCAGGTGCTAACTGAAAGGTCCGCAGTTCGAATCCACCAGCCGCTCCTCGGAAACCCGATGGGACAATTCTACTGTGTCCTACAGGGTTGTTATGAGTTGGAATTGACTTGATGGCAACAGGTTTTTTTGAGTGCTACTTACTAGCGTGGATGAACCTGGATGGGTCACCTGATAATTGCTCCCCCAACACCTTGTACTTCCCCTTGCATAACAGCACCATGCTAGTGGTTTCTTGTTCAACCTGTGTTTCCTTCCCCATTAGACTGGAAGCTCTGTGAGGTCAGAGACCATATTTGCCCTCACCCCTGAACTAGTACTTACTAGTCGTTCCACAAATATTTGTTGAGTGAATGGTTAAAAATGTGGT
>NW_004444129.1:2744063-2770346 GCF_000243295.1 Trichechus manatus latirostris | reverse complement strand
CCCGCCTCCAGGCCTTCCTGCTGGAGGGGAGCTGGTCCCACCCCTGAAAGGTTTCCAGCCTGGAGCCTCTGATCCAGCCACTGTCTCATTTGACAGGGGGCACGCTGCCAGGCCCAGAGAGGGGAAGTGACTTACGCAGATCACTAGCAAGTAGGGAGCGGAGCCAGGGATACAAGCCAAGGGCAGATTCTCTCTGGGACCCTGGGCAGGAACTCTGATCTCTGCCCTCCAGAGTCCATGCTTGGAAGCCAGGACCAGCTTGAGTGCAGTGGTGGCCCCAGAATTCTTATTTATGGGGGGGGGGGTTGTGGAGGGATCGGGGACAGGTCTTGAAGTCCTGTTTCATTGTAAGGTGTGCAGCTTATCTTTAGGGTGAAAGGGTTGTATACCATAGTGGTTCAAGGCACAAGTTTGTGAACTGGAATCCTGGATCTGCTACATACTGTGCGACTGAGGAAAGTCATATAGCCCTCTAAGCCTCAGTTTTCTCATCTGTAAAATAGGAGCAATGAAAGGTGCCATGGAGGATGAAATGCCATAAAGCATAAATCCTGGGAATCAGGCCAGACACTTAGGAAGGTCTCTGCTAATGCTGATTATGATGAATTATGCTTATTTGAGGTTTGGGGGGGGGGGGGGGCCAGCCGAGAATGAGTGGCCTTAGCATTGCCACAGCCTGAGTGGGAGGAATTCATAGTCACACAAAAATCCAAGTTGTCCATGAACCAGTTCTGTAATGTGGACTGTAAATGGACAAAGGGGAGCAGGAGGGGCCATGTGGGGGAAGAGGATGAAAGGTGATGTCAAAGGGGAAGAAGAATCCAATCTTTGCTCCACCCCTAGCTGTCCTAAGGATATGCATTAATAGAGATAGGCACAAGGGGGCAGACCAGAGCTGCAGTGAATGCCAACCTGTGGCATATTTGGCTCTTTGGTGATGTTACTTTTTAATAACATCCGTTAATACAGAGTGGGCCTGTGAATTCAATCTCTCCTGTTACAAGGCACTGGAAGAGCCAAAGCTTTACTTAACAGTGTCATCATGCATTCCAGAAGACATACTTGTGCCCATATCAAATAGGCCTCTATAAAGAGGCCACATAAAGTACAGAAGGACCCTCAAATGCATATTAAATTGCTTCCAGAAGGAACCAAGAAGCTCATGGATTTCTGGCAATTCATTCCCAAGGCTTGACCTACACTTGTACACTGAATATGGGGGAATGAAAGAGCACTGAACTGGAATTAAAAACAAACCAACCATGGATTCTAGTGCAGGCTTTCTCTCTAACTAGCTGTGTGGCTTTGAGCAAACCATTTAGCAGGACATGTTTTTCTTATTTGCAAAATAAAGGGACTTATTAGAGCCACCATTTCTCAATCCAATAAAACTCTGGATGTAAGCTGTCTAAATTCTTAACTAAAGACCAAAGAAGTAAGAAGAAGAAAGGGTGAAGAGGGCAAAGAAGAGCCAAGTGCTAACAACTAAGGGGAGGAACAGAGGAGGAGGCGGGAGGGTTCCGGTCGCTAAACATGTGCCTCGTTTTGGGAAAACAACGAACTAAGATCTCTTCAAGCTTTACATTCTGAGATTCTATTATTTCCTACTTTATATTTCATTTGGATGTTTGCCATAGACTCAACTTACCCACGTCAAAGTTATGCTCTTCTCCCCATAAACCAACTCTCTTTCCCACCATCCTGGTCTGCTGGTAGGACACTAAATTTTCTTCTAGTAATCGACCTAGAGGGCAATGGTGGTTCAATGGTAGTATTCTCGCCTTCCATATGGGAGACCCAGGTTTGATACCCAGGCCAGTGCACCTCAAGTGTAGCCCCCACCTGTCTGTTAGTGGAGGCTTGTGTGTTGCTATAATGCTGAACAGGTTTCAGTGGAGCTTCCAGACTCAGACAGACTAGGAAGAAAGGCCTGGTGATCTACTTCTGAAAATCAGCCGGTGAAAACCCTATAGATCACAGTGGTTGATCCCGTTGTACATGGAATCGCCATGAGTCAGGGGCTGACTTGATGGCAGCTAATAACAACAACAATCTAGACCAGGGGTCCTTGCCAGCCGTTGTTCCCGTTTCATACCATAAAGTCTGATAGGGTAAAGAGTCAATAATGGGGTTAACAAATCACAAACCATTATAAACTGTGATGAGTCCCATGAAGAAAAACAGGATTCATAATTGAAAACAATGTGAGTGTGTGCTTGTGTCTAGGAGGTAGAGAGGAGCCTAATTTGGGTAGCCAGAGAAGGTGTCTCTGAGAAGATGCCATTTAAGCTTCAACCAGAAGCATGAACAGGAGCCTGCCAGGTAAGGGATGAGGGTGCAGAGACCAAGTGATGAAGGGGCAAGATGTGAGGAGGAAGAGGCACACTGAGTCCAATCAAGGTAAACTTGTATTCTAAGGGAGAGGACAGGTCATCTTTCACTTAATCCTCATATTCACCATCTATATCCCATCAGCCATAAAATCTGGTTAATCCTCGTTTTGAATATCTTTGATATCTCTTACATTCTTTTATTTTTCATATTTGATCTTCACCTTCACCTCATTCTTGGACAATCTCTTAAGTGGCTTGCCTGGTTCCAAACCTCTTCTCCTTCCCCAGTCACCATGCCTATCCCCCATCCCACCCCTCCACACATATTTTTTCCCACTAAGCTTGCAAACTGCTGCCAACTGGTCTTTCTCAACACTGCTTTCATGCTATTATGCCACCTCTCAACATCTTCAATGGCTTTCTATTGCCTATCAAATAATGATCAAATTCCTCTTCCTTCAAGATCTTCAACACTACAGCCCCATTTTAGCTACGCAGTCTTATTGCCCTGCAACACTGTTCTTCCACCGTATAATAAGTTTTGTTGCAGTCTCAGGGATATTCACGCAGTCAAGTTTTAGTGGTGACGTGGTGGGTGCCTTGCAACACTAATTCCGCCTCCCTAACAGGATCCAGCACTTCCTTCATTTCCTTCTGGTTTCTACTTCTCCTCCACATGGTCCATCCTTGGCTCCAGGGTGGGCTTAGTTGGCTTAGCCAATCCACACATTCCATTTCCTTGGATTCTATTATTCCTTTGGGAGAGCATGTGGAGTGAGTGGTCCAAGCCAGGCCAATCAGACAGCATTTTGGATTCTTGACTCCTAGGACAGCTGATGCTCTCTCTCCCGGAGGACGCGTATATGAATGTGAAGCCTGGAGCTGCCGAAAGAATTCACTTTGCCACCATAAGGGAGCCAGCTTTAGGATGAATAAAGCTATACTGTGGAAAGCATTGTGAGGAGATGGAAAGAAACTGGATCCTGCCTTGATGACATGAGACAGTGAACTTTACAATTATATGAGCCAATAAAACCCCTTTATTGTTTAAGCTAGTTTGATTAGGGCTTTCTGTTTCTTGCAATCAAGAGCACGCTAACTGCCTAAGCCTACTCTATGCCAGCACTGTTCTAGCAAGGAGTGCCGGAGTGACAAATGGTTAAACGCTGGGCTACTGTAATGGGTTGAATTGTGTCCCCCAAAAATATGTTTGGTAAATCCTAACCCTTATACCTGTAGGAGTAATCCCATTATGGAATAGGGTTTTGTTTGTTATGTTAATGAGGCTGTATCTGTGTAGTGTGTGTGTTAAGCCAATCACTTCTGAGATGTAATAAGAGCAGATTAGGCACAGAAGCGAAGAGGCTCAGATGGGGGAAGACAGATGCCACACCCCATGAAGATCACCAAGGAACCGAGGAACAGAAGCTGAAAAGAGACAAGGACCTGCCCCCAGAGCCAACAGAGAAAGACTTCTCCTACAGCCAGTGCTCTGAATTTGGACTTCTAGCCTCCTAACTGAGAAAATAACTTTCTGTTCGTTAAAGCCACCCACTTTATTTCTGGTATCGCAGCATTAAGAAGCTAAGACAGCTACTAACCAAAAGGTTGATGATTCGAACCCACCCTGAGGCACCTCAGAAGATAGGTTTGGCAATCTGCTTCCGAAAGGGAACAGCTATGATAACCCTGTGGAGCGCAGTTCCACTCTGAAACGTGCGGGGTTGCCATGACTTGGAGTCGACTTGACCGCAACTGGTTATTTTTTTGGTTGGTTCTAACAAAGTCCCTGCTTTAAGGAAACTAACCTTTTTGTGAGGGCACATACCAAAAAAAAAAAAACACGAACGAAGTAAGATAATTTTATATGTTGATAAGTTCTATGGAGAAAACAAAATGATAGAACGGTTGGGTGGAGAGGGTTGGGCTACTTTAGGTTGGGTGGTCAGGGAAGGCTTCTCTGAGGAAGTGGTAGGTATTTTATGAGAAAAAGAGGTCGCCAGGGGCAGATGAGGGGGGAAGGGCATTCCAGACAAACGGAACGGCAAGTGCAAAGACCTTGCAGCAGGAAAAAGCATGGAGGGCTCCAGGAACAGAAAGGAGGTGATGTGGCTGGACAAGAGAGGAGTGGTACGAGATACTGATGCTTGTTCCTCTTTCTCTGAATCTTTTAAAGCTTTCAAGGCCCACCTATGCCCCATCTCCTTCTTGAACTATCCCTGACGAAGATAAGAATCCCCTTCTTCACTGGACTACAGCTTTCCCAGGCTGGACCTTCCTTTACGCTTGGCTGGTCTTTAACCCTCGAAGTTTTTCTTCTGATTTTATTGAGTCTCCTCGATTTGACTCTAGTCTTTGAGAAAGTCTCTTATGCTTTTTGGTGCATCGTCACAAAAGCTTAATGCCAGTAGACTTAATTGCTGTGAAAATACACTGTGCTTCTAGATTCCTTAGAGTGCATTAGAAAATATTAGGTTGAACCATGTGGAATTATAATTTTTGTGGGGTTGAAAATAATCAAATAGAGGCAATTTCATATGGTTCAACCCATATTATAACACCATTTTTAATTACCCTCTGGTGGCGCAGTGGTTAAGAGCTCGGGTGCTATCCAAAATGTCAGCAGTTCAAATCCACCAGCTTCTCCTTGGAAACCCTATGGGGCAGTTCTACTCTGTCCTGTAGGGTCGCCACGAGTCCGAATCAACTCAACGGCAACCGCTTTTGTTTTCTTTTGGTTTTTATGGCTCAACTCCACCACTAACTACCCAAATGATCAGTCATGGCTGCCTTAGGTCACCTGACTGTCCCCTGCGTTAACTGTGGGCAGTAAATTATAGAAAACAAACACTATGCAGTTTAGCATTTGAATTTAGGCTTGGATAGTATATTTGACTTTTACGCATGTGATTGGTTTTTATTGATATGATTTGAGAAATGATGGATTTATTAGCACATGTGTGACCTAGTCCAGAAATCCCTGGCCACTTTCAATAGAAGCCACGACTACCTAGTTACTCATAAAGGAAGAAGCCCTCTCCTCTCTCTGGGCCCAGGAACTCATGGGCAGGACTTTTTTGTCCTTGACTAAAAGAAGACAAATCAGGGCCCCTCAAGGATCTGCAGGCTGCCAGGATGATGCCGTTGGCTCCCAGTCCTTTCCCACATGTGCTCTGCCAGGAGTGTGAGAACTGTCAACTACCCTAGGCGAGGGGCCCTCCTTTTCCTTTTGAATGGGTCTGGAGAAGTCTCTGAGTGGTGCAAATCGTTAATGCCCTCGACTGCTAGCTGAAAGGTTGGTGGTTTGGGGAGACCCAGAGGTGCCTCGGAAGAAAGGCCTGGTGATCTACTTCTGAAAAATCAGTCATTCAAAACCTTATGGAGTACAGTTCCACTCTGACACACATGGGGTCGCCATGAGTCAGAATCGACTCAGTGGTAACTGGTTTAGAGGTGATCAAGTGGCCACAGAACTTGCTTTTGTCTTACGAGTCGGTGTTTTCTGTGTAAGGGCACATGCTTCAGAATTAATAATTTATTTTCCATCTAGATTAAAACATGTAACTCTTTGCATCTCAGTTTTCTCACCTGTAAATCAAGGACCCAGACTAAATGATTTCTAAGGTCATTTTCAGCTAAACACCACGTGGCTGGCTAATGACTTATCACTGGTAAGGTGTTAATGCACCTAATACACACACACACACACACACACACACACACATCTATTCATAAATCTGATTTTGATCCATGTAGCATCTCCATGCAACTTTTCTTTTAAAGAGTGGAAATTAAGCTTCATGTGAGCAATGCACATTTTGTGAACGGCTTCATTACAGCTCTACCAAATTTCCTCAGACACGCCAAAGGCACTACGAGGGACAACTTGCCAAAGGCACTACGAGGGACAACTTGAACGTTCTGAAGAAAGCAGTTTGCCTCGGAGGAGGGTGGGAGAAATAGTAAAAAATGTGTCTGAGTAACTTCTTAAGTGGTGAAATTCCATGTTTTGCTTTTTTTCTAGAGTTTTAAAAATAGCCTAAATGGAATCTTACTCAACTTTCTACAGGAAAACATACCTTTGGGCTGAGAGACAGCATTAGAAATTTCATCCCAAAGAATTATTTTTTGGGTGGGAGTATGGGGTGGAGTTAAAAGAGCCTGAAGATAGAGGCTTCTAATTAAATTGCCCTCTCAACCAGAACTGCAGAGTATATACCCTATAAGCACCACAATTTGGATTAAATCTGGGACGGAATGATAATTTTGTTAGTTCAGAGGTTTTTAAACTATGGCTCATACTGCTGGAGAGTTTCTGATGACTTTTCAAGGTTCTGCAAGGCGTGTGTATTTGCTGGGGGACCAGGGGACTCTCAGTAAATGAATAAATAAGCAAGATTTCACAGTCTCAGGAAGTTTAACTAGGTCTCAGATGATCAGGAAGTGCTATAGTTTGTCTTTTTGGCTTTGAGGATGAAAACCCACAACAAATGATTAGGGTGGAAGTTTTGAATGCTTTTCCCACTAGTGGTGATGGACTTGCAATTATTCACCTGCACTCTTCATGCAGTTCATCTGCAGTGCAGGGCTGGGGAGTGCAAGCTGGTGCCAGGTAGTAAACGGGGGAGGGGGGAGGTTCATCTCATGACCTTGGCCTCAGCCCTGCAATCTAACGAACTCAGCTAATCAGTCACAGGCAAAACAGATCATTCATTCATTCATTTATTTAATAACATTGAGTGCTATGTGCCAAGTAAAGTGCTAGGTGCCGGGGATACTGAGGCAGGAATGGCAGACAGGGTCAAGAAGCTTACATTCTTGGGAGAGCAGGTGTTAATGGATAAGTCTACTGATAATAAGCTAATTAATACTGTAATAGAAGCCCTGGGGCACAGTGGTTAAGTGCTTGGCTACTAAATGAAAGGTCAGCGGTTTGAACCCATGAGCCACTCCACGGGAGAAAGACGTGGCTATACAGATTATAGCCTTAGAAACCCCATGGGGGCAGTTCTACTCTGTCCTACAGCGTTGCTGTGAGTTGAAATCAACTCCAAGGCAATGGGCAATACTGTAATAAGAGCTGTGATGGAAATGTCTAGGTTTACTCAAGGGCAACTAACAACAACGAGAGCACAGAAGACAGAGACTCAGCCTAGTCTGGGCAGTGGGTTCAGGGAAAGCTTCCTCGTGAAAGAGACATGTAAACTGGAACCTTAAGGATGAGGAGGAAAGTTGACCAGGTAAAGTGTGGTGAATCAACATTCCAGTCAGAGGCACCAGCATGTGCAAAGTAGGAAAGAGCAGGAAAGCAAAAGGGTAGGAACAGCTTGGCCGTTTCAAGGAATGAAAAAGAAGCCCAATTTGTCCAGAGCAGAGGGTCTCAAAGTATGGTCCACAGAACTCTGGGGATCCCCAAGACCCTTTCAGGAAGTCAGCGAGGTCAAAACTGCATTCATGATGATATTAAGACGTGATCTGCTGTTTTCACTGTGTTGACAGAGTTCCTGGCTGGTGCAAACAGTTAACGAGCTCAGCTGCTAACCAAAGACTGGAGGTTCAAGTCTACCCAGAGATACCTCAGAAGAAAGGCTTAGAGACCTACTTCTGAAAACCCGATGGAGCACATTTCTACTCTGACACATACGAGGCCATCATGAGTAGGATTCAACTTGACATCAACTAGAAAACAAGAAGATTCTGTTGACTTACACTAATGTTGCAAAAGCAACGGTGGGTAAAATTGCTGATGCCTTACTGTTAATCAAGGCAGTGGCACCAAACTAGATGAGGAGTCATTGCTTTTTTCACCTCCTCACAGCACTTTGTTGTTTGTTTGTTTTTTTAAATATTAGCTTCATTTAAGAATGTCCTTGATGAAGCAGTAAAAAATTATTAACTTTATTAAGTCTCCACCCTTGAGTACATGTCTTTTTAATATTCTGTGTTGCTAACTGGAAGTACACATA
Source organism: Trichechus manatus latirostris (assembly GCF_000243295.1). NCBI lineage: Eukaryota > Metazoa > Chordata > Mammalia > Sirenia > Trichechidae > Trichechus > Trichechus manatus. The sequence goes on along the minus strand of NW_004444129.1, from coordinate 2,762,047 downwards.
AAGCACTTCTGCTGTAGACCACAGTAAGAAGGTTGTCGCCAGGAAAAGCACCTGTGTGACTGAGTTACGGGTTGTGCCAGCTACTTTTTGATAGAACACCGTTATTACTTGAAACAACAATGGACAGACCTACTAGGGTTATTCAGACTTGAGTAACTGGCAGATATGTCCTTGAAATGAATGAAGGATGCCTGTTACTTCAAGGAAAACCTCTCACAGTATCTGTTGCTGATGATACAATCCAAGCTTTCAAGTAAAAACTTGAGAATTTTGGAACACTTAAACACCTGCTATCATGAACTTGATCACCTACCAATGCTTGAAAATACTTTTCCAATGAGATTCAGGATGCAAATATTCCAGGTTCCTGTCAGGCAATATAATCTCTGATTTTTCCAGTGAAACTAAACAAAACCTACATTGTGAAATACCATATATTATTTGTAAATAGAAGGAGCCCTGGTGGCAAAATGGTTAAGCATTCAGCTGCTAACAGAATGGTTGGCGGATCAAACCCAACAGCTGCTCCATGGGAGAAAAGACTTGGCTATCTGGTCCCATAAAGATTATGGCCTGGGAATCCCTATGGGGCAGTTCTACTGTGTCACATAGGGTCACTCTGAGTTGGAATCAACATGATGGCACGACAACATTTATGAATATCGATACAAAAATTCTAAAAAGAACAGAGTCAAACACCATATCAGTAAGCCAGGTAGCGTTTATTCCAGGAAGGCAAAAGTGTTTCAATATCGGGAAATTGATTAACATATTATTATTTCCACAAATTAAAGGAGAAAATTAATATGATCTTATCAATAGATGCATAAAATGTATTTGATCAATATAGTAGCCATTTCTAATAAAAGTCTAAGTAAAATATGACTATAAGGAAACCACTTATATATAATAAACATATTTGCAAAACAAAAAAACCAAACCATCTATCAAATATACTAATGGCATCGCTAAAATTACCATTTCAGTTAAAATAAAGATCTAGACAGGAAAGACTGCTATGACCATTTCAATTTGTCTTGAAAGATCTAGTGAATGCAATATAAAAAAAGTTAATAACTGGAATAAACACTTGAAAAGAAGAAATGAGGTCTTGATACATGCTACAATATGAATGGAGCTTGAAGACATTATGTTGAGTGAAATAAGTCAATCACAAAAGGACAAACATTGTATGACCTCACTTATATAAGAAAATAAGTAAAGGCAAAAAAAAAAATCTAGGAATATATTTAATAATGAAGGCACATCTATATGAAGAAAACTAAATCTTATTAAGGGTCACAAAACAAGGTCTGAAATGGAAAGATATATCACGTTTTTGAATGGGAAGTCGGGATATCACAGACTGGTCAGTTCTCCCAAAAGAAATACATAAAATTAATGCAGTTACAATTAGAATTGCAACAGGCTTTGGGGGTGCAGGTGGGGAAAGCAAGATAAAACAATTTTAAGCTTCATATGGAAGAATAAATGCTCAAGTATAGTCAGGAAAAGGATAAAAAAGAACAGTGACAGAAGAATTGTCTTGCCAGACATCAGAGTATACTATAAAGCTGTCATGAAATAAATATGGTATTGCTATAAGAATGAGAAATAGATCAGAGAAAAAAGAAAAGAGAATCCACAAACAGTCTTGTATATGAAAATTTAATATACAGTGTATATCAAATGTAGTAGTTCAGCTTAGTGGGAAAATAATAAATTATTTAAAAAATGATAACAGTGTAACTGGCTACCCATCTGAAATATATAAAATGAAATCCCTATTTTACACCATATACAAAAATATATTCCCCATAGATTAAAGCCTTAACCGTAAAAACATAAAACAAAGTATTGCAAAAACATCTGAGAGACTGCGTACAATCTAGGGGCAAAGAAACCTTAACAAGATTGGAAAACCCAGAGGTTATAAATGAGAAAAATACATCTGACCATGTTAAAAATATGTATGGTTTTTATTATAAACAAATTCAAAACACAGATGATAGGTGTGGGAAAAAAATACTTGTAACCAAAATGACGAGGAATTAACTTGTATAATATGGAAAATGATCTTATAAATTGGCAACTCAATTAAAAAAAATCATCAAAGAATATGAAGAGGCAATTTACAGAAGCACAAGTCCAGAGGACCACCGAATGTACAAAAAAAATGCTTGAATTTACCAGTCAGGGAAATGCAAATTAAAGTAATAACGAGACGTCATATCATTCTTATCAGGCCGGCAAAAATTAAAAACAACTACAACATATATCACTGGTGGAAATGTAAAATTTACAGTATTTTGGGAAAGAAACCTACCAGCCTCTGTTAAAGTAAAATGTATGTACTCAGAAGACTAGAAAAACTGTGGCATATGCATCCAATGGAATACTACTCAGCAATAAAGAATTAGTCTACATGCAACAACATGGTTCAACCTCAGAAACATTATGCTGATAAAATAAACCAGATACATAAGTCCACACTGTATGATCCCATCTATGTGAAGTTCTAGAACAGGCAAGACTAATTTACAGTTTTCAAACACATATATAAGGATGTTTAACTATAGCAAAAAACTGGAAACGAAGGGATATAGTTGAGTGAAGCGTGGTAGTCCACATCAAGGGGTAGTATGCAGCTAATGAAAAAGAACAGAATGCAGCACCACCTGTTGGCTTGGAGGGATTTCTACAAGGTACTGTTCATAAACAAGACACAGAAAAGTGTTTATAATAGAATCCCATTTTGGTGAAACAATGACCTCACACCCCATATCTAAATGTGTATATATGTATATGCAATGTGTATATCTGTATATAATTAAATATATACAGAGGAAATTATGGAAAGATACATATTAGGTACGCTAACATGGGCTAAAAGGGGAGGGGGTGGAAGGAAGAGGGGGGAAGGGAAATCAACTAAAGAAGAAAAGACTGAGCTAAAAACAACAGTATGTATGATATGCTTACATTTAGGTATTTGTGTATTTAAAAATTTATATGTATAGAGAATTACTCAAAGAACATGCTGTCTAGCTTGTGTATATTTTAAATTTGATCCTTGGCTTAAACAGATCTTCAGAGCTATTTATCGGACTACATCATTTAGGTCCTCCTTTATTGGAAACCCTGCTGGCATAGTGGTTAAGGTTACGCTGCTAACCAAAATGTTGGCAGTTCGAATCCACCAGATGCTCCTTGGAAACTCTATGGGGCAGTTCTACTGTGTCCTACAGGGTCACTATGAGTCGGAATCGACTCAACGGCAATGGGTTTAGTTTGGTTTTGGGTTTTATTTTTATTGACTTGAACTTTAGCCGTCTCTATTTTACAGAACCACCACGCGTGTGTCAGTTTGTCATATTGTGGTGGCTTACATGTTGCTGTGGTACTTGAAGCTTTGCCAATGGTATTTCAAATACTAGTAGGGTCACTACTGGTGGACAGGTTTCAGCAGAGCTTCCAGACTAAGACAGACTAGGAAGAAGGACCTGGCGGTCTACTTCTGAAAACACTGGCCAGTGAAAACCTTGGGAATAGGAGCGGAACATTGCTTGATATAGTGCTGGAAAATGAGCCCTTCAGGTTGGAAGGCACTCAAAATACAACTAGGGAAGAGCTGCCTCCTCAAAGTAGAGTCGACCTTAATGGCATGGATGGAGTGAAGCGTTTCGGACCTTCATTTACTGATATGGCACGACTCAAAATGAGAAGAAACAGCTGCAAACATCCATTAATAATCAGAATGCAGAATGTACAAAGTATGAATCTAGGAAAATTGGAAGTCATCAAAAATGAAATAGGATGCATAAAGATCAATATCCTAGGCATTAATGAACTGAAATAGACTGATATTGGCCATTTTGAATCAGACAATTGTATGGTCTACTATGCCAGGCATGACAAACTGAAGAGGAATGGTGTTCATTCACTGTCAAAAAGAACATTTCAAGATCTATCCTGAAGTATGACACTGTTAGTGCCAGGCTAACATCCATACGCCTACAAGAAAGACCAGTTAATACGACTATTATTCAAATTTACATATTAAACACTAAGGCCAAAGATGAAGAAACTGAAGACTTTTACCAACTTCTGCAGTCTGAAATTGATCAAATTTGCAATCATTATGCATTGATAATTACTGGTGATTTCAATGGGAAAGTTGGAAACAAAGAAGAAGGATCAGTAGTTGAAGAATACGGCCTTGGTGATAGAGACAATGTCAGAAATTGCAAGATACAATTTTGAAAGACCAATGACTTCTTCATTGCAAATACCTTTTTCCAACAACATAATTGGCTACTGTATATGTGGACATCGCCAGATGGAATACACAGAAATCAAATCAACTACATCTGCGGAAAGGTGATGGAGAAGCTCAATATCATCAGTCAGAACAAGGCCAGGGGCCAACTGCAGAACAGACTATCAATTACTCATATGAAAGTTCAAGACGAAGCTGAAGAATATTACAGCAAGTCCACTAGTGCCAAAATACGACCTACAATATATCCCACCTGAATTTAGAGACCATCTGAAGAATAGATTTGATGCATTAACACTAATGACTGAAGACCAGGCAAGTTGTGGAATGACATGAAGGACATCATACATGAAGAAAGCAAGAGGTCATTAAATAGACAGGAAAGAAAGAAAAGACCAAAATGAATGTCAGAAGAGACTTTGAAAATTGCTCTTGAGCATACAGTAGCAAAAGCAAAAGGAAGAAATGATGAAGTAAAAGAGCTGAACAGAAGATTTCAAACGGCAGCTTGAGAAGACAAAGTATTATAATAAGATGTGCAAAGACCTGGAGTTAGACAAAGAAAAAGGTAGAACATGCTCAGCATTTCTCAAGCTGAAAGAACTGAAGAAAAAATTCAAGCCTCCAGTTGCAATACTGAAGGATTCTATGGGCAAAATATTGAACGATGCAGGAAGCATCAAAAGAAGATGGAAGGAATACACAGAGTCACTGTACCAAAAAGAACTGGTCAACGTTCAACCATTTCAGGAGGTAGCATATGATCAAGAACCGATGGTAGTGAAGGAAGAAGTCCAAGCTGCACTGAAGGCACTGGCGAAAAACAAGGCTCCAGGAATTGACAGAATATCAATTGAGATGTTTCAACGAACAGATGCAGCGCTGGAGGTGCTCACTCGTCTGTGCCAAGAAATTTGGAGGACAGCTTCATGGCCAACTAACTAACTGGAAGAGTTCCATATTTGTGCCCATTCTAAAGAAAGGTGATCCAACAGAATGTGGAAATTATCAAATAATATCATTAATATCACACACAAGTAAAATTTTGCTGAAGATCATTCAAAAGCAGTTGCAGCAGTACAACTGCTAGTAGTACTACAGATAAGGAACTACCAGAAATTCAAGCTGGATTCAGAAGAGGACGTGGAACAAGGAATATCATTGCTGATTTCAGATGGAGCATGGCTGAAAGTAGAGAATACCAGAAAGATGTTTACCTGTGTTTTATTGACTATGCGAAGACATCAGACTGTGTGGATCATAACAAATTATGAACAATGTGGCGAACAATGGGAACCCCAGAGCACCTGATTGTACTCATGCTGAACGTGTACATAGACCAGGAGGCAGTTGTTCGAACAGAACAACGGGATACTGCGTGGTTTAAAGTCAGGAAAGGTGTGCATCAGGGTTGTATCCTTTTGCCATACTTATTAAATCAGTATGCTGAGCAAATAATCCAAGAACTTTGACTATATAAAGAATGTGGCATCAGGATTGGAGGAAGACTCATTAACAACCTACAATATGCAGATGACACAACCTTGCTTGCTAAAAGTGGAGAGAACTAGAAGGAAGCACTTACTGATGAAGATCAAAGACTACAGCCTTCAGTATGGATTGCACCTCAATATAAAGAACACAAAAATCCTTTCAACTAGACCAATAAGCAACGTCATGATAAATGGAGAAAATACTGAAGTTGTCAAGGACTTTATTTTACTTGGATCCACAATCAACGCCCATGGAAGTAGCAGTCAAGAAATCAAATGAAAGGGGTCTTAAAAGCTTGTGAGGGGCCATCTAAGATACTCCACTGGTCCCACCTTGTCTGGAGCAAGGGAGAGTGAAGAAAACCAAAGACACAAGGGAAAGATTAGTCCAAAGGACTCATGGACCACAACTACCACAGCCTCCACTAGACTGAGTTCAGCACAACTAGATGGTGCCCAGCTACCACTACTGACTGCTCTGACAGGGATCACAATAGAGAGTCCCAGATAGAGCTGGAGAAAAATGTAGAACAAAATTCTAACTCACAAAAAAAGACCAGACTTACTGGTCTGACAGAGACTAGAGAAAGCCTGAGATATGGAGCCCGGATACCCTTTTAACTCAGTACTGAAGTTGCTCCTGAGTTTCACCCTTCAGCCAAAGATTAGACAGGCCCACAAAACAAAATGAGACTAAATGGGCACACCAGCCCAGGGGCAAGGACGAGAAGGCAGGAGGGGACAGGAAAGCTGATAACAGGGAACCCAGAGTTGAGAAGGGGAGAGTGTTGACATGTCGTGGGGTTGGCTGTTTAATGAGAAACTAATTTGCTCTGTAAACCTTCATCTAAAGTACAATTAAAACAAAAGAAATCAAACAACGTACTGCACTGGGCAAAGCTGCTACAAAAGACCTCTCTAAAGTGTTGAAAAGCAAAGATGTCACTTTGAGGACTAAGGTGTGCCTGACCCAAGCCATGGAATTTTCAATTGACTCATATGCATATGAAAGCTGGACAATGAATAAGTAAGATTGAAGAAGAATTGATGCCTCTGAACTACGGTGTTGGTGAATAATATTGAATATACCATGGACTTCCAGGAGAATAAACAAATCTGTCTTGGAAGAAGTACAGCAAGAATGCTCCTTCGTCTCATGTACTTTGGACATGTCATCAGGAGGGACCAGTCCCCAGAGAAGGATATCATGCTTGGTAAATTAGAGGGTCAGCAGAAATGAGGAAGATCTTCAATCAGATGGATTGACACAGTGGCTGCAACGATGGGCTCAAGCATAACAGTGACTGTGAGGATGGCGCAGGACTGGGCAGTGTTTTGTTCTGTTGTACATGGGGTCGCTATGAGTCAGAACCAACTGGACGGCACCTAACAACACAACAACAGCATTTTACAGAAAAGAAACTAAAGCTGTAACGCTTAATTGACTTGCCCAAATTAACACAGCAGTAAGTGCCAGACCATAGATTTCAACCCAGGTGATCTAACTCCACAAGCTGCACAAACAGCTCTCAGTGTGTGCTAAATGCCTTCTGAGAGCTTAGCAGAGAGGTGAGTGAGGAACTCATCTCAGGAGCAAAATTTAAGGAAGTGCCAAGAAACTCAGTAAGATAAATAATATTTGAAAAAATCAAAATAAGTGTAAAAATTTCATTATGAACAAAAATATCAAAATTTTAAATAAAAACAGGATCTGACCTTGTACTTGTACAACGTGGCCTTGCTTGCCTCAGCCTAATCCCAACCCTGTTGAAGGTTGTTCATTTCCTCATTCCCTTTATTTATTTACTTTTTTTTTGTTTTGAGAGACTTTAGAATCAGAGAAAAATAACTGTTGGCTCAACCTTTTAACTTTAAAAACATTTTGGCATTTCAGCTCATTCTCAAATATTTCTTTCTTTCTTAGCTGATTTTTTAAAAATCAATTCCCTCAACCCACATGGAGATTTAGGAGCCCTGGTGGTGCAACAGTTAAGCCCTCGGCTTCTAACCAAAAGGTTGGCAGTTCAAACCCATCCAGTGGCTCCAAGGAAGAAAGACTTGGCTATCTGCTCTTGTAAAGATTACAGCCTAGAAAACCCTATGGGGCAGTTCTACTCTGTCACATAGGGTTGATATGAGTTGCAATTCACTCAACAGCTCCTAATAACAACTTTGAGACTGATGTATTCTTTTATCTTCTCCTGGAATGGCATTTAAAACATATGATTAGATGTGACAATCATTCTATTGCTGGAAAACTGGATCCAAATAATCATTTCATCAGCGCTGTTGGACTCTGTCTTTATCTAAAATTTGGTATTTTGTTCATTGTGGATTTTTTGTCTTAATTTTTATTTTCAAAATATGGCATTGAAATATTATGTATCCTGATTACTGAGTTTTTGGTATCCCTTTAAATTTTGTGCCTGTGCTAAGTGCTTTACCTTGCCCTTGTCCCAGCCTTGCTTGTCTCCATTATTTGGCCACCGTATGAAACTAAGCCAAACTCTGCGGGTTAATTTTCTCATCTATCAAGTGGAAATGATAATAACTTCCCTGCCCACTTCACAGGGCTGGGGTGAGAAACTAAGAAGATATGATATGAAATTGCTTGTGTAATGTATATATTCTTGCTCCTGAAGAGATAAGCAAGTTGAATCCTCTAGACTTGAATTTGCTCCCTGTGCACTTGGCCTGGAAAATTCCTGTTATTCTTATATTCTGCAGTTTTTTGAGTTGTTTGGCTGGCTGCTTGGCAGATGCAGTAATCTTCATCAATCATGTCCTCCCCCCAAGCCCTCCAGGATGTGGCAAGAGAATGTACCTCTTGAGCAAGAGCAGTACTTCTCAAACTTGAACGTGCATACAGATCACTTGGGGATCTTGTTAAAAGCACGTTCAGACTCAGTAGGTCTGGGTGGAGCACATGGGTGTGCATCACTAACAAGTTCCCATGTTACTGGTGTGTTGCTGTTAGGTGCCGTCGAGACAGTTCCGACTCATAGCGACCCTGTGTACAATAGAATGAAACACTGTCCAGTCCTGCGCCATCCTCACAATTGTTGCCATGTTTGAGCCCATTGTTGCAGCCACTGTGTCAATCCATCTCCTTGAGGGTCTTCTTCTTTTTCACTGATGCTCTACTTTACCAAGCATGATGTCCTTCTCCAGGGACTCGTCCCTCCTGATAACATGTCCAAAGTACGTGAGACAAAGTCTCACCATCCTGGCTTCTAAGGTGCATGCTGGTTGTTTTTCCTCCAACACAGATTTAGATTTTTTCGTTCTTCTGGCAGTCCATAGTATATTCAATATTCTTCACCGACACTATAATTATGGTGTTTCTGGTGTACAGACCTCAATTTGATCAGTATGGAGCTACCAGATAGGACACATGGTAAATTGGTCAGAACAAAAAAAAAAAAACTCAAAAAAACAAATCATTTGCAGTTGAGTGGACTCTGACTCATGACGACCCCATGTGTGTCAGAGTAGAACCGTGCTCCATAGGGTTTTCAATGGCTGATTTTTCAGAAGTAGATCACCAGGCCTTTCTTCCAAGGTGCCTCTGGGTGGACCTGAACTTCAACCTTTCGGTTAGCAGCCAAGCTTGTTAACCGTTTGCACCACCTGGGGTCTCCTAGCTGGTCAGAAAGACTGTGAAATGCACCAGAACAATGATAGCTTACTACATGCCAGCCATTGATGTGAGCATTGTAATTCTTCTATATCCCTAAAAGATAGGTTCTGTTATGTTGAAGCCCACCAGCCAAAGCCCACCAGGTACACACCTCTAGTCAAGCAAGGTTAATTTATCTTGCTGCATCAGGGGAAAACATACACCAAGGAACTATGAATTGTCTCCATAACAGAGGGTTAGTAGGGGTTTATTATGGGATTTTGGCTTCTGCTGGGAGAGACTAAAGAGGGCTTAAGGCAGTGAGTGGGGTCCAGTTTTGGGCTAAGTGTGGTCCGGGAATGAGGGCAATTGATGATTGGGTGTCTTGGTCATTTTTTATCAAGGAGGGTGGAGGATTAAAGTGGAGTGGAATAGTCACGGGTGGAGAAGCAGCAGTCACTCAAGTGAGTTGGAAGAGCAGGACATTACTTAGGTTTGTGGTTGCAGAGTGTCTTTACCTCTGCTTTGTGTCATTCATGGTCATGAGTGGCTTTGCCTATGGTTTGTTTCAACACAGTCATGGAATGACCTTGTCTGGTTATTGTTTTTGTTCTGTGAGTGATATTTATGTTCCTTTGGGAACATCCCAACCACTGCTGTCCTTAGACCTGGGCAAGTCGGGCCCCTGATCTGGGTCCTGTGTACACATTGCAGCAACTTCCTCAGAATTTTCTATGTTCCTCTCCAGTGCCTAACCAGGGCTGGCAATGCCATCTGGTAGGTGCCCTGAGCCTGGACTGGGACTCCATTTCTCCCCTTTGAAGCCTCTCTGATTGTCTACCCTGAGCATGGGGTCGACTTGGTGCCTTGAGGACTCACACCTATGAGGTCATCCTGTGGCCTTGTGGCTGGACATCTGTTCCAGGAGGGCTAGCTGATGAACAGATCGTTCCTGTTAGCTGATAAGGTATTTCTTTTGCAGGACCGTGCAAGACTGAGCCACCAGAACTGTGCTGACATGCTGATTTGTAGTGATTCATCTTGTTTATATAGATGAAGCCCCACAAGAAATATTGCCTGAGGTCATGCACACCCAAGAGACAGACTGGATCACAGCCTAGCTGGCCAGGGCTATTTTTCACTTCCTTAATTATTGTTGTTGTTAGTTGCTGTCTTCTCAACTCCAACTCGTGGTGACTCCATGTACAACAGAATGAAACGTTGCCCAGTCCTGCACCATCTTCTTGATTATTGCTATGCTCGAGTCCATTGTTGCAGCCACTGTGTATTTTGAGTGTCTTCCAACCTAGGGGCTTATCTTCCAGCACTATATCAGACCATGTTCTGTTGTGGTCCATAGGATTTTCACTGGCTAACTTTCAGAAGTAGATCATCAGGTCTCTCTTCCTAGTCTGTCTTAAAAGCTCTGCTGAAACCTGTCCACCATAGATGACCCTGCTGATATTTGAAATACTGATGTCATAGCTTCCAGCATCATAGCAACATGCAAGCCACCACAGTATGACAAGCGGACAGACAGGTGGTGGCCTCAATTATTATTACCTCCATTGTATAGAAGAAGAAATTGAGGTTAAACAACTCTCCTGTAATTCCACAACTAGTAGGTGGTAGAGCAGGGATTCAAACTCAGGTGAGCATGCTCCTGAGACTGTGCTCAAACCCACTGCATTCCTTGCTCTGCCTCACTAATGCAAAGGGTGGGCTCCCTGGGCTGACTCAGCCCTACAGTTTGTGCTCCATATACTGCTGACGTCTCAAAACTGCTCCTTGTGTTCAAATTGCTTAAACGTTTTAAAAAAATTTTCTGCATTGTACTTGAAAATCTCCAGGTACCTTCTACATTTTGCTGCTTCCTTCCTTCCTCCTCTCTCAAACTCTTTTGACTAATACTAATTAGGAGCCTTGAATTCTCTTTCCGAGCCCCAGCCCAGATTTGTCACAGGACGATGGTAACACTCTAGAGCTTTAAGTTTGGCTCTATGTGAGCACCAGAGGCTGTGAACAGCTAAGAATGTTTTCTCAAATGACACAGGACTATCCAGATTGCTGGGGGTGGTGCTGAGGTTGGCTATGAGGAGGAGGTGCTGTGTGTGGGGGCAGGAAAGCAGAATGTGTAATGTCTTCTATTATGAGGTCAGCCCACCTGGTGATTTCAAGAACTAGAGGCGGAGAGAAGCTGGGCCATGACTAAGAAGCTTGCTGTCCTTTCAACAGAGAGAGGTAGCCTCATCGCTTCAGTGGGATGAGGCCTGTTCTCCTTTGTTGGAGAGGATTCTAGAACACAAAAGTATTAGGAAGATTTCTCTGTGTGAGTGCAGCAGTCAGTCCACCCTAGAGGTAGTTCTACCATGGAAAGAATATCGGCTTTGGAGCCTACTGACCTGGGCCAGAATCTCAGCTCTGCTACTTTATTGGCTGTGTGATCCAGGGCAGGTTACTTAAGTACTCTGTGCATCAATTTCCTCATCTGAAGAATGAGGATAGTAATTCCTTCCTCAAAGGGTTATTGTGAGGATTGAATAAGGGTTATTGTGAGGTTCTGTACCAGAGCCTGGTACAGAGACATTGAGGCTATTTTTCTGATTTTCTTACCTTAGACCGTCTTGTCTCCCTGGTGTCACTTGTAGAGCAACATCTCCTACATCTATCTAGTTTGTTTAAAATAATCAGTTGCAAGAAGAAGAACAAAGTAGGAGGCTTCATACTTCCCCATCTCAAAACTTACTATACAGTCACAGTAATCAAAACAGCCTGGTACTGGTTTAATGACAGACACACAGACCAATGGGATAGAACTGAGAACCCAGAAGTAAATCCATCCATCTATGGGCAGCCAATCTTTGACAAAGTGAATCCATTCAATGGGGAAGAAATAGCCTCTTTAACAAATGGTGCTAGCAAAACTCAAATGGCACAGGACTATCTATATGCAGAAAAATGAAACAGGATTGACACTTCACACCATGCACAAAAACTAACTCAAAATATATCAAAGACCTAAAGGTTAAAGCTAAAACTATAAAGTTTGGGCTGGGGAGAGGAGTCAAGATGGTGACTTAGTCAGATGCACCATACCTTCCCCTCTATAGCAAAGACCTGAGAACAAGTGAAACAGATGCAAGTAATGACATCAAAAAGGGAGGATAGATAAAGAATTGAATTGAACACTGACTGGAAGAAAAAGTGAATGAAAGCAGTGAAAGAGGAGTGACAAGGAGCGAAGGGGCTCTGCCAGCTGTCTCGGCTCAATGTGGCCATCTTAAGACAAAGCCAGTAGCGATCCTAGGTGAGGTGCACCGGAAGGCAACTTCACAGCATTTCCATAAGAGACAGAGAAACTGAATAAATACACCCAGAGAGAAGCAAGATGAGCAGATCATGATCCGGATCTGAGGAAGGTGTCTTAGTTATCTAGTGCTGCTATAACAGAAATACCACAAATGGATGGCTTTAACAAACAAATTTATTCTCTCACAGTTTAGGAGGCTAGAAGTCCAAATTCAGGGCACCAGCTCCATGCGACAGCTTTCTCTCTCTCTTAGCTCTGGGGGATGGTCCTTGTCATCAATCTTCCCCTGGGTCTAGGAGTTTCTCAGTGCAGGGACCCCAGGTCCAAAGGACACACTCTGCTCCTAGCTCTTCTCTCTTGGTGGTAGGAGGTCCCTTTCCTCTCTGCCCAATTCTCTTTTTTATATCTCAAAACAGAATGACTCAAGATACAACCTAATCCTGTAGATTAAGTCCAGCCTCATTAACATAACTGCCTCTAATCCTGCCTCATTAACGTCATAGAGGTTAGTATTTACAACACATAGGATAATCACATCAGATCACAAAATGGAGGACAACCACACAGTACTGGGAATTATGGCCTAGCCAAACTGACACACATTTCTGGGGGACACAATTCAATCCATAACAGAAAGAAAACACAGAGAATTCCAGGGATCCTGCTGTCCACAGAACAGGGACAAAGCCTGGATCCATAGTCAGGTATATGCATGAGTGGCAGTCCCTCACCTCTGGGGTGGGTGGCATGCATGAAGTGGTGGATCAGCGGAGTATCGGCGGGAGATCTCCCACCTGATCAGACTCTGGATGGCTCCCCCTTCTTTGTATTTGGTAGGGACAGGCCTCAACTACTGGCTGCAGTGAACAGGAAGTGCCTGGGTACCCACATCTGCTAACTGAAGGGGCACACTCACCCTTCCCTCACCCTCCTGATTGGAACCAGTGGAGGGTCCCACACCCTAGCCACACTGACAGACCAGAGAACACAATAGGAGCTACCATCCCCCTTCACCCAGTCCCATCTGCCAACCCCCCTACTCATCCAAAGAGTGGCAATAAGCGCGCTCACCTGCTTGCTACTCACCCCCTGCCTGGCAAGTGGCAGCCACTGTATGACCGCACATGTGCCTGCCTGCAACCCCCCTGATGCACTGCAAACCTGTGAGCAACAGTGAGTGCACACATGCCTGCCTACCATCAACCCACCTCCCAAACCAGCTAGCAGTGGCAAACACGCAACCACGCACTCACCCGCCAATGACCCACCCCGTCCCTGACCCCACGAGAGACAGTGATCATGACTGTGCACACTCACCCATTTGCCACCCACCCCCCACTGACATGGCGAATGGTGATGACCACGCACTCCTGCACTCACCTGTCCACCACACACCCTACCCAGCCTGGTGAGTAGCGGCAACTGTGTGTCTGTGTGCTCACCACCATCCACCCCCTGCCCCTGACCTGGTGAGCAGCAGCAACCACGTGAATACACACCCACCCACCCACCACACACACACCCCCTCCTGGCCTGATGAGTAGTGATGACTGCACCCCCTGCTTGCCCACCACACCCACCACACCTGCCACCACATCCACTTGGTGAGTACCACCACCTGCTCCTGCACCACTGGATCAATGACGGATGGCAGCCAACACCTACCTAGCCCTCCCTAAGCTGCCCCACACCAATAGCAAATAGAGACCTGAGCTCACACTCCCAGCCACTGCCGCACCTACCTGGAAACAGGTGGTGAGTGCTCCAGTGCTGCCAGACTACTGACCAGAGTAGCACGCCTACCCAACCTGCCTGGATATATCAAAACAAAACAAAAACAGGACGAAGCAAACAAACATGCAATCAGTAAACAAATATAGTAACACTTAATGTCTCAGAGACAACGAACAATGTCAAGTCACATAAAGAAGTAGGACAAGATGGCTCAAGCAAGTGACCAAAATAAAAGGCCAGAAAACCTTCTTGAGGAAGAAATGGTAATGGAACTACCTGATAAGGAATTCAAAAGACTTATACATAAGACTCCCCAGGAGATCAAGGAAAAAACAGACAACACCAAGGAAAAAAAAGACAAAACTCTAGAAGAATTCAGGAAAACAATACAAGAACAAAATGACAAAATAAGTAGACAATTGGAAACCACATAAAAACAGCAACTAGAAATCCAGATGATTAACAAAAAAAATTCAGAAATATATAACTCAATGGAAGGATCCAAACTCACTGCCATCAAGTCAATTCTGACTCATAGCTACCCCAGAGGACAGAGTAGAACTGCCCCACAGCGTTTCCAAGGAGTGGCTGGTGGAGTCAAACTGCCAACCTTTTGGTTAGCAGCCATAGCTCTTAACCACTGTGCCACTAGGGCTCCAAATGGAAGGATATAGGAGTAGAATTGAATCAACGGAAGACAGAATCAGTGAAATACAGGATAAATCCCTTCATACTAATTTGTTTGAAGAACACTGAAAAAAAGAATGAAGAAAGCCTAAGAGTTATGTGGAACACTATCAAGAGGAATAATTTACATTTACATGTGATAGGAATTCTAGAATAGGTGGTGACCAAAAAAAAAAAGAAAATGTTTGAAGATTTGCTGGCAGAAAATTTCTCTAATATCACGAATGACGAGAAAATATCCATCCAAGAAGCTCAACGAACACCATACAGGATAGACCGACCCCAAAAGAAAGTCACCAAGACATATCATAATCAAACTTTCTAAAACCAAAGACAAAGAAATACTGAGAGCAGCTGAGGAAAAATGAATTGTCACCTACAAAGAGAACAATTAAGACTAAGCTCTGATTTATCAGTAGAAACCATGTTGGTAAGAAGGCAGTGGGCTGACACATATAAAACCCTGATGGAAACCAAGAATTATACATCCAGCAAAATTGTCTCTCAAACATGATGGCAAATCTAAGACATTTCCAGATAAACAGAAATTAAGGAAATTTGTGAAAACCACACAACCCTACAAGAAATATTAAAGGGAATCCTTCAGACAGAGAACAAAGAACATTAGACAACAATCTGAGACTAAGACACATGACAACATCACCTAGATTCCAAGACAAATAATTTTCAAAAATAAAATAAAGCAACAAGACTGAAAACAGGGAACCAGAGACATCAATGTGTAAATGACAACTTCAAAATAAAAAGGTGGAATAAATGGTGTAACTACAGAACTTCTGTATGGAGAGGAAATCAAGGCAATATCAAGATATAACAGGTTGTTTTAAAGTTAGGAAAATAAAGGTAAATTTCAGGTAACCACAAAGAAAATTAATAAACCTACTCACCAAAATACAAAAGAAGAAAACCATAAAGACTCAGTAAACCCCAAATCAACAACAACTAAAGAAATGAAAAGAAAATCCATAAACAAGAAGAACTCAGTACAGAAAGCAAGCAGGAAAAAACCCATCAACACCACACAAAAAAGCACAATAAAATGACAGCAGTAAATTCATACCTATCAATAATCACACTGAATGTGAATGAGTTAAATGCATCAGACAAGAGACAGAGAGTAACAGAATTGATAAAAAACTATGATCCATCAACATGTTGCCTATAAAAGACACATCTCAGACATAAAAATAAAAATAAGCTAAAAATCAAAGGATGGAAAAAAATACATGAAGCAAACAGTAACCAAAAAAGACCAGAAGTGGCAATATTAATCTCTGATAAAATAGACATTAAGGCAAAATCCAATATAACAGACAAAGAAGGGCACTATATAATGATGAAATGGTCAATCCACCAAGAGGACATAACTGTAATAATATTTACACACTCAACAACAGAGCAGCAAAATACATAAAACAAGCTCTAACAGTACTGAAAAGAGAAATAGACAATTCCACAATGATAGTAGGAGACTTTAACATACCATTTTCGATGAAGGACAGAACAACTTGAAGGAACTCAACAGAGATACAGAAGACCTAAATATCACAATCAAGCAACTTAACATCACACACATATACAGAACACTTCACCCAACAGCAGCACAGTACACATTCTTCTCCAACACACATGAATCATTCTCCAAAACAGACCATATTTTAGGCCACAAAGCAAGCCTCAATAAATTCAAAGTGGTAAGGTACAAGATCAACATACAAAAACCAGTTGGATTCCTGTACACCAACAAAAAGAACTCTGAAAAGTAAATCAGGAAAACAATACCGTTTACAATAGCCCTCAAAACCATAAAATACTTAGGAATAAACTTAACTAGAGACATAAAAGACTTCTACAAAGAAAACTACAAAACACTACTGCAAGAAACCAAAAGACACCTACATAAATGGAAACACATACCATGCTCATGGATAGGAAGACTTAACAATGTCAATACTACCCAAAGCGATCTACAAGCATAATGCAATCCCAATCCAAATACGAGAACATTCTTTAATTAGATGGAAAAACTAATCATCAACTTTTTATGGAAAGGAAAGAGGCCCCAGATAATCAAAGCATTCCTGAAGAAGAAGAATAAAGTAGGAGGCCTCACACTCCCTGATCTCAGTACCTGCTATATAGTCACGGTAGTCAAACTAGCCTGGTATTGGTACGACAGACACATAGACCGATGGACGAGAATTGAGCACCCGGAAGTAAATCCATCCACTCATGGACAGCTGATCTTTGACAAAGGGTCAAAATTCATTAAATGGGGAAAAGAAAGTCTCTTTAACAAATGGTACTGGCAAAACTGGATATTCACTTGCTGAAAAAACAACCAAGATCCATACTTCACACCATATACAAAAAGTAACTCAAAATGGATCAAAGATCTAAACGTAAAACCTAAAACTATAAAGATGATGGAAGAAAAAATAGGGACAACGCTAGAGGCCCTAATACATGGCATAAATAGAATATCAAACATAACTAAAAATGCACAAACAGCAGAAGATAAACTTGATAACTGGGATCACCTAAAAATTAAACACTTATTACTCATCAAAAGATTTCACCAATCTTGGGTGAAGGGTGAGACAGTACACAATACTGGGGAAACCAGCACAACTTGTACAAGGAAAGGTCACGGAAGCTCCACAGACACATCCAAACTCCCTGAGGGACTGAATTGCTGGGCGGAGGGCTGTGGGGACTATGGTCTAGGGGAACATCTAGCTCAATTGGCATAACACAGTTTATAAAGAAAATGTTCTACATTCTACCTTGGTGAGTAGTGTCTGGGGTCTTAAAAGCCTGTGAGCAGCCATCTAAGATACT